>NC_088686.1:52991250-53345000 GCF_028017835.1 Emys orbicularis | reverse complement strand
AACAATGTATACGGATTTGGAACAAGGGGGTGTAGAGTCTTAACCCGCTCATTAACTGCCCTCAGGTCCTGGACCAGCCGATATGTGCCATTGGGCTTTTGTAC
This sequence comes from Emys orbicularis, assembly GCF_028017835.1. Classification (NCBI taxonomy): domain Eukaryota; kingdom Metazoa; phylum Chordata; order Testudines; family Emydidae; genus Emys; species Emys orbicularis. Next base: position 53,344,896 of record NC_088686.1, on the reverse strand, counting down.
AGGCAAGATAGGAGTGTTCCAAGCTGACTGGCATTCTCGAAGTACCCCGCACTTTAGGAACTGGTCTATAGTCTCCTGCAGTCCCTCTCTGGCTTCCCTTTTGATCGGATACTGCTTGATTCGCACTGGACCTTTTCCTGGCAAGAGCTGAACAATAATAGGAGTATGATGGGCTGCATCTCCTGGGATCCCTGATGCCCATACCAGAGGAAAAACCCGCTTCTCCCACTGACTCCACTCTGGGGCTTGCATAGCTGAGGGCTCAATTGCAAGTGTCATTATCCAGGCATTCTCTGGGGGTAAGGTGAGGCTTATTTCATCTTGAGTGAAATGCAGGGTGGCACCTAAGCGACAAAGCAGGTCCCGTCCTAATAGTGGCGTTGGACAATCGGGGAGGTAAACCAGTCTGTGAGATAGAGTTCTGTTCCCCAAAGCACATTCCGCTGGGGCATATACTGGGCACTTAGTTCCTTTCCCTGTGGCTCCCACCACAGTGAGGGAATCTGCCACAGGCAGCTGAAGGGGTTGGTTTACAGCAGTTCGTGCAGCTCCAGAGTCTATTAAAAAGTCTCTGTCTGAATCTCCCACCCGCATTTTTATTCAGGGTTCCGGGGGCAGGATAGTCCGTCTCCCCTGACACCCCTATTCTTGATCCTCTGCTGCCATCATAGGGGTACCTTCCCTTTCGGGGCACTCATTTTTCCAATGTCCCTCCTTTCGGCACATGGCACACTGATTGCGACCCAGACGCCTTTCCTGTAAGCCAGGGCGCCCATGCCCACGTCCTCTCATTCCCCGGCCCCTTCCACCTTCCTGAAATCTTCCCCTGCCACCAGCCTGTACTGCTGCAACCATCATTTTCACTTGCCTCTTTTCCTTTTCTCCCTCCCTAAGGCTGTAAGCCCTGTTTGCAGTTTCCAGAATCTGTGCCATTGTCATGCCCATCAAATCCTCCTTTTTCTGCAGTTTCCTTTTAATATCAGGGGCAGCACGGCTGGTAAAGATACCCTTTATAATTGCCTCAGTAGCCTGATCATCAGGGTTTGCATTAGTAGTTTGCCTGATGGTATCCCGAATACGCTGCAGAAAAGCAACCGGACTCTCTTTTGGCTCCTGTACTAGCTCATACGGCTTAGCCCAATTGTTATGTCTGACAGCTGAGTGTCAGAGACCATGTAATAGGAGCTCCTTGTATACAGTGAGAAGGGTGAAATCCGCCGGCACTTTGGGATTCAACCGGGGGTCTGCTGTAGGGACCTGAACTGCAGCAACAGGGACGTTTGCTGCATCTGCCTCATGTCTATGCTGTGCCTCCTCCCGTGCCTTAGACACAACCTGATTTTGCTCCACTTCAGACAGCAGGGTCCGCATAAGGATATTACAGTCATCCCAGTCAGGCTTATGGCTAGCCAGACACCCTTCAAAGACCGAGATAAACTTGCTTGGATTCGTAGAGAATTCCCCTGCCTGTGTCTTAAAAGCTGCTAGGTCCACTGGGTATAAACCTGCATTGTAGTGGCTGGGCGATTATCTGCTCCATGACGGGCTATCCGAGTCTCAGTAATCAATGGATAGAATCCCACCGAGGGGGCAATCTCTGGGACCTGAGGCACCCTGTCTTTATATGGTGGGGGTGTTGGAGCCGAAGGGGACACCGACTCTGCCATCACAACCGGGGGAGGGCTCTGGGGACTAACAGTAGTTACTACCGAACCTGTCGGAGTCAAATTACACCTTTGCAAAAGATCTGACCTATTTCTTAACAACATAAACAACTGTACATACATATGTTCATTCCATTTACCCGTTCACTGACAAAACAGAAGCAATTGAAGGATCGTATTATAATTAAGTGATCCCTCCGGTGGCCACCTTTCCTGGTCCTCTAGCTGATATTGAGGCCAGTCTACTGTACAGAATCTTTTCAGTTTACTTTTAATCAACGGATCCGATCCAAACACTTTCCAGTTCACCAGAATGCATTCTAAGGGCGTGCACCTTGCCCTGCCTGCAGTACTCTGCCCCTGCCCCATACTCTAGGGAGACACTGGGCGTCCCCAGGTCAAAACAGGTAAAGTCCCCACTGGACTGTTCCTACCTTATCCAAGGGTCCGGTTCTGCACTGTCGCCCGCAGCTGTTTCTCCACTAATTGAGCGCGTTGCACCGTTGTACCCTCCGGGGTCGAGCAAACCACGTCTCCGCCGAGGCCCCCGATGAAGTCACCGGTGAGCTCTGGGCGTCGGTCGTCGCCACAATCCGTCGACCTCCGAGAGGGGTCCGGGCAAGGCTAAATTTCAGCCTCGAGCCCACCCAGGGACGCCAAGACTGTTGCAGGCACAGAGGCCCGAGGACAGCAACAGATGGGGGTTCGTTGCCCGGCGTGCTTCGCGCCAATAAACACACCGGGGTGGAGAAACAATCAAAGTTTATTTGAGATCTCAAAGTGGTGCAAGGAGACAGGCAAATCTCAAATCGAGCACACCAGAACAAAACAGTTTCTCTCTTCTTATACTTTACAACCAAGCCCCCCCTTCTCTCCCCCTGTACCACCACCTCCCTACTCCCCCTCCCCTCTCTACCGAAGACATGTTTATACATTTAAGCCGTTAAATCATTCTAGGGCTATAAATCTAGCTTGTTAGTAACATTCCTCTAAACAGTCATTTGGTTTTGTTTACCCTAGTTTACTACCCCTTCTCCAGCTAGAAACATGCAAACCTCATCATTATTGCTTAGGACCTGGTTATGAGCAAGGTCGTAATAGGTAACTGGCTATTTACACATTCCAATTCCTGTCCTTGGCTCTTGAGGCCGATTAGAGTTAAACATGGAAGGACAGAGTTTAAACATGGAAGAACTCTGGTTCATATATATAGGCCTAGTAACCCCAACATTCCCATCAGAACTTGCCCCTTCATAGCAGAGGACTGGGGCCATTGTAGTCAGCTGAAAGAAATATGGCTTTTAAAAATATAATCTACCACAATGTCTTTAACCACAATGGGCCAAATTCAATTACATCAATATGGAGTTATGCCAGGGATGAGGAATTTGGCCCATACCATTGCAAGCATCCTAAATTTATGAAAGTCTGCATAATCAGCTTCCCATTTGCCACTTCTATACATCTTATGCTTCTACTCACTCAAATCTAATACATTACACACAATAGCATAGCTCTGCACATACATGCTCTGAATATCCAAACAAAAAAAGAAGTGTCATACTGTAGCTAGGCAATTAAAATTATGACATATAGTAAAAAGACTACAGATAGCTTGACAACATATGTTTTAATAAAGGAAATTAAATGTTTAGATTCTAACTGTCATTGATAAGGTATTTTAAATATTGAAAAGGGCAATCACAGATTAAAAATAATGAGCATTTAAGATAAATGTGTAATTTACAAGTATTTCTTGCATAAAAGACAACATTAATAGATATTAATCTACTTTTGGTAGGTAAATGTTAGTTTTTTTGTCTCATGTCTCCCTTTCAAATTAATTTCACATTGTAATACATTACCCACAACTTCCCCAATGATTTGAGCAGATTAAAATAAGAGAGAGGATAAGAGATATTACACAACATTGTATGCAACAAGAACACCGTTTGCCAGTCTGGTACAAGAGTCTAGAGAAGCTTCCACAGGAGAATTTTTATAATTATCACACATTCCTTATTCATACTGATGAATGGCCTGAATTAGAACCTTACATCCAAATAGTCCTGAAATTTGGTGCTGTTTAAAATGTGATCTCAAACCAAGGTCTGAATTTTGCTACTTGGATCCATCTTTAATTGACATGCATGTGAAAAGATGATATATGGTATCCAGCTTCATCCAAAGCTTAACTTCTATTTGCTTCAAGCCATTGCTAAAAAATTCTAACATTATCCTAAATGGTATATGTATGAAGTCACACACACACACACACACACACACACACACACACACACACACGATTCTCCCACATAAATAAATGCTTGTTTCCTCCCATTAGCAATTTCAGCCAAGGTCTTCAGGCAGTCTGCTGACTGCTACTTCCTCCATATGGCCTTCATGGCCAGCCCTAAGTAGTGCACTTTACAGCAGTCTAGTCTAGAAGAGAAAAGTGTATGAAGCATTATTTCTAGGGCCAGTGGAGCAGAATTGATGTAGTCATCTGACCAACCCAAGGGGAAAAAGCATTACAGACTACTGCAGAATTTGGGCATCTTGGAACAACGACAAATCCAGTATGACCCTGAGACTGTTTAGCACTTTGACCACTGGAGAGCAAATCCCCTTCAGGGGTGAGGTTATTGTTTCGGCCAATTCTTTAAAATACAATCCTCTCCCATGGATTAAGTTTGTGCCAGCTGCTACTGTTCATCCAGATCCCAATTTTGCACAAGCACTTTTTTATTAGTGTGACCACTTTGCTCACAGTTCTATAAAAAAAAACAACACTCTCCCAAATAAGTAAAACACACTGTGGAGCTGGATGTCCATTTTTGTCAGCAACAGCGATGTAGCACTGAGTGTTATCTGTGTACTGATGACATCAAAATCCATTGTAAAATACATCATAAGCTTTTGTATTATTATGGTATTTTAGTCTGGTTTTGTACTATACAATTTCACCCAAGTATTTACTCTTTTTGTTAAATTATGAATACTATTAGTGAGTATGCAAAGATATACATGAACTGATCTATACAGGCAGATATTTCTGAGTGTTTGTTTTAACCTTTATTACATCAAACAAATATTTGATGCGTTTTCATAATTTACTGCCTGTTAACCCAATACCATCAACATAGAGCAGCAAATCTATGTTTTGAAACCTACATGTTGTCTGATACTTCAAGGAGGGTATGCAGAAGATCATTATGTATTCTTCACCATAGGTCAGTTGCTTAGCTACCAGAGAAGTAGAGAACTACTAATTGAAAGTATTCAGTATTGCTGGCACCATTTGCTGCAGGACATTGGACTTGGAAACAGCAGCGACTAAGTCAGATATAAATGTTGCAGATGGAAGGATGAAAGAAAAGCCTACACAGCATTAACTTGCTGGAAATATCTAATCTCCTTCATCAGTAATATGATGTATGGATCATCATCAGTAAAATGGTACTGATTCTGAAAGTCATCAAATGATACTATTAAGAATGTAGTATTTGTGGCAATCAATTACTCCCAGCGAATTAATATACTGTAGTTACATTTTAAATATAATTATTGTTCAAATGGCTAGAGTAATTTCCTATTTTTGTAGCTGAAGTACATTTCCAAGCATTTAATTACCTTCAGAGATCTCTAGTTAATAAGTACAGCTAGCAACACAGAACGAAAACCAAACACAGGATTGGCCAAAATAGCATTGTCTCAGAAGAGTCCTAATTGCTGAGACACTTGCATTCATTTCACATCTAAAGCCAAAGCTTGTTAGTGAAAATGGGCATCCCTTTTCTTTAACTAAGGAAGAACTGGAGGACATAATATTAGCCATTATTTTCTTGTATCCTTCAGAGTGTGTGATATTTTTTTCCTGTATTAATCTATGTCTCACATCCACATCTGCCAGTGGATGTGTCTTTTGTGTAAGAGTCAAAGCCACATATGAGAAGTTTTGTTTAGTCCTCTGTTCTCCCATAAGATTCTTCAAAAGAGACAGCATTGCACCCTTTTCTTTTGAACTTCCAGCCTAAATAATAAATAATAATGATAATTAAAAAAAGGTACAAATTTGTCTGGAGTATCATTTTGCAATAGCCTATGTACATGCTGTATTATGGAAACACTAACTGAAACTGAAATCTTGCAGTTACAGCAGTTTCATTTGCAAAATTCCAGGTCGTTCTGCTTCCAGGCAAAAATATCCCCCAAATAGTTTCACAAACATTCTGTTCACTTATATATCCACAGATTTATGGCTTTCCAGGCCAGAAGGTATCATTATGATCATTTAGTCTGACCTCCTGTATAACACAGCCCAGAACACACAGATGGAAGACAGACAGATACAAGGATAGATTTAAGTGGTGGTCTGCAAGTTTATCTGTCAGTCCTAATGCACTCCTAGAGCTGTTCCCTTGCTGCCTGTGGCACACCCTCATTGCTAACTCTGAAGGTGATGAAAAAAGCTACCACATATGCAGCATAAGTGGAGCTGCCTCCATCCCACAACTGCACACTTTATGTGAAGCTTCCAATCACTCCAGACAAATTCTGTATGGTTATGGCGTGCTTGGAATCTACCCTGCATCCCTCACCTCTGTACCACCCTCTGCATTCACCAGCAAATCCTGGCAGTCTTCAAGAAAGTGATAGTCCAGAGAGGTGACCCAATGTAGTGCATGAAGCAAATTTGCAGTGCACTAAAGACACCACATAACTCACCACCTGAAAAGATCAGGGATGGGCCAAAACACACTGGGGCTTCCTTAACTCTAAACTCTGAGCTCAACAAATCCAGCCTTGTAAACCTTCAATGTCCTTGGGACAGCAGAATTTTCTGCTAATCCTAAAACTGTCAAGAACGGTGGTTACAGGCTTGCTGAACTACTGGCATAACTGGAATATAACTGAGGTCTCCTAAGATCCAGTCTCATGTTCTACTCACTAGAAGAGTGATGATAGCTGGATGAATAATGAAAAAATATTAGTCTAATTTTATTTGAAAAAAGTATGAAATCCATCAAATTGTTAGACAAATATATCAGCAAATTATTTGGCCAATACTGTAAACTGGGTAGATAATGCAAACACTGTTTGTCAAATAATTAATTTACATATGTTACAAAATACATTACCCAGTGATTATTATTCAACCACCTCTAGTTAGCATATAACACTGTTGAATTAGTGTGACATTGAATCTCTCAGCATCTGGGAATATAACATTTGCCATCACCATAAATTACAAACTACTGAAATAATCAGTTTCACTTCTGAATTTTGTAAAATTCAGAATACAGTAATCTTATTGACATCTCACTATGGTTTGTGCCAGAACTGATTTTATGTTTCAGTCATTATCAGACAAGGACTTCAGTATACCCAGCAGGAATATCTACAAAATATTTTTTCTCTCCAGTGGCTCTGGAAATCTGTTTCTCTCTGGGTATAATGTTTGCAAGTCTTTCCTGTTCTTTTTCCTGTATGGGTTTCCCTTTATTTTTATTAAACTTACATGTATACTTCAGATCTCATGGTACTATCTGATAATGAATGCTGAGCTAAGTGAAAAGAACAGGAGTACTTGTGGCACCTTAGAGACTAACAAATTTATTAGAGCATAAGCTTTTGTGGGCTACAACCCACTTCTTCGGATGCAAATAGAGTGAAACATGTATTGAGGAGATATATATACACACATACAGAGAGCATGAACAGGTGGGAGTTGTCTTACCAACTCTGAGAGGCCAATTAAGTAAGAGAAAAAAAACTTTTGAAGTGATAATCAAGATAGCTCAGTACAGACAGTTTGATAAGAAGCAAGTGTGAAAATACTTACAAGGGGAGATAGATTCAATGTTTGTAATGGCTCAGCCATTCCCAGTCTTTATTTAATCCTGAGTTGATTGTGTCTAGTTTGCATATCAATTCCAGCTCAGCAGTCTCTCGTTGGAGTCTGTTTTTGAAGTTTTTCTGTTCTAAACTGCTACATGCCACAAGGAGCCACAACAGTAGTTCCCTTAACCCACCCAGCAATATTGTTAATCTTTCCAGCTATACTCTTAGCCCAGCAGAAGAGTCTGTCCTATCTCGGGGCCTCTCCTTTTGTCCCTCCAGACCCACGAACATGATACAGTTCTGCGGTGACCTAGAATCCTACTTTCGACGTCTCCGACTCAAAGAATATTTCCAACATACCTCTGAACAGCATACTAACCCACAGAATCCCCCCTACCAGCACTACAAACAAAAGGATTCTGCGTGGACTCCTCCGGACGGTCGAAACAACAGACTGGATTTCTACATAGATTGCTTCCGTCAACGTGCAAAGGCTGAAATTGTGGAAAAGCAACATCACTTGCCCCATAACCTCAGCCAGGCTGAACACAACGCCATCTACAGCCTCAGAAACAACCCTGACATCATTATCAAAAAGGCTGACAAAGGAGGTGCTGTCGTCATCATGAATAAATTGGAATATGACCAAGAGGCTGCTAGACAGCTCTCTAACACCACATTCTACAGGCCATTATCCTCTGATCCCACTGAGGATTACCTAAAGAAACTACACCATCTGCTAAAAAAACTCCCTGACAAAGCACAGGAACAAATCTGTACAGACACATGCCTAGAACCCCGACCAGGGACATTCTATTTGCTACCCAAGATCCATAAACCTGGAAATCCTGGACGCCCCATCATCTCAGGCATTGGCACCCTAACATCAGGCTTGTCTGGTTATGTGGACTCTCTCCTCAGACCCTACGCTACCAGCACTCCTAGCTATCTTCGAGACACCACTGACTTCCTGAGGAAACTACAATCCATTGGTGATCTTCCAGAAAACACCATCCTGGCCACTATGGACGTAGAAGCCCTCTACACCAATATTCCACACAAAGATGGACTACAAGCTATCAGGAACAGTATCCCCGATAATGTCACAGCTAACCTGGTGGCTGAACTCTGTGACTTTGTCCTCACCCACAACTATTTCACATTTGGGGACAATATATACCTTTAAGTCAGCGGCACTGCTATGGGTACCCGCATGGCCTCACAGTATGCCAACATTTTTATGGCTGACTTAGAACAACGCTTCCTTAGCTCTCGTCCCCTAACACCCCTACTCTACTTGCGCTACATTGATGACATCTTCATCATCTGGACCCATGGAAAAGAAGCCCTTGAGGAATTCCACCATGATTTCAATAATTTCCATCCCACCATCAACCTCAGCCTAGATCAATCCACACAAGCGGTCCATTTCCTGGACACTACTGTGCTAATAAGCGATGGTCACATAAATACCACCCTATACCGGAAACCTACTGACCACTACACTTACCTACATGCCTCCAGCTTCCATCCAGGACACACCACACGATCCATTGTCTACAGCCAAGCTCTAAGATATAACCGCATTTGCTCCAATCCCTCAGATAGAGACAAGCACCTACAAGATCTCTATCAAGCATTCTTAAAACTACAATACCCACCTGCTGAAGTGAAAAAACAGATTGACAGAGCCAGACGAGTACCCAGAAGTCACCTCCTACAAGACAGGGCCAACAAAGAAAATAACAGAACACCACTAGCTGTCACCTTCAGCCCCCAACTAAAACCTCTCCAGCGCATCATCAGAGATCTACAAACTATCCTGAAAGATGATCCTTTACTCTCACAGATCTTGGGAGACAGACCTGTCCTCGCTTACAGACAACCCCCCAACCTAAAGCAAATACTCACCAGCAACCACACATCACTGAACAAAAATACTGACCCAGGAACCTATCCTTGTAACAAAGCCCGATGCCAACTCTGTCCACATATCTATTCAAGTGACATCATCATAGGGCCTAATCACATCAGCCATACCATCAGGGGCTCGTTCACCTGCACATCTACCAATGTGATATATGCCATCATGTGCCAGCAATGCCCCTCTGCCATGTACATTGGCCAAACCGGACAGTCTCTACGCAAAAGAATTAATGGACACAAATCTGACATCAGGAATCATAATACTCAAAAACCAGTGGGAGAACACTTTAACCTGTCTGGCCATTCTATGACAGACCTGCGGGTGGCTATCTTAAAACAGAAAAACTTCAAAAACAGACTCCAACGAGAGACTGCTGAGCTGGAATTGATATGCAAACTAGACACAATCAACTCAGGATTAAATAAAGACTGGGAATGGCTGAGCCATTACAAACATTGAATCTATCTCCCCTTGTAAGTATTTTCACACTTGCTTCTTATCAAACTGTCTGTACTGAGCTATCTTGATTATCACTTCAAAAGTTTTTTTTCTCTTACTTAATTGGCCTCTCAGAGTTGGTAAGACAACTCCCACCTGTTCATGCTCTCTGTATGTGTGTATATATATCTCCTCAATACATGTTTCACTCTATATGCATCCGAAGAAGTGGGTTGTAGCCCACGAAAGCTTATGCTCTAATAAATTTGTTAGTCTCTAAGGTGCCACAAGTACTCCTGTTCTTTTTGCGGATACAGACTAACACGGCTGCTACTCTGAAACCTGAGCTAAGTGGATACTGATCAAAACCATCAGGTAAAACTGGTTGGAAATGTTCTGACGGAACATTTTTTCCATCAGAAAATGCCAATTTATTGAAAGCAAAACAGGTTGATTTTGACAATGATACACAGAGAGGGTTTTGCAACTTGCCTGCCTGGCAAGTGTCCATTGGAAACTGCCTTTTGGGCTGCCCCAAGACTATAAAACTTAAGGTTTCCAGGCTCTCTGACATGGAGTTGGGAGCCTGGAAGCTCTGGATCCCAGGCTGTCAGGTTAACCATGGGTATCTGGGCTTCTAAGTTCCCTGGTTCCCCCTACAGGTGATGGGGAACCAGGATCCTGAAAGCCCTGAGAGGGGGGAAAAGCTTGGGCTTCTAGGTAGAATTTTGTTCAGATTATTTCAAAATGAAATTTTTCAGAATTTCCCATCTACCAGAAATTTTGAAATTTCTACTTTTTATTCCTAAATGAAACAATTTTTTTCTTTCAAGGTTTCAGAATATTCCATGGAACAGAAATCCCAACTTTCAACCAGCTCTTCTATCAAGTACTTCCTCCAGGTTTGTTTTTTTACAGTAGGAGAATAAAACACACCATTACTATATCATTACTTGTAACTTGTGTTCTCATTTTACCTGGAATCCAGCAGAGATATCCAGTCCAGAACAATGGTGTTTAGAAAGATTGGTAATCAACTGAAAATTCTAAGCTCACTTCCCCAAAACATGTTCCAAGAGTCTCCTCAAACAGTTGTCACTGATCTGTAGTGCGCACAAATGTATAACTTGTGTGGAAATATAATAAAATTTACAAAATGAACTGTTTAAAAGGGCGGTTGTGCAGCCATTTTCTGTCTCTTAATTTGAAAATTTAGTTCCTGGAATTATTTTCCCCCAAAAGGCTGGAAGCCAGAAATATTTGTGCCAAGTTTGTGCACCAATATTTTTTGCACAGGCAAGAGCATGGGCGCTTAAACTGTGCATGCAATTGTACACTCATTTTTGAAAACTTGGCCCTGCATACTTCCCTTCACCCTCAAAACTGTAGATGTGTTGCTCCAAGGTAATTCATACCTTGCTGAGATAGACCCTGATTGTGTACTGACTCACTGTGGATGGATCCATGTGCCTATGCAGCATCTCACTGAACTCCCTGGGGCTCCTCTCCATGCTGAGTCAACTGCAGGATCATGGCCATAATGACAGAGATGATAATAAGGCATTACACATTGTATTTTCTTTTCCAGCCCCCTCACCACTGCTTACTGTGATATAAAGAAGCTGCTTAGGATGCACTCTATAGAGAATGTACAATGGTGCGGGATTTTATACAATTAAGTAACTCATGTTTGAGTGGAGCACATTCCTTATGTGCAGTGAAGCAATGAGTCACACAAGTCTTCCCAAGCTCATGTCAATAATAATAATAATAACAATAAAAAAAATAGCACCGCATACCATTACAGGTTCATCTACACTGAGATAAGGAACCTAGGGCACCAAGTTTCAGAGCCCGGGTCAGCTGGCTTGGGTTATGGGACTAAAAACTGCAGTGTAGACACTGGGGCTCGGGCTGGAGCTCTGAAACCCTCCCCACTCGCAGACCCCAGGCTCCAGCCCAAGCCTGACCATCTACACTGCAATTTTATAGCCCCACAACCCGAGTCCTGCAAGCCCAAGTCAGCTGACTTTGGGCCAGCCATGGCTGTGCTGTGGGTCTTTTATTACAATGTAGATGTACCCTTTATCTTCTATTTTTGCCACTTATTTAATTTCTCTTTTCTTTTTGTATAGTCCTCCTACCTCTTTTTCCCCCTTTGAAGTACTTCAGTTTCTTCTTCATAGAAAAAAATCTGTCAGAACTTAATAAGAGAGAAATGTGCAGAATATAGCATGTTTATTCCTTCTCTGTGAACAGCATCTCATCTCCTTCAGCACTGCCTATTCTACTTTATTTGCTTCCAAACTGTCACTATCAGTCTAGTTTCCACCCTCTCCATGCTCTGGAAAGTGATCTCAATTAAATCTAATAACCTATCCCTGGCTCAGTCTCAAAGTGTATACTCCATCCTCATCCTTGTTGATCTTTTTATTGCCTTTAATAATATTGATATTTTCCTCCTCCTTGACATACTTTCCTGCCTCAGCTTCTAAGACTTTCTTCCCTGCTCCCTCTCCAGCCAATTTTTCCAGCATCTCCTTTAGAGGTTCCTTCCCCTTTTCTCCTCCCCACCCATTCCTGTTCTGGAACCCTCAAGGCTCTCTCATGGGCCACCCTCAATAGCCTGTCCTAGTTGACCTCAGCTGAACAGATAGCTTTAGCTGTCACTTCTAAGCCGTAACTCTCAAATATTCTCCTCCAGTCTGAACTGACCTTTTACTGTCTCTACAGCATTTCAACCTGATCATCTCACCATCTTCCCAAACTAAATGTAACTAAAATATGAGCTTGTATTCTTTTCTTCCAAGCCCCCACAACTATGTCTACTTTCTAAGTTGTTCACACTACCATCCTCCATCACCCAAGCTCAGAACCCTGGAAAGCTGGAGAAGGTGTCATTGTCAGCTCTTCCTTCTCCCTCTACACTGACAACCAGGCCATGATCAAGTCCTGTCACATCTTCCTCCACAACACTACTATATGTTGCCACTTTCTGTCCGTCCCAATAGCCAAATTACTCATCTGTGTATTAATAATCTCCTCTTGGGGTTTTTCAGTACTAGATTCTCCCACCCCACCCCACCCTTCTTATCTCCCATTGCTCTTATCTCCTACTGCTTCCCTCACCCTGTTATTTTAAGTCACTTCCCTGACAGTAAGGACACTGAGGAAGTTTGATATTATGTTAAAAATCCCTGTCCTCCTTTCCTTTAAGTTACTGCAGCATACAGCCCACCTAAACCTATGACTTGGCCTCCCTTAACATCTCTCCTCCTTCCACCCTGCCCCCCACAGCATCTGCTTTACCAATGCTACCAGTCTCAATATTCCTTTCACTTCTCCCTTCTATGTTCTAGCCCTCCTGCTACCTAGCAAGCTTTGCTCCCTCCTGGTTCTTTTCCCCAGGTGAAGTGGGGGGAGGCAGGGGAAATCAGGACTGACCTAGGACAGTGGGGGTTTTGTCTAATAAGGTATTCACATAACATGGGTGCAATATAAGAACCTAGATTCTACATTCCAATCTTTTCTCAGTTTGCTTTAATGTCACCTTCTAGAAATTGGTTTACAGGATTCTGACCCATGGTGTGCACTTCTTGAATAAAAATATCAAGAAAGTGTTCATTATTTTAATATTGATTCAGCTTTATGTCCAATTTGTATGCAAAGCAAATAATTTGCCCATACTTGTAAAGGATATGCATTATCAGAACTCAACACCTGCAGGACAAAAGAGAGGTTAATTTCACTGTTGCTATGAAGCAAAGGAGATCATTATGGAGCCTGCAGTAACCAAGCTCTGTGAAATAGCTGCATTAGTCATTAACTTTCCGGCACTACATTTCATATCAAACTCAATTAACTACTACATAGCTTTTAATGACAATATTTTTTCAGATGCAGCTCTTGTTTACTAATAAGATTTCCCATCACGACTATCTGTTCCATTACTTCATTGGTGTTAATATTCCAGTCTTGAGTTTTTCCAAAGAAAATGGGGCAATGAAAATCACATTTGCTAAAAGTTCTCCTTGAATTATGCTTCTAAATTTTAAGTGCTTAAATTCAGCACTTTGGAAGTCAAAGTGAATGAGAATATAGGAGGCTAATGTCATCTCTGCCTATATCCACAGGGCAGATTGAAGTTGCTATAGTACTTACACATATTTGACCAGAACATTTCTATTGTGCTTGAGCCTTTCATGATCAAACCACTCTAAATTGGAAATGTCCTTTATGTTTGTATTTTTATCAAAGTGAAAGTCAAAGCCAAGAATAACAAAAAATATCACAAAATTAATGTCACCAGGATACAATTTACATGGGTAATTAGCATAACATTCGCATATAAACTGTGGCTGGATTAAGGGATCAGATCACCCATAGCCTGCAGCAAAATATTCTAGTCTTTAATCTCCCGGGTGTCCATTAGCTCTTTTTGGGAACCCAGACAGATCCTTGGATAGGCTCAGATAACACTATCTGCATCTTCACCCTGGTTTGTTAGCATGTCCTGATGGGTACTTTAATATCCATGTGTCTTTGTTGTTGTTGCTGCTGTTTGTTATTTTTTAACTATGTTGTTGGAGAAAGACAAGTGAAGATGCACAACTTCAAATCACTGTTACAGTTTTTCAGTCATAATCTGTCCAGCCACTCACATATTACCACAGAGGAAACCTAGGTTTGAAAGCAGCTGGGATATTATTGCTCCTAAATTGATAGGAGCTAAAGGTGATATTTTCAGCATCCACAATAATTCACAGATTGTGTTTAACTTTCGCAGCCACTAAAAGCCAGACTTGTGAAGCAGGGTGTTGTCTAAATACAAAGCCACAGGAGAAGGGTTTAGGATTACAAAGAGCAAAAACAGATAACCAAAAATGGAGATCTCAGAGCTATTAAAAAAGGAATAAAAGTGTGTTTTAACAACTGGTGAAAAGCCAAATTTTTTGAAATGGCAAAAGAGGCAGTTTTGTAGACCCCCACATTCCTTTTTAATCTACAACTCTCTTTTCTCTTTCATTTCCCTGTGCACTTGTCTACCAGTATCATATATTATTCTACTGGGGCTGTAGGAAAGCTATGGCAAAGAGATGGGTCACACAAGCAGGAGGTTCAATAGCCATTCTAATTTCTTGTGCCAGGAAATTCTGTAGCCATGAGTCATATAGTCACCAAAAAGGCTATCCCCTGCTTTTGTGAGTCTCTGCCTTGCTGTTCATTGTGCCCAGTGACCACAGTAGTTGTGATGGTTTTGATTGCAAAACCGGTCTTTGAAAGAGACCAAGTCTAGGGCAGTGAGGGTTTGAAAGATCAAGGCAATATTCAGTGAGGAGTTGCTGTACTACCCAGAAAACTAAGGTGTACTTGTATTAAGCTGAGGTATAAAGCTGTGCATGTTGAATTGTCTGAGAGCACCTTAGAGGCCATAATTTTCATCCCCACATACTGTTTTATCTCCCTCTATCACTGAGCACTTCCCTCAGCAAAGGCTTTTTAATCAAACTTTGCTTGCATGACCAGGATTTATCCAGTGGTAAGGTTTGGAGGAACGCTTTGTTGGGATTGGAGCTAAATAAAAAAGCAAAAACGTGAGGTCTGGGGTCACTAATAGAAAAATGAAAAAGCTCTGTTGCTTTACTTTTAATACATGGTGCCAGACTCTGTTTCCACCTTCACTAGGGCCAGCCAGAACTGCTCTGCACTCAGGAGAGTACAGAGTCTAGAACCCAACTGCTCCCTCTTAGGAATAACTTGCTGGGGGAACAGGAGGCCATGACACCCCTCTCCCTGAATTGGCCAGCTGCAGAGTGCAGTAGGGTGCACCATATAAAGGGATACCACAGATTGATTTCCACAGTGCTATGAGGGATCTCCAGCATGCCTTTTCTTCTGCAAGGCAGGATCCCTCCTGATGCTGCTCCTGAGAAAGTACAGCTCCGTACCACCCCTAATACAGGGCTGTAGCAAAATGCTACAATATAGACCTCACTAAATAAACAATATTGCACTAGAAACTGGAGTGCACTCCTTGGTGTACACAGTAGGTATGCAGATGTTTCAAGCAAAAGGTTCCCAGTTTTTAACAAATATGATATTTATACTGAAAACGGGCAATATTATCACACACACACACACGTGTTTTGATGGGAAAATACCTGTTTTGTCTAGCAACACCTGAAGTTGTGAAAAATTATCTGAATAAAACCCTGCATGTTTGAAATTCTGCTTTTTAAAAGTGGTGAATTTTGTAGCGATCTAAAAGAACTATTATTGATTTTACTTATGTGTATGCATTCTCACATGGCAGCGTTATTCTACAAAGCAAATGAGCATTTCCATTATCAGAAACTCTTTGTCTGTCTTTCATTTTGTTTACTGGGATAAGACCTTCATTTTCAAAAATACTATGAGATCTCTGGCTATATTATGTTTAATAAATGGAAGATTATTCTAATTTTCCCTAATACAAGTTCATATGGAAGGTTTCTCATCTGGAACTATTTGGAGAAACTTATTTTTCCAAGGGGAATAAACCACATTAATGGGGGGGGGGAAGGGGGGGAGAATGACCTTCTGCTTGTAAACTTTGTTGGCTTGTCTAAGTATTTTGCAAGCTTGCTGAGTTCATAGTGGGAGATCTCCAAGTTCATACAGCCTTAATAAAAATTCAGAACATAATTTGAAAGTGGTTATTTCTCAAAGCTCACACGGTTTTAATTTGAAGTGTGGCCTCAGGGGTGAAAGGCCATTAAATAACCTACTGATCCATGAAGACAATTTCAAAATTTACAGTAGGTAAAGTAATATGAGATTGTTTTTGTATTTGCATGTTTAATTTGTCAATGCTGAAGAGCATTATTAAAGATCTTCCTCTTTGATAGACTTTTCTTCTCTGTAATAAACCAGTTGAGCTTTGCAGTAATGGCAATCTCAGACTCACCTTGAGTCACCCTACAAGTCTAAGGGATACACAGCCTTCTGGATGCCGCCTACATTGTCTTCTAATCTACTGCATTTGTCCCTTGAGATATTTGGGTATACAAAATATGCAGGACACATACTAACAGCTAACTTTCCAATAAAATGCATGGGGTAGCACACACTTTATATGCATTCCCCCATGCAGTGCTTTGAAAATGTAGCAAACAAAACCAATTGTTCCACCTCCTATTGAATAATTAAGCGGGGAACGATACTATTTTATTTTATCTCTTTTCTCCTTTCTATGTCCCATCACTGTCTCTATTTAAATTGAAAAATCTCATCCCATTAATAGGAGCATGCATTCCTATTAGAAATAGCGAAAAAAATTCAACTCTGGTAAGATGCAAACAGATATATTTGCTGAAAGGTTAATACCCTAATGCATTGCTATTGTTGTTTCCATACCTGTACCACTAAAATTAATGAGTAACTAATGCAGAAGTGAAGTGCGGACTGCAAGAATGTATAAACAAAGTAAATACGTGCTACTTTTACAGAAAGAAATATTGGAAAAAATTCCCCTCTTAATATACTTTGCAGTGTTTTGAATTAACTTCAAATATTATGCTCACAAATGAGGTAAGAAATACTCATAACTGAAAGACAAATGGGTTTTCTTGGCTTCTGTTGATTGAAATGGAGTTCACATGCATCAAATGGAGCAGTAGTTGTCAAGCTGTTGTGGTCTGCCCAGAGCACTCACTGGTGGTCTGCAGAGACTTGGCAGGTAACAAGGAATTGGCTCTCTCTCCCCCTTGGTTCCAACCTTTTCTTGCGGGCTGTTCATTGCAACTGGTTGAGCTATTTGTTGCCCTTTATTCTGTTCAAGATACATTTGCAAAACTGGTCATGATTTTTGCAAATACAATGGCATTCAACAAATAATCTGGAAAAAAATCAGTTTAAGGATTGTTTTCAAACATTGCAGTTTTTTTATACATGGTGTGTTCCTGCTCATGTCAGACATGGTATTGTTCATGTCTTCTATTGGCTGATACTGATGTTTAGTCTTTGTTTAAAAGTAAGCACTCAGTGTTTTTACTGTATACAAGTACTTGTTTTCACCTGCAAGTAAATGGGAGTGCAGCTTTCCCTCCTCTGCAAAAAGCAGAACTTAGCTTAGGTGGGGAAGCACTAGTTACCCATCTTCAATCTACTTGAACCACTAGTGCAAATATGAGTGGGATTTGTATGAAAAAACCCCCAGCCGTTTACCAAATATTTGTGTGAACAAAAGCCTGCTTGTGTAAATATTGAATAAAGGCCATGACTATACTGAGCATCCACTCTGAATTCAAACGAATGTTCACAAACCAAACTTCTGTATTTGATTGGCGGACAGCAGCAAAGGAGGTGGCCAGGAGCAACCACTGGGAATGTCTAAGCAGCAGGTGCAGGTGACCAGAGAACAGGTATCAAATCACAAAAAAGCAGTAGCAGAGAAAGAGGAACAAATAGCTAGATTAAATGTAACACTGTTGCAGCAAAAAAAAAAAAAAAGCAAACATAATTCTGGGATGTATTAGCAGGCGTGCTGTAAGCAAGACACAAGAAGTAGTTCTTCCATTCTATTCTATGCTATGCTGATATTGCCTCAACTGGAGTATTGTGTCCAGTTCCGGGTGCCACATTTCAGGAAAGACATGGACAAACTGGAGAAAGTCCAAAGAAGAGCAACAAAAATGATTAAAGGTCTAGAAAACATGACCTAAGAAGGAAGATAGAAAAAACTGGGTTTGTTTAGTCTGGAGAAGAGAAGACTGAGAGGTGGGACACGATAACAGTTTCAAATACATAAAAGTTTGTTACAAGGAGGAGGGAGGGAAAATTGTTCTCTTTAACCTCTGAGGATAGGACAAGAAGCAATGGGCTTAAATTGCAGCAAGGGCAGTTTAGGTTGGACATTAGGAAAAACTTCCTAACTGTCAGAGTAGTTAAGCACTGGAATAAATTGCCTAGGGAGTTTGTGGAACCTCCATCATTGGAGATTTTAAGACAATCACCTGTCAAGGTTGGTCTAGAGCAGTGGTTCTCAAAGCCGGTCCGCCGCTTGTTCAGAGAAAGCCCCTGGAGGGCTGGGCTGGTTTGTTTACCTGCCGCGTCCGCAGGTTTGGCCGATCACGGCTCTCACTGGCCACGGTTCACCGCTCCAGGCCGATGGGGGCTGCAGAAAGGGTGGCCAGCACATCCCTCGGCCCGCGCTGCTTCCCGCAGCCCCCATTTGCTTGGAGCAGCGAACCGCAGCCAGTGGGAGCCGCGATCGGCCAAACCTGCAGACGTGGCAGGTAAACAAACCGGCCCGGCCCTCCAGGAGCTTTCCCTGAACAAGCGGCGGACCAGCTTTGAGAACCACTGGTCTAGATAATACTTAGTCCTGCCATGAATGCAGCGGACTGGTCTAGATGACCTCTCAAGGTTCCTTCCAATCCTACAATTCTATAAATGAAAAGCAAAGGAGACAATGCAATTGCATTCTTTCCCACAAAATAGAACAAAGCACTTATTTAAAAAAACAAACAAACAAACAAAATCCCCAAAACTTACTGTAGGGTGACCAGCTAGCAACTGTGAAAAATCAGGACGGGGGTAGGTGCGGGGTAATAGGTGCCTATATAAGACAAAACCCTGAAAATCAGGACATGTGGTTACCCTAACTTACTGTGATGAGAGAAATGTAAGTTTGAGTCAGGAATAAGACAGGTAAGCACCATTCAAGTTTTCCTCAAGGCACTATGATTGAGATCAGAATGAGGACTCATCTTTCTTCTCATGGACAGAATGAAAACTCTTGAGTGAAACACTCCAAACTTGAGGGTCAGAAAGCTGGACTTTCCCAGAATAAGGATTTGTCTTACTAATGAGATTGCAGACTCAAAACTGAACCTTAATCAGGGATGAATCTAGGTTTACTTCACTTGGGCTTTTTTCGGGGGTATGGGTGTCTACCTTTATTCTAATCTGGATTGGGTGAGTAATGACTAAAAGTTGTTACTAGCTGTTGCCTGCTCAGTGCCCTATTAGAATGTCAGATCAATTTGGTCATTTCAGTCCAGTTCCCAGTACATGGGAACACACACTACCAATGGCACACAAGAGCACTGTATCAGGAAATACCCAGGAATGAGCTGTTTGTGGAGCTAGAACTACCTTCTTACTCAGCAGGTTACTGCTTTCAATTGGTTGGGCAATCTCTTGAAGTTTGTAGTATTTCAGTCCATGCCGTAGCGTTCTGTAAACAATCAGCTGTGGATCCAAATATGGATTGCTTTAAAAATGAATAACTGGTTCTGAGTCCCTCCAAAGCTGTCAACATCATGCTGAGCAGCAGTAAGTCACTTGAAAGTGCCACAAGACCTTCACTTTTCCCAACACATAGCAGGTGCTGTCAGTCTGTGGGCTCAGGACCCAAACTGATTATGGTATTACAGATTATTCAGAGAGGTGAAAATGTCTAGTGTATATCTGGTGTGTTTTTAAAAAATGTTCCTTCAATATATTTCTGACCAACTCCACAGCAGTTCAGATACATTTCTTATATTAATCCTACCCTGAACTGCTGCCGGATAGCTGCACACTTCTCAGTTACCATCTTTATTTTCAACTTTATATCTGATCATTTTAATTCCCATCAACATGTGCAGCACGAAATTGTTATTGTTAAATATGCTCAGTATGGCATTGTATCTATCATATGCAAACCTGCAGTACCCATTCTAACCCTGAAAGTGATGATAGTTCCAGACTCTGATTCCAAATACATATTTTGGGAGGGCAGAAGCTTCCAAAAAGGTGAGCAAATTTTCAGAGGGTAAACAGAATGGCTATCAAAATGAGGGGAATCCATCTGGTGAATCCAGCAGCTGGGATTCAGCTTTTTGCTTTTGTTATTTCAATTAAAAATAAATAAATAAATATATTGACATTGTTTAAGATTAAGATTATTATTTTATTTCCTGTAATTTGTACTTCAATAATACAGGGGAGAGATTTTTAAGCTATTCTTGGCTGCAGTATTTCAACTGAAGACTGTTTTGTCTGTCTTTTTTACCTCTATATTTCAAATAAATAAATAAAGTCAAGTCTAAGCCCTGGAGCATTTCATTTGAAAAATCTTCCCTCTCCCCCCCCAAAATAGCGTATTTAGGAAAAAATGTTTGTGCTTGTCTTCAGCATGTTTACATTTCTACCATTGTCTGCATTTCCTCTCATTTCTAATAATACCATCTGAGCTTCTTATTTCAAAATCAACTAGTTCCCACTTCTCCACCTGCTCCTCCTCTGTGAGATGTTTAATGTTCAATTCCAAACTTCCTCCTGCTTCCAGCATTCTGCACGTTAAACCCCCTCCTTGATTTATTCAACTGAAGGAGCTTACTCGTCCGCTTTCTTTTCTACTTTTCTACAATTTCTACTTTACATAAATAAGTTAAACAACATTATTTCTCTTTTCTTTAACCGTTTCACAAGGGTTTCTTCACTGCCCTCCCAATTTCCTCCTAGACTGCAGCAACAAAGCAGGAATTCACAAGTCCCTCTTCTGACCCCACAAGAGTAATTCACTAGTTAGAGGACATAGGGCCTATTATATTTATATATAGCAAGCCTGATCCAAAGCCAAAGGGAGCCTTTCTACTGACTTTGGATTGTCAGTACTGTGCTTTGGATCAGGCCCACACCAAACAACAGTATACGTTCAGTCTTAATTACTTTTGTTTAATATAAGGAAATCAACCACAGGAAAATAGTAAAATCAAGTCTGCAGGAGAGCATGCTGTGTTTTCTATTCCAGAATAGCACCTGTTTATATCTATGCCCCAGGGAGTCCTCTTGCAGGTGGGTTAAGACAGCCACTTTACTCTTAAAGGTACAATAAAAAAAAAAATTACCTCAGCATATAAACCACACAAGTTCACCAGAAAGACCCTGAGCAATCATACAATGCCCAAATGCGGCAGGAAGAAAGTCAGTTATATGCTGCTGCGGGTGTTCATCAGTGTGTGGGTGTTGAGTTTGACAAGAGGCTGCAATTTTCTGCAGGAAGTAGACATTTTAGGGAGACTGTTTAGTCAGAAGCAATTTTCCACAAAATGTCTGCTTCCTGCAGAAAGTTGCAACTTCTTCTCATACTGAACAGCCGCAGACTTGTGCATGTCCCCAGCACCATACAACAGACTATATTCCTGCTATGTTTGGGCATTGTATGATTGCTCAGGGTCTTTCAGTTTCAATGGATAGTTTTTAGCCTACTGTGATGGATGTGGGGATTGCTCTTGATACTGTACATGCATGTCACTAGTGTGATATTTCTGAAGCATAAATGGAAGTAGATATTTTACCCTAAGCGTCTCACTGGGTAGCAAAAACTACTCACATAGGGAGGAGGCCCTTTCTTATAAGCATTTAACAGCTTGCTCAAGGGTCATTAAGACAAAACGCCAAAGCAAGTAGCCTTAGAGTATTTCTACCCTGCAGCCGGGAGGTGTGCTTCCCAGCGTAGGTAGACAGACTTGCATTTGCTCTGCTTGAGTTACTGTGCTCAAAACAATGGTGTAGATGTTGTGGCAGTTGCTTGAGTAGCTGCCCAAGTCAAAGCCTGCCCAACCCTCTGGGTTCAAGCTTGGGTGGCTAACCCAAGCTACCTCAAGTGCTGCAGTGTCCATACTGTTATTTTTAGTGAGCTAGCGCGAATCTGTCTACCTGCGCTGGGAAGCACACCTCCCAGCTACACCGTAGACATAGCCTTTCACAGGTTCTAAGGCCACTGTGATCATCTAGTCTGACCTCCCTGAATAACACAGGCCATAGAACTTCCTCACAATAATTCCTACAGCAGATCTTTTAGAAAAACATCCAATCATCATTTAAAAATGGTCAGTGATAAAGAATCCACCATGACCCTTGGTAAATTGTTCCAATAATTCCTCTCACCATCAAAAATTTACACCTTATTTCCAGCTTCCACATCCAGTCACTGGAATGTGTTATACCTATCTCTGTTAGGCTGAAAAGCCCATTATTAAATATTTGTTCCCCATGTAGGTCCTTATAGAGTGTAATCAAGTCACCCCTTAGTCTTCTCTTTGTTAAGCTAAAAAGATTGAGCTCCTTGAGTCTATCACTGTAAGGCATGTTTTTCCATTCTTTAATTATTCTCATGGCTCTTCTCTGAACCTTCTCCAATTTATCAACATCCTTTTGAATTGTGGACACCAGAATTGGACACAGTATTCCAGCAGTGGTCACACCAGTGTCAGATACAGAGATAAAATAACCTCTCTAATACTCAAGATTCCCCTGTTTATTCATCCAAGGATCTCATTAGCTCTTTTGGCCAAGAGTCACACTGGAAGCTTATATTGAACATGATTTCCAAATCTCTTTCAGATTCACTATTTGACAGGATAGATTACCCCACCCTGTAAGTAGGGCCTACATTCTTTGTTCCCAGAATTATAGTTTATCTATATTAAAATTGCTTGTGCCCAGTTTATCAAGCAATCTAAACCGATCTGAATCAGTGGGCTGTCCTTTTCATTATTTATCATTCCCCAAATTGTTATGTCATCTGAAAATTTTAAGTGATGATTTTATGTTTTCTTTCAGGCCACTGACAAAAATATTAAATAGTGTAGGGCCAAGAACCAATCTGTGTTGGACCCCACTGGAAACAGATCCAGTCAATGTTACAACTACATTTTGAAGCCCATCAGTTAGCCAGTTTTTAATCCATTTAATGTGTGCCTTGTTAATTCTAGCTTTTTTTAAGTAAAGTGTCTTGTGTTACCAAGTCAAACACAGCACAGAATTATATTACATTATCACCATTACCTTGTGATAATGAGGACTGTGATTTCATCAAAAAAAAAAAAGTTAGATTCCATCAAACTATTTTCCACAAACCCATGTTGATTTGCATTAATTACATAACCCTTCTTTAATTCTTTATTAATCAAGTCCTGTATTAGCCACTCCATTATCTTGCCTGGGATTGATGTCAGGCCAACAAGCCTATAATAATCTGGGTCATCCTATTTACTCTTTTTAAAAATTGGCACATTAGTTTTCTTCCGTCATCTGGAACTTTCCCAGTGCTCCAAGATTTATGGAAAATCAACATTAACAGTCCAGCAAGCTCCTCGGTCAGCTCTTGAGTGTTCATTTTAAAAAAAGTCTAACTTTAGTAGCTTCTGTTTAACATCCTCCAGCAATACAAGTGGAATGGAAAGAGTTATCATCACCATATGATGAGACTGCGTCATCTGCTTTTCCCCAGAAATACTGAACACTTCTGCCTTTTCTGCATTATTGATAATTCAACCATTCCATCTAGTAATGGATATCATCAGGATGCTTTGTTTTCAAATATATTTTTAAAAATCCTTATCCTTAACTCTGCTGGCCATAGATTTCTCATTGTATCCTTTGCTTCCCTTATCAATTTTCTATACTTTCTAACTTATATTCATTATCATCAACTTTCCCTTTCTTCCATTTGTTATATATATATATATATATATATATATATATGATTAGCTTGTTGGGATTCTAATATTCCTAATTATCATTCACTTTTTCTGATTAAATTCCTCCCAGTTGATTTGGCTCATAATTGTTTTCAGCTTTGTGAAATTGGCCCTGTTAGAACACTAAATGTATATTACTGGTCTGGACTTTATTTTGCCTGCAGATTATAAATGTGAACAAGTTATGATCACTTGTATCACTCTATTAGTTTTTAGTTCTGTGATCAGTTCCTCTTTATCAAGATCTAATATAGAATTATCCCATATTATCTGCAGCATATTTTGAATTAGGAAATTGTCATCTATAATTATGGGTGGCGGGTATAATAGGCCAGGGGCGGCTCTGCCGGACACAGGTTGCGGAGTTTGGTGGTGAAGTTTTTGCTTTATTATGCCCCATGCAGGTTCCGGGGCAGCTGAGAAGGCACATACCCAGTTTTCCCCGGGTGGGTTGGGTCGGGTGGGGGATGGGAGGGGAGGTGCGGCTGCGGCTGGCCTGGGACTCCTCCGCGTGGGGGCTTCAGCCAGCCCGGGGCTCCTCCAGCCAAGGTGGGGGGGCGCTCTGGACTGAAGCTGGCCCGGGGCTCCTCCGGGCAGGCAGGGGAGGCTTAGGGCTTCGGCCGGTCCAGGGCTCCTGCGGACAAGTGGGGGGGCCCTCCAGGCAGGGGGGGCTTGTGGCTCCAGCCACGGGGGGGGGGGTGGAGTTGAGAGGTCTCAGGGCTCCACCCCAGGGAGGGCATAGGCAGAAGGGGCGGAGCCAGGGGCTAGCCTCCCCAGAGGGGGGCTCCACCCGCTGCCCATGTCTATAATGTTTAGAAATTCCATGGATGTTTTAGTACTGGCAGCATGAGACTTCCAGAACGCCACTCAGATTGGTTTTTTTCCCCCTTATACCTTGTAGATGGACTGCCCTTTTATGCGGGTTGTCTGTAGCAGCTTTGTGAAATTGACTAGTACCCCATCTTATGCAGTATCTGTTAGGACATTGCTCCATAAACATTCACAATCATTTCCTTCGAGTTATCAGTGACTCAGAAACAGGTAATGCCATTTTTGATGTTGATGGCCACTCCCTCTCCCCTTTTGTCCACTTGATCCTTTATAAGTAGGTTATAGCCATTGATTTTAACATTCCAATTGTGCAAATCCTCCCACGAGGTTTCAATAATATCAACTAGATCAAATTTATGCTAATAAATGAGCAATTCTAATTCCTCTTGTTTGTTACGCAGGCTTCTGGCATTAGTGTGTAAGCAATTCAAGGATTCTTCTCTTCAGGTCTTGTTTTCTTGATTAATTTTATTCTCAACATCTTAGTTTTGTGCTGAGTGCTCACATCTTCCCTCTTTTTACCCTCCCTTTTTGCTATTAGTTTAACCCCCTTCTGACAACTCTAGCCAGCCTATTCAGGAGGAGACTGGTTCCCCTTCTGCTGAGGAGGTCATCCAAGCTATACAGCCCCCTTTCCTCGTAGAAGGTGGACCAATGTTCCCCTAAACTAAAACTCTACATCCTACACCATTTGCCTAGCCAGCGATTCACTTCCAACCCTTAATGGTTCTAGCATGCTCTCCTGGGGCACGCTCAAACCAGTTGGAGCAAGAGGTAACCCGAAGAGACCCAGGGGGATGTGGGAGGGCTAGAGAAAATAAATTGATTCTGTTGTTCATTACTTTGGAGAAAGTCAGTGGAGAAAATACAAGGAGACATTTCAAAAGAATGGAACAATCTACCCTCATCTGCCCTAGGTAGAAGTAAAATGTTACAGATGAGTATATTGATGCATCTCCTCTTTCTGTTTCAAGGGTGAAATCCCAGCTCATTTGAAGTCAATGGGAAAATCCCACTAACTGGGGACCCAGGGTTTCATACCACATCATCCTAGAACCTATAATAAAACCCAAATCTTTGT
Organism: Emys orbicularis; assembly: GCF_028017835.1. Lineage (NCBI taxonomy): Eukaryota > Metazoa > Chordata > Testudines > Emydidae > Emys > Emys orbicularis. The sequence continues at coordinate 53,318,598 of NC_088686.1, read as the reverse complement.
ATTCATTCAATTTCTCAGGGCATAAAGCATCAAGGATGACTCATTTGTATATATTGAAAAGATGGCAGACTTCTTTAGCTATGTTCTGGGTTAGAAACCTCCACTGATTGGTAGGCCTACTTCAGAAGCTACAAGATATACCCAACTGGCTAAAACTCTTAAGTGACCTTTTTGAAAAAAAGGATATGTAGATTTAAGAGATTCCATAACAATACATACCTGTTCAGATGTTTCCTAACAGTTGGGGGAAAAAAACATTAAAAACCTCACTCGGCATGCAAGAATGGTCTCCTGACACCCCCCTGTGGGACAAACTTTTAATGCCATGGGAATATTTTATGGTTCAGATTTCAAGAAATAGAAAGCAGGCATTGGTAACTTTACAAGCAATCTTTGTGAATCAATTACTTTAAATCCCCCCACTACTCAGGACCCACATTTTTGTTCCTATTATATGTATTTATCAATACTTAGAACTAAGGCAGTTGGGTCATTTCCACCACACAACTAAAAAACATGGTTACTTATACTTGTAATGCAATTATTGATGTAACAGATAAAACAATAAGGAAACCATGAGAATATGTTAGAAAACATATTAGAGAACTCTCATAACACTGAGAAAGTGAGAAAATTGTGTATTATCTCCAAATATAGTAGGTAAAATGTGTATTTAAGTACAAAATCATTTCTTCATTCATAATCTTTTTTAGACTAAAAATTCCTGAAGAAACAATTCTCACATAGAAACAAATATTGAAAGGGTCACATGGAATGTGTTAACTTGGTACTATGGAACTGTATAAAACTAGACAAACAGTATACCAACTGCAGGAATTATGGGTGGCCTTGTGGTCAAGGCTGGTGTAACCATGGCGTGGACACCTTTTTGTGCCTCAGTTCTCCAGCTAAAAAATAGGGATACTACTGCCTTTCTCCAATCTTTTCTATTTAAATTGCAGTCTCTTTGGAGCAGGTACTTTCTTACCATGTATCTCTATGGTGTCTAAGACAGTGGGCCCTGATCTCAGTTGATGTTTTTAGATAATACACCACTGTGAATTAACTCATTGAACAAAATAAAAAATTCTCCACTTTATTCAAGGATAGTTGGATATTGCTTCTCAAACAAGTGTTTGCTTTTCCCTTTTCGTTGTGCATTTTCATGTATCACACATTAATGAAAAAAATGAAGAAAGTTTGTACAAGTACATAAAGGGGTTTCAGAAGTTTTACAGTGTGTCATCAGTTAAGAACTGGTATATAGGCCGAGAAACAGAAGGAAGACGTGAGAAAATGGAATTTTTTGTTGGATATAATGGTAGAAGATACATATTTCTCTCTCATAAAAAATGACCTCAGTCAGTTAAAATGGGAAAATAGGGAGGGGGAATTAAACTAAGGGGTGGGGGAGGACCATGAACTACTGTCATGACTAAATCTTTTGCATCCTACATCTAGCAACTCATGTCTCCTCTGTCATCAATTTGTCAGCTTTCAGCCAGTCATCTGCTTATCCAACTGTGCCTTCCAAAATTCAAAGAACATGTCCCAAGTTCTTTCTTTCTCTGCTGAAAAGGCCAATTTATTCAGTTCTGACTAACTATATGTTCTTCACAGAACTGGAACCCCACAGATATATTCCAACAGAGATAGCTGGAAAGTTGTAATATAAAAGACCTGTACCAGGTTGCCTTCCCTAGTCTACCAAAAACAAAGGGAATTCACAATTAGACTAAGATGCTCCAGTAGCTTAAGCACAACCTTTCCAAGGGCTCCCACCTTGTGGGTACTCTGGGTTTATAGTTCACTTCTAGTTGATGCAAATACAGAGACTTTGTAAGGGTTCTAAAAACAATCACTCTTTAGTTAGCACAAAAAAATATACAGATCTAGACAAAACAATAACATCTATATACATTTCCCTGCCTCAGTTGCCTCAGCACTCAAGCATACTTTGGTCTTAGGCCAGAGTCCTCAATCTCCACTCTTGTACATGGTTTCTTCTCTGAATCATTGAGTCTTTCTACAGGGGAACGGGGTGGGGGGAAAAGAGAGTTTCCTTCCTCTTCAGCTAGTCCCTCAGTTAAAAACTAAACCCCTGTGCTATGAAAGCTTGCTCCTCTCCTGCCCAAGGCTCCCTGGTCTCCCCACCTGACCCACTGAGTCTCTGTGGTTCTTTGCCCTACTTTTGGAGAGCATCTAGTGTTCCAAATACTAGCTCTCTTTATGCCAGGTGGTCAGAATCAGAGCCAACTAAGTTGCAATTACTCCCTGTTCCACTAAAGGCTAGATCTTCAGATGCTAATAACCTTTAATGATCATCTTAATCAAAGCCAGGCCCACCAGTGCCCCTCTCCTCCTCCTCAGTACAAGTGGTTTGATGTACTAATACAGTAAAGGACAGCCATAAAAACAAAGATACAGGTCATAAAAATCAAACTGGAATTCATAAGCTGTACATGGAAAGATTCTTCCAAATTGTCACAGATGGGCTCAATCATGTGCTTAAAGTTAAGTATGTTCTTAAGTACATTGCTGAATCAAGGATTTAAGTTTCTATTTAGTCACTTACAAGCAATTTTGAAAAGTAAGCCTTTTTTAAACAATATGCACAAGTGTACTAGGGCATGTGCTTTAAATTAAAAAAAGCCACCATTTAGAGATGCAAATTTTTAAAAGGAAGCCTCTGATGTCAAGTTTTAGTCTGATTTAACACCGAAGACTTTGCTTTATAAAATACGGATGTATTTTCCACACAGCTCCCGAACAGTCTCACTTCCCAGGACGTATTTATTTAGATCCCTATTTGTAAATATGTACTAATGTCCAAGCTGCTGGGCATATTTACATTAATCAAGAAATCCATATCATACAATCAACAATTGTCATAAAAAAAAGAAAAGAAAAGAAGACAACCCCCTATTTAGGGCCTCATCCAAACCAAGTGAAACCAATGGGACTCTGTCTATTGATTTCAGTGGGCTTTGGATCATAGCCTTGGTTACCAGCCACTGACCTAAAGTGCAAAGGCCCTGATGTGCAAAGGTCCTTAAGACCGAATTCTTGGTTTTAGGCACCACTATAATCCATAAAACCCTGCTTGGCTGCCACCCAACCTCATAGGTGGCTGAACTTACTCAGCACCTCAGTTTTTGCAGTAAGAGTTCCCTAGGCACCTATGTTTCTGCCTCTGGGTGTACACATTGCTACCTTCCTCTGTGCACCGAATTCCATACAAAATAGCCCAGGGACAGGGGAGAAGGAGAAGGGAAGAACAGCTCTCTTATAACGTTTAGCCTAAGGGTTAGGGTACCTCACCTCGAATGTGGGAGAGACAGGTTCAAGCACCCCTTCTACATAAAGTGGAGAAGGGGTTTACCACTTCTCAGTTGAGTACTTTTACCACTGGGCTATGGGATATATGATGTAGGACTCTCCTGAGGAAGTTACTCCAATTTAATTAAATAATTGGCCCAGGCAGTGAGAATCACTCTATAGCCCAGGGGTTAGCTCAGTCACCTGAGAGGGGCAGTTACCTGTTCTATATCAGGCAAAAGGGGAATTTGAACTGGTGTTTCTCACATTCCAAACAAGTACACTAGCCACTGAGCCAAAAGTTGTGAGGGAGTGCCGCCTCCTCTTGTTTTGTAAGGAGCTAGGCAGCCTCAACTATCCATTAAGAGATAAGACACCTCCCATGCAAATCCATTCTAACAAAAAGACCTGGGAAAACAGAATGGCCTGATTCCATATTCTGAAAGCCCAATAAGCTAGTTTTGGCAAACAAAGAAGTGGGGTGAGTTCCAAAGGACACATCACACAAAATGCCCTGCCACCAATCTCAGAGTGTTTAAAACTCAAGTTTATTAACAGGACTTCTGCAAGCAATCTTAAGTTACTGTGTTGTACAAATCTTTTCTTTGCTTTTTCTGTCCTTGGGATTACATCCCACAAGTTTGATTTCATGTTTCAGATTCTTATGCAGCACCGGCGCTAGGCATAAACAGACTAAGCAATTGCTTAGGGGCCCTAAATTAGGGCAAGCAGCTCAAGGAGGCCACATATTCACTTTTTTAGTACATGGTGTGGGGGGAAGGGAGAGGCAAAATATTTCTACAAGTTTCAAAGCAAACTTCATTCTAAACAGCTGAGTTTTGCCTGATTTACGGTGGAATTTTTCCATGATTTAGATGAATCACTTTAAAAGTTTAAAAGACTCTCTAAGGATCAGAGTGATCTTGTTCTACGGTTGAATTTTTACTGAAACACAAAAATGGGTGAGTTACAATTGCTTTCAGTTTTCATTGCCAACTTCTCACACAGTTCTAACAATTATTATTAAGTTACTGTAAACTTACTGCAGGAATTTTAATGACAGCTTTCAATTCATGATAAAAATGGTAAGAAAAACAGAATACTCTGCCAATAAATGGGAATAGGACTGTAAGTCATGTAGTTCCTCTTCTTTGTCCTGTGTAGAATAATAAAGACAATACTTTAACACTAATTTTCGATTGGTTAAAAATATTACAGAAAGTTAGAACACTCCCCCTCACTCCTCCTCCCTACCTCTTTAATAATACCGAAATATGGAGATGATTACAGCCAGGATCTTAACTCTGAACTATTTTGGACCATTTAGTTTTTGAGGATGTTTGGATATAAATAAAAGATACAAAACAACCCTCATAATTTTGGGGTCAGTCTAAAAGCTCAAAAGGGCCTACAGTTTTCTTTCTATTGCTATTTTAGCCAAACTTGCAAGAATAACTGTTTTGGGGGAATTTGAGCCTAAAATGGCAGAAATCCCTGAAGAACAGATTGATCTCATGCGAGTTCCACTATTTTTCATAAAACCCTTTTCAGAACAGCTTGGATGCTTTCAGCACCTGAAAACGATTCCCAGTTTGGCCACAAACATGAACATAGATCCTTAATCGAATCCATCTCTGGATCAAAATACTGCCTCTAGCAAAAAAACAGAGAAAGCTGACTTTTAGTGCCAACCCAACTAAACTCTTTTTGTAATATGAATAATAGCATGTTATACACTGCAATACCTATTTCAGTATGAACTTCCATTCATTTGCACCAGCAAGCTAAAGTACTATAATTATAACTTCACTTACACATTACAAATACCACTGTTAGAATTAATTTAAAACTAGTTTAACACTCTCAAATTAACTCATTTAAAAAAATTGCAATGGGTAAATGCCTTCTCAACCTCTTCTTCACTTCTTATGTACTGCCTTTAGTCTACTGATTAGCACAAGAGCCTGGGTTCTATTCCAGGCTTTCACGCATCTTGCTAATGTAAGTCTCACAGACCTCTACCACAACAACCTCTCAGGTTATTTGCCAAAAGTCATTTGCCATGGACCTGTAGCAGTCTGAGTCCAACTTCCAGATGACTATAGTGACCCACTTCTGAGGAGACCGCAGATCTCCAGGAACATATGTTTCTTTATGGTTCTGGACCCACTGCTGGTCATCCCAGGTCTGCACAGGGGAAATCTGCAGCTAAGGCAACAACAGGCATGAGCAACATCAGCTGGACTGATGCTGGCATGATAATGACCTTCTCAGAGAGGTGCCTTCAGCAGTTCAAAAACTGCCACCAAAATATCCACCACCATCTTGAAGATGCTCTGTCTGTGTCTGAAATAGTACTGCGTGCAGGAGGCAAAGAAGTTGTTCCACCAAGACAGCATCTGTGTTGGCTCTGGAGCGTGCAGACACAAGATGACTTGGCTTGGTGTGTCCGTGGGCTAAAGTCACACAGCACACTTCTAGTCAACTCCCATGGGATGGATAGACGAGTTCTTCCCCAACCCACTGTGAAAAAAGCTCCAGAGTGGCTTCAGCTGGTGAGGGCAGAAGGTACCTTGGGATATGATAGTACATGCCCAGAGAAGCTGAAGTTCTGACTCAGATCTGTGTACTACAGCATGGATGGGCCAGTGTGGTTATGAGGCCCATATTTCCCATGCAGCATGGATGCTCAAGCAGGACCTTGGAAACCCCAAATCTGCAGGCACTGGTCACACAAACCCGAGCTTAGAGTGCTGTAGAGACATACCCAAAAGGTTTGAGTCATTCCTATAGCTCTCGAGTCGGGCCCTTATCCTTCTTAAAGATTGATAAATAAAGTACAGAAAAATTGAGCAGATCCATTGTCTCGAGAGAACTTTATTGATTAAGGCAAATCTGACTGCAGTATTTACCATATGGAACAATAAAACTTCTTGTTCACAAAATCAAAACCATTACAACTTAGGATATGGCTCCACTGCAATCAGGCTTTAATCAAGCTAGCTCCGGTACATATATGTTGTGGCAACATGGACTTCATTGTGGACTACTGGTACTCAAGCTAGCTAGATTAAAGCTAGGCGCACATTCGGATTGCAGTGTACATACTGTCGTACCAGTTCAGAGCAACATTTTGTCTAATTTAGTCTCCTGATTTTGACAGCACCAGTACCACACTTCAGAAAAAGGCATTTTACCTTTGAAAAATACATACGGTATAACTGCATTTCTCTCCCCACAGAAATTGCTCCATTTTTGAAAGTTTAATAAATTTGATATTTGAATAGTTTTCCATTTCACTGCACATTTACAGCCGCTAGGCTAAAGCTGCTGCTGATTTGTAATGAAGTGGCATCTTTCTGTAGTGGATTTGCACTGGACATTTGATGAAACAGGTAGCAACTCTGTTTTAAACAATGATTCTGCAGCATATTGCCAAATTCCATTTGCTTAAGTAAAAACAAAACACATTCAACTGGAAAACCAACTAACTGAATATGTAGCCTTGGCTTCTGTAGCTGCACTGCAGAGCACATTAATTTATAGCAGACCATCAGCAGATATCTAGCCACTACTGCATTTCATTCATATAGTGCAGTGAAACAACAGTTGAAATGAAGCAGAAATGCAGCAACATGTTAAGTAGCAGCTTTTGCTACCCAGGAATAAAGGATCATTTACACGCCATAAAAAAATAATCTACTTCTATAGGAATTCGTAGATCATGTGTTAACACTCAGACTAATTTGGGATGGTTCTAATATTTTAATGGTAGAAATCTTAAGTATTTCTGATTATTCAAGAAAACAATACCAATTGACAGTTTTATTGCACTATTTAAAAAATAGAAATAGCATTAGCTCAATTATGCTTCAGAGAACATTTCAGATTCCAGTGGTTAGTAGGCAGCAGGTTGTGCTACTTTGTTATTAGCTGTCAACAATTTGCTGCATTGCAGGCTAATGTTCATGGTTTAGGACAGCAGTTAATGCTAATGTTCAGAATCTCAGTCATTAACTAGTGCACTCAGACTCTAGAAAGAGGCATTAATTGACCACATGAGAGTGTTAAAATATTTTTTAAAAGTATGTGTTTGAGAATTGATACATTTCTGGTAGAGCTTCAACTCTGTCAGCAACAGTTGTTAATAACGTAATCAGAAATGGATGTTTTATTCAGCAACATCCTCAGAGAATAGTGTATAAACAGTTGGGTGAATGCAACATAGAAAAGGTAAATCTCAGATCCTGCTTTTACACACACTTTGATTAATTCCTCAAATATCCTTGGTGCCTCATAGCTACTTGCAGCTTACTTTCTGATACTTCACATTCACCTCATTGGATTAGAAGAAATCCATAAATCAAAGAAAAATAAATACATGCATGAAATCCTATAGAGTGTCATAAATCAGTTTTTTTCCCGCAAATACAAAAGTCAACAGTGCAGTTGTCCAGAATGATGATGTTCAGATAAGCGGTTTTCTTCCCACCCCCTCTCTTAATATTTGGCCAGAAGAGAGTGAAGATACATAGACAAGAAATTAAAGCAGAGTCAAGCTCTACAAAGTTAAGACTGAGAAGTGCTTTCTGTTCAAAGGAAAACTTTCCTAAGTGCTCTAAAAACTGCATACTTACTCAGATTGTTTGGAAATTTGCTGTGCCTCATGGGGTATTGGGTAGTGTTTATGGGACAAATCTGGGGTCATTTGAACATGGGGTTCTTGAAATACTGCTCCCTAGGGGCAAAAAACACAGCATTTTACAAAATCAACAGGTTCTTCTAGCTTTTTTTGCACATACCTGGGCTCAAACTATGACTCTGCTTGTCCTCCAATTGATCTACATTGCTCAATATTTATCTCGGCTAGTGCACAGCACCCACTGGAAGTAATATTGGGGAAACAGTATTGAAAACATTACAAGAAGTTTCGCTCTCTAGAATGGTATATACTAAACCCCTATGCACCAAAGAGATTGAAATGCACATGTGCTTTCCCAAGACTAGGTAAGAGGGTTTTGCAGCAACCCATTGTCACAGGAGCTGGTGGTTCAAGAGGACATGCTGTGGTCATTTAACTTGAGATCTGTGGGGCCCTGTACCCCTGGGGGCACTGAGCTCCTCTCCTTGTCCTCCCTGTGTGTGTGGCAGACTCTGGGAAGCCCACAAGGACTGATGTTGGGAAGTAGGATGAGAAAACCCACTGAGATAATAGAGCAGTTGTTCGGGCCGCCCTTGTCTCCATGGGATGTTCTTATTCAGCTGAGAACATCTTTGAGATACATGGCCTTTTCACACCTCCCCCAGCTTCCTATGCTGCTGATGGATGTATATAGTCCCTTCAGCCCTTCCCCCATACTAGACTCAGATCTGGACCAAGGACTTTGAAGCTTCACTTTCCTGTCCCTTCCAGCCTCCAGCTGGTACAGGTGTAACCCATACACCTCCTGGGTGTGGTGTTCTGTCCCATCTAGTGGCACAGACACCATTTAGAGAGAGAGATAAATGAGTCTGCTCTACAGCCTTAACTAAGAGCCAGTTGGCTTTTAGCTCATGCGGTAGAGGCTCATGCACTAAGCTCCAGAGGTCCCAGATTTGATCCCGCCCGCTGACGACCAGAGTCTGTCAGCATTACACAGGCACTCCTCACAACCCCAACATGACCACTCCAAGCTTACCAAGCACATGGAGTAGGATGAAACCAGTGTGTGGGGGAGGGAGTCACAGAAGTGTGGGTCTGCAAGCCTCAAAGCAATGGGCACCATGGAGGAAATGTTGGAGGTCTAGTAGGGTGGTCTGTGCAATTGGGGGAGAAACTGAAGCAGTAAGGGGAAGTGTTGGAACAACACAGGAAAGAGTTGGGTAGAAAGGAAGGTGTCGGAGCTATGCAGTAGTACGTGTTGGGGGGCTTCAGTTTTGACATTCCAAACCACCCCCATCCATCAGCCAATGGCAGGTACTTATCAGCTGTCTGTGTGGTATCTGAGAACCTCTCAATCTTTACTATATTTATCCTCTCAACACCCTCACAAGAAAGGGAAGTGCTATTGTCCCTGTTTTGACAGCTGGGGGACTGAGAAAAAGACTGACCCTCCAAAGGTCACATGGGAAGTCTGTTGCAGAGCAAAGCATTGAACCCAGGGCTCCCAAATCCTAACTACTAGATCAGTCTTCCTTTCATGCCCCTCACGTTCATGCCCCCCCTTTTAAAAAAAACCCTCACTCCCTGTATCTTCTCCCCAGCTCCTCTACCTCTGAAAGTCCTTTACATTCTGATGCCTGCCTCTGTGTGAGGAGGAGGAAGAACCTGGCTGTGTTGGAAATGCAGAGATGGGAAATAGGAGACACTGCAGAGTCAATGAAGGGACTAACATGATGCAAATGCATTCTGTGGCTGGGTAATCACTGCCAAAGAACCAGAGGTTTGAGGAGAGGAGAGCTGGGCTGTGGTAACTCAGAGTGCTGAGAAATATTTTTTTTTTTAAACCAAGGAAATTAAATACCTTAAAACTTCATTAATGCAGATTTAAGGTTCCTCGCTGGTGCCTAACAACCTTGCAGAATATGAAGAGTAGCTAAACTTAAACCTCTGAAAACCAGAAAATGAAGAGTTAAGGTAAATATCACCCATGTGAGACATGGGGGAGGGGGAGAAGTGGACTGGGTGGGCCAGGGGCATGGCTGGAGAGGCTTGGTTGGAGCAGAAAGCCTGTAGCTGGAGTGCAGGACCTGGCTTGGTGCACTGCTTGGCCTACAAAACCAAGGAAGTGAAAAATCTTCTAATAAGCTGCTGACTGCAACGTATACCCAGCAACAAAGAGCACCAGACAGCAAGGAGCAACTGTTTACATGCTAATGAGAGGGGGATGGGAAGGGGAGCATTAGCTGGGAGTGTGTGGTGGGGGAAAGCTATATGTTCCATATTGAGAAGGAGAGAGCCACACCAGTCTTCTCTCACATGCTAAAAGTTAATGCGACCAGCATGGAATAGAAAACTGCCAAGATTTTGGGATCTACAGTGTGTCTGATTTCTCTCCCTGCTCCATCAGCAACTACATGCTCCAAACACTTCAAAGAACCACCATTATCACTATTCCATGACCACAAAATGTACGGTGGGAGGAGCACTTGGGAACTGCATTGGTTCCTTGGCCTTTATCTATAAACAGCAGCACCTCAACTGCAAACCTACATGATGGCTTGCAGCTTCCTAAATTACCATTACTCCTACACATACAAAAAATATTTTTCCTATAAAAAAACCCTATGAAATTCACTGACCAAAAAAAGACACTTGTTAACACTAAGTTAAGATTGTCTGGTGCTATGTCATGCCCTTTCATAACATCAAATTCAGTAAATGCAAACCTCTGAAAAAAAGGAAAGACAGCTTTAAACACCAACACAACTAGGACAAGTGCAGTCTGACCTAGCAGGTAGGACCAGGAGTCAGAAACCAGGAGCCAGACCTAAGGTCAGAGCCAGGCATTTAGCCAGGGGTCAGAGCTGGATGCAGGAGTCTAGCCAAGGGTCAGGGATCAAAGCAGAGGGTGAGAGGTCTGTTGCTACAACATACCAGACACTGACAAGTTGCACAGACAGCTTTCTGAAATGCCTACCATGCTTAAATAGTGCTCCTGGACCAATCAGAGGTCATGGGGGTGCTGGCAATCAGGTCTTCTGTAGGCAGCACTTTTTGTGGTGTTTAGTCCCCCAGGATTTATAGTGCATGGATTGCAGCTCTCCTATAGCTGCCAGGTAGTAGCATGGAAGTGTCTGTCACACAGTGCCCTGCAGACCTGGGTTCTAGATCCTTACAGCCTTTACTCTGCTTTTCTTTGAGTAATGTCTGTAATACATTCACTCTGCCATTGCAGATAGTGCAGAATGCTCAAAAAATAGAACAGAGTCTAACACCTTCTCTTTGCAAGACAGAACTTGTGTTGAGGTGGGTTACACAGTCCCTGCCATACACTCAAACACTGAGCCTATGCCACAAAAATAACCCCATACCTACTACATTTTACAATCCCTTTGCCCTTACACACAGGATTTCATCTGACACAATACCCATAGACCACTCTCAGATCTTACCTCACTGTTGATAATTCCCATTCGAAGAAGACCTGGGCACCACAGCTCACACAACCTACACAACTCAGCTCTGAAATGAGGCAAACTGCATCCCTCAGGGTACACATGCATCTGTTTCCTTTCATTACACACATGGGGAAGCTGGCAAAGGGTCTCAGAACCCCTCCCCTCAGCCCCCACATGACAGGGCCCCTCATATCACAGCTACATCTAATATAGTGACTGCAGCTGAAGTGTATGCAGATAATTCCCAGTAGTTACTGCCAGTTCCAGGGTTAAGGGTGCATTGGTATGTACTTCAACTCTGTATTTCCGTGTTTTCAGAAGTTTGATTTTTGCTGAACTCTATATTCTGGAAGGGCACAAGATACAACCAGGCAACCTTACCTCTGCATTAATAAAGATTTCTGTAAAGAATTCTACAAACGTGGCATTGAAAACTTCACATAACCCTACCATTGATCTCCATAATTAAACAAAAGATGCACAATTTTACCTAATCTATGCTATTTCACCTTTCTTCTGCCTCTTCATTCCTTAATTTTGCTCTATCTAGCAGTGAAATATAGCCTAGTTTCTGCTTAATTTTTTAGAATACTTTTCTGTTTTAACCTTTTATCGTCTGTTTCCTTTCCAGTTTCAGAGCCAAATCCTGAAAAAAGGCTGAGCACTCTGGTCCCAATCCAGCAAAGCATATAAGCATGTGATTAAAGTTCAGGATTGTGATTAGTCCCATATTCATATGTTTTACATCAGCACCATGAGGCTTTTGCAGGATTGGAGTCAGAGAGATCCGCACTTTGCGATCTCAAGCCCCAAATTCATGAAAATATGCAAGCTGAGCTTTACTACTTTAGAACCCAACTCACAGAAAACTGAAGATAAAACTTCATTCACATGAACTAATTCTGGATTTTTTTTCCTTTTCCCGCTTCCTCAGTTACTTTCGCTTAAGAATGGCAATCAGTCAGAAGAACAGTCTACTACCTGATCAGTCAGGAAGCCTGCTTACCAAATTCTAGCAGCTCCATTCCTCTAGCTATGCTTAGGAGAGAATCAGGTCAGTGTGGGCCTGTAAGACAAGTTACAAACAGAAAAGACTGGAGTCTGAGATGATCCAGACAGCCAGTGCTCCAGATGACATGATGGGGCTTCTTCTAGCAATTATATTTATTTTCATCTGGGCTAGTTCAGGCCCTAAACTCAGTCAGTGCCCCACAGCAAGAGTGGGAGCCTTTCCTGCTGTATTGTGCCAGAAAGGGGATAGTGAGGTAGTCTATTCCCTTCAAAGTTACTTCAGGTGTGGAGGATATTGATTCATGTATGAGCAGTCCTTTCACTTATTACACACTGCACTGTTTGTTTTTATTTATGTGATAGGCGCCCATAGCATAGAAAGGACCCTATGAGATATTTTTATATATTTGAATATAGAAAAATAAATAAGATACCAGCTGGTTCCCACTGTTCCCCCATTACACTCCCAGGAGCCACTCTCACACCTATCGTTTTATTGGTTCAGCAAGAATAGCTGAATATTGACACCTCTAGGAAACCGTCACTCTTGGCACCAAAGGAAAACAACGGGGGAAGCAGTGGGACTGTTTTGGGTCACAGCTGGCACTGGTCCTAGAGGTGTGAAAACAGATAACACAAGGTTGGCATCCTGGAGGAACTAGTCTTTATATTTAGCATTTATTCAACTCCTGTGATAGGTACTTTACAGCTGCTCTATAGTACAGGTTCCCAATAGGATTCCTCTCCCCTGGCCAAGGACACATGGAAGTAGTTTCTGGAGTGGTCCATAAAAGGCCACTGTTAGAAGCTCCCACACACCACCTTCAAAATCTCAGCATGTTGTGATCACAGGATTTGTTGCCTCATTGTAGAAAGACATATGACATCTTTTATCTGTAACATGATTTTTTTTTTCTTTGTCTCTCTCTCCCTCCCTGATTTTTTATGGTAGTAGTTGGTGGGCAAATGCTACATTCATCTCTGCTGCAGTGAGTTCATTTAACCTGTAAATTAAATCTCACTGTGGGATTTTATAGTTTTCTTGCTTGTGTCCCCCGGCAGTTATTTCTCCAGGAGAAGTAGGAAAATGGAGTCACAGGCATAGCACACTATTTAATTCAAGCTCATGCTGCTAGCACAGGTATGGATTTTCAATACAATCTGTACTATGAAGGTGCTCTCAGGCATTTTTCTCCAGCTGATAGGATAGGAAAGCCTACGTATGACAACAGACACCAATGCTGCCCATTGGCAATGTATGAGGGATACCTTAGCAGAGCAAAGCCAACTGCTATAGTGCCTGAAATCTTGATTTTGCTTGGAATATTATAAGTTTTTAAATGTTTGCCACTCTTCTGTTTCAGTGGGTGTAGCTATATAATTTGTGACTTTTTTTTTTTTTTTTGGTCTCTCATAGGGTCAGATCCTCAGCTGATATAAGTTGGCTATAAATTTCTCAAGTACATGTCACTGTGAGTAAGGGGGAATGGTGTTTTACACAGAAGGGGTGATGCAACATGATCCCAATTATAGAGGAGACATACACAGTGTTTTCTAATGGAGACTTTATTCTTTGTTTTGTTGTTTCCCTTAATCTAAAATTAAAGTAATTGAGACTGAAAGTATGGTTTATCTTTGTGTATGGAAAACTGAAAGGCCAGGTTCTCTCAGCCCAACTGCTCTTTTTGTGCTACTTCTGTGGTAAAAGGAGCCCTGTCTTTCCCAGCTGAAGTTTTTTCCAGTATCGGGGAGTCTCCAACAGGGATAGAGCTTTTATTGTTGATATCACTACCAGTCCTGCCCTAGAACTTCTAGTGTAGCAGCATATCATGTGATGATATGTGATAGGTAAGGTCCCATGGGAATCAAGACTGAGGGGAAAAACAACTGAGGAGAATTGGCAGTATTTCAAAGGGACACTATTAAGGACCCAAAAGCAAGCTATTCCACTGGGTAGGAAAGATAGAAAATGTGGTAAAAGATCAGCTTGGCTTACCCACGAGATCTTGCATGATCTAAAAAATAAAAAGGAGTCATATAAAAAATGGAAACTAGGACAAATTACAAAGGATGAATATAGGCAAACAACACAGGAATGCAGGGGCAAGATTAGAAAGGCAAAGGCACAAAATGAGCTCAAACTAGCTACAGGAATAAAGGGAAACAAGAAGACTTTTTATCAATGCATTAGAAGCAAGAGGAAGACCAAGGACAGGGTAGGCCCACTGCTCAGTGAGGAGGGAGAAATAGTAACAGGAAACTTGGAAATGGCAGAGATGCTCAATGACTTCTTTGTTTCGGTCTTCACTGAGAAGTCTGAAGGAATGCCTAACATAGTGAATGCTAATGGGAAGGGGATAGATTTGGAAGATAAAATAAAAAAAAAGAACAAGTTAAAAATCACTTAGAAAAGTTAGATGCCTGCAAGTCACCAGGGCCTGATGAAATGCATCCTAGAATACTCAAGGAGCTAATAGAGGAGGTATCTGAGCCTCTACCTATTATCTTTGGAAAATCATGGGAGACAGGAGAGATTCCAGAAGACTGGAAAAGGGCAAATATAGTGCCCATTTATAAAAGGGAAATAAAAACAACCCGGGGAACTACAGACCAGTTAGTTTAACTTCTGTGCCAGGGAAGATAATGGAGCAAGTAATTAAGGAAATCATCTGCAAACACTTGGAAGGTGGTAAGGTGATAGGGAATAGCCAGCATGGATTTGTAAAGAACAAATCATGTCAAACCAATCTGATAGTTTTCTTTGATAGGATAACGAGTCTTGTGGATAAGGGAGAAGCGTTGGATGTGGTATACCTAGACTTTAGTAAGGCATTTGATACGGTCTCGCATGATATTCTTATCGATAAACTAGGCAAATACAACTTAGATGGGGCTACTATAAGGTGGGTGTATAACTGGCTGGATAACCGTACTCAGAGAGTAGTGATTAATGGTTCCCAATCCTGCTGGAAAGGTATAACAAGTGGGGTTCTGCAGGGGTCTGTTTTGGGACCGTCTTTGTTCAATATCTTCATCAGCGACTTAGATATTGGCATAGAAAGTACGCTTATTAAGTTTGCAGATGATACCAAACTGGGAGGGATTGCAACTGCTTTGGAGGATAGGGTCATAATTCAAAACGATCTGGACAAATTGGAGAAATGGTCTGAGGTAAACAGGATGAAGTTTAATAAAGACAAATGCCAAGTGCTCCACTTAGGAAGGAACAATCAGTTTCACGCATACAGAATGGGAAGAGACTGTCTAGGAAGTAGTAAGGCAGAAAGGGATCTAGGGGTTATAGTGGACCACAAGCTAAATATGAGTCAACAGTGTGATGCTGTTGCAAAAAAAGCAAACATGATTCTGGGATGCATTAACAGGTGTGTTGTGAGCAAGACATGAGAAGTCATTCTTCCGCTCTACTCTGCGCTGGTTAGGCCTCAACTGGAGTATTGTGTCCAGTTCTGGGCACCGCATTTCAAGAAAGCTGTGGAGCAATTGGAGAGGGTCCAGAGAAGAGCAACAAGAATGATTAAAGGTCTTGAAAAAATAACAGGAGTACTTGTGGCACCTTAGAGACTAACAAATTTATTAGAGCATAAGCTTTCGTGGGCTACAACCCACTTCTTCGGATGCATACACACTCCCTCAGTGCCAAAATAATTAAATATGTAATAGGTAAGGATAAGATTTTGTCACAGAGGTCACAGATTCCATATCTTTCAGAGACCTCCGTGACATTTTCTGCTTCAGCCCCGTGCCCCAGGTCTGGAGCTGTCAGCCACCGGGGACCATATGTAAGCTAAGGATTGCTGGTGCACATCATAGATGTAGCCCACGAAAGCTTATGCTCTAATAAATTTGTTAGTCTCTAAGGTGCCACAAGTACTCCTGTTATTTTTGCGGATACAGACTAACACGGCTGCTACTCTAAAGGTCTTGAGAACATGATCTATGAAGGAAGGCTGAAAGAATTGGGTTTGTTTAGTCTGGAAAAGAGAAGACTGAGAGGGGACATGATAGCAGTTTTCAGGTATCTAAAAGGGTGTCATAAGGAGGAGGGAGAAAACTTGTTCACCTTAGCCTCTAAGGATAGAACAAGAAGCAATGGGCTTAAACTGCAGCAAGGGAGGTTTAGGTTGGACATTAGGAAAAAGTTCCTAACTGTCAGGGTGGTTAAACACTGGAATAAACTGCCTAGGGAGGTTGTGGAATCTCCATCTCTGGAGATATTTAAGAGTAGGTTAGATAAATGTCTATCAGGTCTAGATAGTATTTGGTCCTGCCATGAGGTCAGGGGACTGGACTCGATGACCTCTCGAGGTCCCTTCCAGCCCTAGAATCTATTAATATGAATCTATGATGTGCACCAGCAATCCTTAGCTTACATATGGTCCCCGATGGCTGACAGCTCCAGACTGGGGCACGGGGCTGAAGCAGAAAATGTCACGGAGGTCTCTGAAAGATATGGAATCTGTGACCTCTGTGACAAAATCTTATCCTTACCTATTACATATTTAATTATTTTGGCACTGAGGGAGTGTGTATGCCTCCAGGGTGAGGTAGCAGTTGAGCAGAGGTTTTGAAGATCTCAGTGGAGCCTATGAACAATCATCAAACCTTTAGGATTGCTCATAGAGCTCAGACACTACTATGACTATGAAATATCCACAAACTGGAAGAGCATACTGGGTATAGTGACATGGCTAAATACAAAGCAAAGTTACTCCTTGTTCTTAGATACTCATGGGCAAGGTACTGTAGAGCTACACAAATCTCTGCATTTTTCCTATTTTCTACCAGGGAATAGAGAACTCAACTTTCAGTTACAAAACATCTTTTTCTGCTGCTATGAAAATTTCAAATAAAATTCCAAAGTAGTCTGAACCCAAGTAGAACTGGCAAAATGACAAATATGAGTTTGAGAGTAGAATTGTCTGCATAACTCCAGAACTGCGATTCATAGAATGTACTCTATTTGAAACAATTGGTGGATATATGTAAATATAAGCCCAAACCATAAAAATCCCATGATCTCAACTCCTTTGAACTTTATGAAAGTTTAGATCCAAATCTGGATCCAGACATTGTAGTTCAGGAGACTGAGGCATATAAAAATGGAGCTCAAGTAGACTGCAACTCTGCCATTTATTAAAGCCTAATTTTCAAAGGTGCTAACTTTAATTTTTTATTTTTATTATACAAGATACATGACAATTCTTCATATTTGTCATCTCTCTCCTCAAAACAGAAATGAGAGCCATTTCATTTTCTGATGCCATCAAAGCTGCTTTCTACTAAATATCAAATAAGTTTTGTTTTTAAATGTTGTTGGAATAAACTTCAGTATGAAAGTCTGTGTTCTGAAAAATTTCCAGCTATGGTTTCAATGTGTGGATTTAAAAAAACAACAACACTGTATGACAGTAGTGTGTTCCATGTATTATTTTTATATTCTTTCTTTATTACATGACATCAATGAGAAAGACAGACCCAAACACTTCCAAATACAAATAAGGGATTTTTTTCAGCTGGAATTAAGATATCAAGGTTATTTTTTACTCACTTTGGATTTTATTGATCAAAACTAAAGTCTATTAAAAGAACTTTAGATTTTGTTAGTAAAAAAAATTGAATTCGGTTAATTATTCATAAGCATTGGACGACAAGCAGATAAACATAAAGATGTACATGAATCCCAAAAGTTTCACAAATTTTCACACACATGATTATTCATTGATTAGTCTCCCATTTAAAAATGTTAGTTAGAAATGTAAGACTGTATGCTTTTCAGTCCAGTGACTGTGTCTTCTGCAGTGTATAGACAGTGAATACCACATTCCAGGAGCTATTGCAATACAAATAACAACAACAATAAAAAAGTCATCCAATCAGAGATCAGAATGATACTATAACTGGAATGACCAATCACATATGACTAAGGCCTGGTCTACACTAACCCCCAAATTCGAACTAAGGTACGCAACTTCAGCTACGTGAATAACGTAGCTCAAGTCGACATACCTTAGTTCGAACTTACCGCGGTTCAGACGCGGTCCACACGCGGCAGGCAGGCTCCCCGTCGACTCCGCGGTACTCCTCTCGCCGAGCTGGAGTACCGCAGTCGACGGCGAGCGCTTCCGGGATCGATTTATCGCGTCCAGACCAGACGCGATAAATCGAACCCGGAAGTTCGATTGCCAGCTGTCAAACTACCGCGGTAGTGTAGACCTGGCCTAAGTAGCAGTGATAAGCCAAACTAAACATTCTCAAATAATCCGTAGTCTGAACTTTATTCACAAACTCTCAGAATAGTAACGAATACATTACTGGAAATCACTCAGTTTATGTACTGTTTGCTAACCAGTAATGGGGCTATATTTGTAATGAACAGTTTGATCAGCTGTAGTTAAATGAGAGTTTATTTCTAAATAAATCATTAGCAAGCACTATAATTAAAGAAAGCTCAGTTAGCAAACATTTCTTGTATGTGCTGTACCCCCTACCGCAGGGAAAGAGTTCAGTTACATTGTAATGGCTCTGTCTACTTTCAGTAAACTTTGCCTTCAAGACATTGTAAATCACTGTCATTCTCTCTTACTGAGCCATTCAAAAGATACATGCCTAGTAATGAAAGATGTACCCTTTGTGTGATTTCACAAGAACTCTATTCTTTATCATAATGTTGCTTTACAGGGCAATGTAGACAAGATGGAGCATAGTGAGGCTGATTCCAGTGTTCTTGCTGTCCAGGGGTTGCTTTCAGAGTGCCAGAGAGATGAAAGAGGCAATCAAGAAAGAGATTCACTTTGACTCTTTAGTGAAGGAACATTCAACTAGTTTTTGTGCGGTGTATTTCTGATGGCTGCTGACACATGAATAGGAGACACCTGAAGGTGAGTCCACATCCTTTCATGAGATACAGCAATGGGCACAGGGATGCCTCACTTGTTTCCTATGAGCTGATCTCACTCTTGGAGCAATCTAGGGAAAGTATCTCTTAAGAAATAAAAAATTTTACAAGATGAAAGTGGGTCTATGCTGGGAGGAAAATTCCTCTTACAAGAGGAGGTACTGAGACTTGGCAGGGGCATAGACAGCTGCTCTTTTGTCCTGCTTGCTTAATAGTGTAAACAACTTTTGTTGGTTAGCTTTGTATGTGACCATTCAGGAAACCCTCTATATAGACAATGTATCTTGTCAACCATTTCCTGTGTGTGCAAAAATGTAATTTGTCACCGTGCACTGTGTTGGCAGCAGCCTTGTAAAGAATATACTGAATTAATGAATATTTCATAAAGATGTGATTTATTAGCATTCCTTTGCCTTTGCTTTGAAAATGATCCATCCTTCAAAAGCTGAGCACACAAAAGCTGTCTGCAGGTGTGAAAACTAAACTGAACCCCCTAAAGTCAAAAGCAGGATTTCTTAATAACTCTGGGCCATATAGCCGTTAGAAGAGATATTTAGTCAATGTTCTTTTAATATTTCAGCTGGTAAAGAAATGCAATACTAAGCTATTATACTGCATGTGGTTATCAGAACCACGAGGTACTCCATATCAAATTATTACTGATGTTCATTTTTTCAGTTTCATATTGTGTTTGATGATGATATAATAAAATAGGTCACAGTAGAGTACAAATACCTATGGGCCAATCCTGCATTCCTTAGCAACCCAAGTTTCCCTACTGAAATAGAACTGTAGCCCCTTCCACAATCCTATACCAACTTCTCCATCTCTACTCTCATGTTTTATAAACCTATGTTCTCATCATACCCACTAATGCCCTTAGGTTATCTTCTAACACAAGAAGTACGGTAACGACAAGCATTCTTTTCCTATGATCACTATTATTTATTTAACTCTGTTAGTATGCATAGTACTGTACACTTCAGAGAGGAAGACACTATCCCTGTGCTCAGGCTTTACAATTTCGGTTTGACAGGTTTCAGTCTCAAAATGATGCAGATGTTGTCTTTTTTTTATTTCTAACTTGGGTGGATTATCTATCCAACCCATCCTCACAAATTGCATACTGTATCATGTCACATTATAACAAATCCTCTTCACAACAAACCAATACTTTCAGTGCTAATGTACCCCACTGGTCAGTCTGTGTTATGTGTCCCCTCTGTTTTCACGTTGATGTGAGTCTGTTACAGTCACTAGTTAGAGATCCTGTAGCTCAAGCTGTAGACGTGCATGTTTTCAGCTCTAGACATCTCCAGTTCAGTCCCTGATGTATGTCAGCAATGCTGGTAACCAGCATGTTGACATTGTAATGTTATGTAACACCAGAGTAGTTCCTCCCCACAAGAATTTCCCTTTGTATTTTTAATGATACGATCTATAAATAACATTATAATCTAGTTTGCTAGAAATCTCCCAGGCCATACATGGATATAACTTTTATTTATTCCCTTTTTTGTGCTTCCCCTTGCTATCACAAAGATGTTTTAAAAAAAACCACAACTGAATGTCAAGATATGTGTTTTAACCCAATGGTTCTCAAGCAGGGATCTGGGGCCCCTGGAGGGGCCATGAGCAGATTTCAGGGGGTCTGCCAAGCAGGGCCAGCATTAGACTCGCTGGGGCCCTCGGTGGAAAGCTGAAGCCCCACCACATGGAGCTGAAGCCTGAGGCCCTGAGCCGAGCCACCCGGAGATGAAGCCAAAGCCTGAGCAGCTTAGTTAAGTGGGGGCCCCTGTGCCAGGGGGTCCTTGGCAATGTCCCTGCTTGCTATCCCCTAACGCCGGCCCTGGTTTTTATATGCAAAAAAACAGTTGTGTGCCATAGATGGGCCGTGGAGCTTTTATAGCATGTGGGGGAGTGGGGGGTCAGAAAGAAAAAGGTTGAGAACCCCTGTTTTAACCCACATGAGAAGGAAATTCAAAGTTATTGCTAGAAACCATGGTTGGAATTGAGTTCTTATTGTACGGGGATTACGCTTGTCATTCCCACTGTGCAGAATATGCAAGGAGTCCTTTGACAAGGTGGTTAAGAATTATTGTCCTATTTTACAGATGACGAAGTTGAAGCATAGTGAGGTTAAGTAACTTGCCCAAGGTAACAATGAGAGGAAAGTGGTCAGCCGGGAGCTAGCAAGTAAGGGGAATGGCAAAGGGATATTGGGGATCCAGAAATTGTTCTCATGAGAGACACCACTAACTGATTGCACCATATCCAGTTGCCAGTAAAATAGTGCCACAATCCAGATCAACATCACCCAGGACCCTCAGACACATTGGTTATCACTACATAAGTGTCACATATTTTTCCTGTGGGTTTCTCCTTCTATGGAGTGACTACAAATAGATGTGTGATGGAACTCTATATGTGAGCTACATTGCTGAGTTGTGATTGATCAAATAAGTATTGATTCTGTTTGTGATTAAATGAGTCCACAAGTGATTGTGGCATAAATACTGATACACATGAATTTAAAAATCACTTTCTGCAAATACTTGCTCATGAATTTTTGTAATTTGTGAATATTCATAGTGGTGAAACTCAGTCACACAAACTGAATGTAGATAGTAAATGCAAAAGGGGTGCAAAAATAACTAAAGCAAAATCTTTTTTTTTTTTTAAATAATTGTGTCCATATTCATGGGAAATGTTTTGCACTATTTGGCTGGGTTTAGTGTCAATGCACTGCAACTCATGCCTCCACTGTTTTGCAATTCCATGTTAACTGCCATAACTAATCACAGCAGGCTGAGTAAAGAATGACATTTTAGCTTTAATTCTCAATTTTCTGTCTTCAACTGATTTAAAATAAACCCATTCTCTGTATATTTTAAAGAACATCATACAGGACTGTAGCCATATGACTCATTAACATTAATAGGAGTTGAATGGCTAAATTCCCATGGAGCACTGAAAATTTACCCTTGGATGTTATTTTAATGTTTTATTTTTGTGCATGTGTGAATATGGGATTAAGTAATGAATATATATAGCCACCTTCTGTGGGGAACAGAGAATTGTCTAGCTAGCAGTCTGTGAATTTTAATATAGTATCATCCTCTTAAAATATAGTAGAAAAAATAAGGAAATAAACACAAGAAGAACATATGTACAATCTGTAGGTGCATATAATTTTATACAGTAAGAAGAGAGGTAATATTTAGCTGATTAACTGGAAAGGGTCATATATTAAATAAACACTTTTGTATAATATACTTGTATATTTAAAGACTATTTCATTGTGAACATGCATTTGGGAATTTTTGTATTAATTATCATTAGTCAATAATGGACATTATGAGTTAAATTTTAGTACATATGTCTCCAATCTTCCAAAACATTCTGGATGAGTGTATATCACTTGAAGTACTATCAAGGGGCCTGGTTTTCTGACATCTCTCAGGATCCATCCTCTGAAAATTAATTTGCATCTCAAAACAGGAACCCAAAAATACAGGCAAACTTAATCTCAGATTATGAATTACTACCCATAATGCATTGCCCCATCTACTCTGGCCTGCAACTAACTGGGGATGGAGCCAAGACCCATTCCATATCTGTTCTCTGGTACTCCCCATCCACATATTCTGGGAAGGGGGTAAGCGGAAAAAATAGCCCCTTTTTGTTCCTATACACCTAAACCCAAGATCCACATAGCCAATTTAATGCATATAGCCATCATCATCTAGGGCTGCATAAAAGTATTAGGAGTGCAATATATTACTGGAGTTTGTGGGGGGTGGGGAATTCTGGCTCCAATGAAAATAAAGTTTTGCCATTGACTTTGAGAGAGCCAGAAGAGAAGAGAGGCTAGTCCTGTAAGAAGAGGGGAAGGCCCAATGGAGATACCCAGCATTCAGAGTCCCAGGAGGATACATGATGACTTGCAGAAGATTGCAGGGGAGAATAAAAGACAAGAGGATTTGTAGCCAGAGAGAACAGGAGGAAGGTTGGAGAATCACACCAGCACCAGGAAAAGGCAGGCCTATGTGATTGGGGACTCCCTACTAAAAAGAACAGACAGACCTGTCACCAGAGCTGATCCGGAAAACAGAAGGGTGTGCTGTCTGCCGGGAGCTAAGATATGGGAAGTGGAGCAGAGGTTGAAGAGGATCCTTAAGGGACACATCTAGATTCTAGCTGGAACATATCAAGGGAGACTACTCCAGACTGGAGAAGATGCTTAAGGAAATGGAGGCTTAGGTGATCTTCAGTGGGATTCTGCCTGCCCCTAGAGGAGGAGAATGAAGGCAAGACAAGATTGTGATGATGAATAAATGGCTCAGGCACTGGTGCTAAAGTGAGAGCTTTGGGATGTTTGACCCACTGGAAGGCATTCATGGACAGAGGGCAGTCCTCGTGGGATGGACTCCACCTGAGTAGGGAAGGAAAGAGACTTCTGGTATGGAGACTGGCACAACACATTAAAAGAGCTTTAAAATAGGAACTTGGGGGGAGATGGTTGGGAGATGCTCATGTAATCTCCACACCTGATTTTAACACTGAGAGGGAGGAAAATCAAGTAAGACAGGATAGAGCAATGGGACATTAAGATGGACATTAAGAGGAAGGATAGTGTTGATGCCAGTCAGGTAGGTGATAGTAGCAGTAGAATGACTGTACCCAATCAGGTGAGGAATGTGGGTGAAGACAAGGAAAAGCAACTAAGGTGTTTGTACACCAATGCAAAGAGCCTGGGTAATAAATGGAGGAACTAGAGCTTATGGTGCAGGAAATGAAACCAGATATTATAGGGATAACAGAAACATGGCGGAATAATAGTCATGACTGGAGTACAGGTATTGAAGGGTATGTGCTGTTCAAGAAAGAAGTAAAGGCACAGGTGGTGGGTAACATTGTATATTAATGATGAGGTAGACTGTAGAGAAATTAGAAGTGATGGGATGGATAAGATAAAGTCTGTTTGGACCAAAATCACTTTGGAGAAGAAAGCTACTAGAGGTTCCCCTAATATAGTGACTGGGGTGTGCAACAGACCACCAGGATCCAATTTGGATATGGATAGAGACCTCTTGTATGTTTATAATGAAATAAGTACTACTGGGAATTGTGTGATATAGATATAGATTGAAGGTCAAGTGCTACTAATAACAGTAGGGTCCAGGTTTTTCTGGATATGATAGCTGACAGATTTTTCACCAAATAGTTGCTGAACCAACAAGAGGTGATGTCATTTTAGATTTGGTATTGGAGAGTAGTGAGGTAGAAGAACTGGTAGAAGACAACTTGGTTCAAGTAATCATGAGCTAATTTGGTTTAAACTAAATGGAAGGATAAACAAAAATAGATCTGCAACAAGGGTGCTTGATTTCAAAAGAGCTAACAAAAAAATTAAGGGAATTAGATAGGGAAGTGGACTGAACTGAAGAACTCTGGGATCTGAATGTGGAGGAGGCTTGGAATTACTTTAACTCAAAGCTGAAGAAGCTATCTGAAGTCTGCATCCCAAGCAAAGGGGGGGGGGGAATTGTTGGGAAGGTTTGCAGACCAACCTGAATGAGCAATCATCTCAAACAGGTGATTAAGAGAAAGCAGAAAGCCTATAGGGAATGGAAGATGGAAGTTATCCGAAAGGTCAGAGGTCAGAAAATGTATGGATAAAGTGAGAACTGCCAAAAGCCAAGCAGAGTTGGACCTTGCAAAGGGGATTAAAATCAATAGTACAAGGTTCTATAGCCATATAAATAAGAAGAAAACAAGGAAAGAAGAAGTGAGACCCCTAAACACTGAGGATGGGGTGGAGATTAAAGGTAATCTAGGCATGGCCCAACACCTAAACAAATACTTTGCCTCAGTTTTTAGTGAGGCTAATGAAGAGCTTAGGGATAGTGGCTGGGTGGCTAAGGGCGAGGAGGATATGGAGAGAGAAATTACCACATCCGATGTGGAAGTCAAACTCAAACAGCCTAATGGGACTAAATCAGGGGACCCGGAGAATCTCCATTCAAGAATATTAAAGGAACTGGCACATGAAATTGCAAGTCCAATAGCAAGGATTTGTAATGAATCTGTAAACTCAAGGATCATATCCTATGACTGGAGAATTGCTAATATAATTCCTATATTTAAGAAAGTAATTAAGGACATAGAGGTGAATGGTGATTGGGATAAAATACAACATATTTTTTTACAAAAGGTAGATCATGCCAGACCAACCTGATCTCCTTCTTTGAGAAGATAACTGATTTTTAGGCAAAGGAAATGCAGTAGATCTAATCTATCTGGATTTCAGTAAGGCAGTAAGGATTTCAGTGGATAGGGAACTGGTTAAAGGGGAGCTTACAACAGGTCATACTGAAAGGTGAACTGTCAGGCTGGAGGGAGGTTACTAGTGGAGTTTCTCAGGGATTGGTTTTGGGACTAATATTATTTAACATTTTTATTACTGATCTTGGCACAGAAAGTGAGAGTAATACAAATGGGATGAAACTTAATAGTGCAAAGTGCAAGGTAATACATATAGGGACTAACAAGAAGATTTTTTGCTGTAAGCTGGGGACTTATCAGTTGGAAGCACCAGAGGAGGAGAGAAACCTGGGTGTATTGGTTGATCACAGGATAACTATCAGACGTCAATGTGATGTGGCTGTAAAAAAGGCTAATGAAATTCTAGGATGCATCAGGTAAGGTATTTCCAGTAGAGAGAGGGAAGTGTTAGTTAGTACCTGTTATGCCTCTGGCATTTAGAGCAGCAACAAAGCTCCTCCACTACCATTATAAAAGTCACTAGTGAGACTTCATCTGGAATACTGTGTGCAGTTCTGGTATCCTGTATTTCAGAAAGATAAATTCAAACTGGAACAGGTGCAGAGAAGGGCTACTAGGATGATCCGAGAAATGGAAAACGTACCTTATGAGAGGAGACTCAAAGAGCTTTGCTTGTTTAACCTAACCAAAAGAAGGCTGAGGGGAGATATGATTACTCTCTATAAATACACCAGAGGGATAAATACCAGGGAGGGAGAGGATTTATTTAAGTTAAGCGCCAACGTGGACACAAGAACAAATAGATATAAACTGGCCATCAACAATTTTCGGCTCGAAATTAGACAAAGGTTTCTAACCATCAGAGGAGTGAAGTTCTGGAACAGCCTTCCAAGGGGAGTAGTGTGGGGAAAAACCTAACTAGCTTCAAGACTGAGTTTATGGAGGGGATGGTATGATGGGACTGTCTACAATGGCATGTAGCTCATCATCCAATTTCATGTACCATTTCTAAACCCTACATTGACAACCACTTCACTGCCCTGGCTCAACAACCATCCTCTCAGGTGTGGATCCAAAGACACAACAAGTATGAGGTCCACGAGATACTGGACTGGAAAATTAAACACTGCTCCCTCTGGTACCTTGTAGACTGGGAGGGCTATGGCTCAGAAGAGTGAATCTTGGAGCAAGGGTCCCAAGTCTGTGCCCCTGACTTCATGGCAGCCATCCATGCAGCACATCCAGACAAATCTAGGTCAGTGTAGGGCGCCCTTGTGGGGTAATGTAAGGACCAGAAGGTCTCAAATGTGGACCAAACAGCTGCCAAGCAGTGGACATGGCCATGCTGCCACCCAGCAGCAGCTATAACCAGTTTGTGCTCCACTTCCCATGACCCACTGTGGACACAGACCATGGGAAGTCCAGCCTCAAAGAGTCTGACAGGCAGCAGTCTTATGGCTCCTGATTGGCTCCCTATCCTATATATACCCAGGGGGCATTCTGGGAAGTGTCCAAAAGACAACATGGATCACCTGTAGCTGCATGACCATTCCTGCTCTTGAACTCCTGGCTTCAACCTTGGCTTGATTTGGACCTTGCCTCCTGACCTGCAACCTGAAACCTGACTTATACTCTGATCCTTGGTATTGACCTCAGCCTGGAACTTGACTACAATCTCCTCCACTACTCTCAGCCTCAGGTTTGACCCTGCTCTGACCCTTAGTCATGACTGCCCTTGTCAGGATCGTGACATTTATATTGAATGTAAAGGCAAGGGTCTATATATCAGATATTACTATAACTTTTTTAGACACCTACAGGGAAGTGCTCATTTTAACCCAACTGCTCATGATTATATTCTTCAACCTAGTGTGGGGCATAGCAGTGTGAAGCTGGGCATTAATGTATAAACATGAACATCTGCCTGTGTCAGTGTCTGAACTAGATAATTACTTAGTGGGAATTTATTTGAAATAAACTGGTTAGTTCTATCCTCTGCAATGCCTGTGGAATTTCCATATACAAAGTCATGTCCTTGGGCTTTGCATGTGTGCGGTATCATTGAAGACTTGAGTGGGCGGGTTGGGGTTGAGTGGAGGGGGTGTATATCATCTTTTGTGAAACATATTGTGTATCTGCATGCATTTTGTGTTGAATTAGTGGGGCTGCCTGTATCGAAACTATCACACAGTGAAATTCCACCCATATAATTTTTAAATGCAACATTTATTCTCACAGTTCTATAATATTAGCTAGATATTTTGCATTACTGATTATGAGTGTATTAACATCAACATCTCTCTGCAGCATCCTACATATAATCTGGTACATTTTTATATAATGTTATATAAAATGGATTTTTATTTTATTCCTGCTGTCTGCACATTATGCTATTTAAGACTGACTACATTATCCTTTAATGGTTTCTGTAAGGGAACTTATTATCTTCTATCTTGACCTATATTGTACAGATTCTTTTATATAGCAGAAGTGTAATTCTTTTTAAGAGACTATCCAGCAATTTGTGACCAGAAACCATCATGCATCTTTCTAAAAGACTTGCAGTGCATAGAGAAATTTATTATGTGATTATGGAGAAAAGTAACAGCCAGGCTGACTACTCTTATAAAGATAGTTCTCCTGCCTTTCAACTAGAGTAAGGCTTGCTACTTCAAGCCAGGATTCTGTGACTGTATTCCTTACATTCACTCCTTTTGTTTAAACTTACTACTTTGAGTAGAGGCTTTGAGATGGAAAGTAACTGCTCTTGGCTAAGGACTTGAGTATAGTATCAGTTTAATAGCTGATGTATTTTCTAGGAGTTCTGCGCTGCTTTTGCAGGGGGTGGAACTGATGATCTGATAGATCATTTCCATTTTAAGCTGCTATGTCAATTTTTGAGGTACCACAAGTCACAAGTTCAATTCAAGTTCCATTTGTTTTCAAAGCACCTTTTTTATTTGAAATTTAAGTTGGTTGATAGTTAAAAAAAAGTCAAAATTAAAATGAAAAGTTTTGAAATTATCAATTTGAAAGTTTTGAAATTACCAAATAAAATTGTTTTTCAGAGTTTTGGTTCAGAAAAATGTTTGAGATGTCTATCTTTCATCCTGCTTCAGGACAGGGGAAAACTTCAAAATCTCAAAAACTATTTCCCACTCAGCTCAACTAAGCAACTTGCCCAAGACCACACAACAGGGCTGTGGAAAAGCTAGACTCAGATGTCAAAGTTTCAAGGGTAACTGTACCTTTGATTCCCCCCGCCCCCCTCTTACCCCTAGTGGTCCACTACAGGAATGCCCCTGCATTCTCAAGTCTCTAGCCTTAACCTCTCTCTAGGCAGGGCCCCCAGTCCCATTTCCTTCTGAGTGGGATTTTTAGGCTGCAGCCTCATGCTCTTTGCCATTGACTTAATTGGGGCCAGGCTTTCACCCCTACTGCATAAACTTCTGCAAGGTTACCCTTACATTATCAAATTAAGAGACTAAACCTGTTCTAACTTGCATTTTCACATAATGTATTGAGAAAACCATATTACATGTTTTTGCTATGTATACTACACAAAACTGGTGTGTGAGAATCTCTAAGCTAAATAGGAAATAGAACACAGGACAAAATTAAAATAAATGCACATATGTTCAAATGCATTTTTGTTAGTTTAAATTATTGATTTACTTCTGCACATAGATTAATAAAAAAAACCCTCTTGTTCTATCGAACAATGCTATGGTCTGAATTTGCAAATTGCTATGGTCTGAGTATGAAAATTGCCCACAGTGTGGAAAGGGGAGAGAACATTTTCCATGATCCCCAGAACTGGATACAGCTATGCCTGTTGAAAAATAACCTTCCCCTCACTAATTAATTTAACTCGAGAGTTATATTATGGACTTCAGCAGATCTTGACATATTTTTTCTTAGAAGGAAGAATATGCATTGTAAATTAAGGTTTTCTAGACTGAGACAATCAAAGTCCATGGATGCAACAGTTGAGTAACTGAAAAATCAATTTGGAATTACAGTATTTCTTAGGGGTTTGTTAGGATGTTTGTTTACTCTTCACTGGAAACACTTTTATCTAGCTAAGAAGCCCACATGAGGATGTCAGCCTGGAGCAGTTATTGGTTAAGGTATAATTGAGCATGTGTGAATTTACGTTTATTCATTTGGCTTTAAAATATTTGTGAAGCTAACAATATATCAGACCTATTAGGAACAACATAAAATATGGAAGTTTTTCTGGAAATGCAGTTCATAAATCAGAAATTAAGAGGACATTTCAGACATTCATATTGCTCTGAAATTTAGCATACATCACTTTAAAATTTATTGAGCCAGACCCTCAACCATTGTAAATCAGTGCAGAACTACTTACTTCAGTGGAGCGACATTGATTTATATTGGCTAAAGGGCCATAATCTTTGTCAGATAATGCACATTCAACTGGAGTTTAAGGGTGCGGTTTTCAAAAGTATTCAGCATTGTCCAAACTCCACCCCCACTGAAATCAATCCAATTTTAACATTGACTTCAGCGGAAGCAGAATTAGGGCACTGTTGAACGCTTTTGAAAACTCCACTCCAAAGCTACTTATGTTTTAAATGGAGCTAGCCACAAGTGTCTCTCATATTATGGGCACATCTGGCAGTGACACCTCAGGATGAACATTTTTTTGGAAAATTCAGCTAAAACAGTTAAATTCTTTCTGAAAACGAGTTTAGGGAATAATATGCTGTTTTGCCCGTGCTTAAAACAAAATCACAATCTAGTTCTGAGAAACTCAATTCTAGTGCTTTCATATTTTATAGCAAGGTCTTGAAATCTGGCAGGGTGGTCAACCTGAGGTCAAGGAGGTGCCTTGCACTTTCTCTGTGAAAATCAACCTAATCTGGTTGAGTTATAATTGTCTGAAAAATGCTCTTTGCACATACTCAATAAAGGCTTGTGAGTGGCTGCCAGATAGTCTTCAAAGAATGTATCTGCACTGAGCATGCTCCAGCACACGGCAGCAGGGGCAGAGAGGGACTTTCCTTGCAATGCCTCCTCCTGGCTGCCAGGAACCACTGCAGTGCTGGGCCCAGTAAATGAAAGCAGAGAGACTTTCCCCTCTGCTTTCAATTATCTGCTTGCTGGCACTCAGGCAGCATGAACGAGAAAGAGGAAGGGACCTGACTTGAATGCTGGGGAGTGGGCTGAGGAGCAAATGGGGGATAGGTGCAGACTGGGGCCAAGAGAAGAGGGAGACAGGAAGATGATAAGAGGAAAAACAAGAACAAGCTGGGAGGACAGGAGCAGAAGGGGACCTTTGGAAAAAATAATATGTCATCATGTACAGATTACAGATGGTATCATAATGCATATTTACCCGGGGGCTAAATTAAGGTTACACAGACAACCTTAATTCTAGCCTTCCCTAATTTTGAGTGCTTCACTTTGCAACTGTATAATTCTTTTAACATAGATTTTGTATGTACTATGTATATAACCTTAAACAAATCTCATTAATGTAGCATTAATGCACACTGTTGGATCGCTCCTAATCTCTGCTGATTCCTAAATTAACCTTACTTTAAAAATTCAAAAATATTTACAATCAGATACACAGAATTTAAAAGCGAATATGAATGTCTAGTTAGAGGACTCCAATCCTGCAAACCTTTACTCACTAAAGCAGTCCTACTTCTGTGAGCAAGGGTTTGTAGGATCAGACCCTGAAAAAATATATGACCCCAGATTCCCTGTGTGCTTTTTAAATAGTATTCTCTTTTCAAAGTGTTATTTGTACTAATGTGCTACTGAACTGATCTAGTGCTCACCGACGCCTAAATGAGCCCTTCCATTGACTTCAGTGGGCTTTTGGTTCAGGCCCTGTGTCAGGTTGCAATATTTATGATGTGTAGGAGGAAACAAATTCATCTAATAGTTTCAAAAATAACAGTTATATTTCTAAGTGTCTTTCTCTGGTTAATAAAAAGAACAGCAGATTGCTAGCTTAATGAGATAGTGGTGTATTTCTTTTATGTAAATAACATTTAAAGACATGAATCACTTTTTTGTAAATATCGTGTTACTAGGCATTCTACTTATTTTAGATTGGTACCTTTCATTATATTTGCTTTTTACTGTTGCTTTGTTTACTATAGTAAATGTCAACAATGTACTAGCTAAAATAACGAATATGGAGAGTGATGGCTTGTTTGCTACCAATGGAAATGCCAAGGAGTATAATGACCTCTAAGTCACTTTACCCTTCAGTTAAATACTGCTTGTTTAGAGAGAAGGTTTGGGACTGTCACAGTGCTAGAAGTTAGTTTGTATTATAAAGCAGTTTGGCAGGTTACAATACTGGTGCCGTAGTACTGATAAATGATCTTATTATTTCAATCCTGAACTTGTAATGAGGAAAAGAGAATATATGATTTTTATTTCATTTACTGTACAATATAATTCATAAGTAAAAAAGAGCTACTGTTAGATATGAATGCTTTTGCATTTGCAGTCTTTGTGATGACATCAGGCTGTCTGTGTGCCCATATTTATTGTTGTTGTTATTATTTATATTTGAGTAGTATCTAGAGGTCTCAATCAGGGGCAAGGGCCTTTTGTGCAAGGCATGGTACAGACTCATAAAACATGTCTGGAAGAGCATACAAACAAAGCAGACAAATAGAGGGGGGAAAGGAGCATTATTATCTCCATTTTACAGGTGGGGAAATAAGCACAGAGAAATTAAACAACTTGCCCCAGGTCAGATGAGAAGTTTGTGACAGAGCCAGGACCTGGACCAGATCTTCTGAAATCTAGTCTAGGGCCTTAATCATAAGGCTGTCTTTTTGCACTGGAACAAAGCAGTGTTTCTTTTTACTTCACTCTAAAATAATGCTGATCTCTTCTCCGGTTTCTTCACGTTTGCCATGAGAATGGGTTAAATTTGAACTATTTCAAAATCTCATGATGAGCCTGTTCTAACTTTAATACTCTATTGAGAACGCAAATCAGCCTGAAATCTGTTCTGCTGAAAATCTGAAGATTGGATACATTTGGTGTGACTTTTTGCTCTTATTACAATCCTGGGATCTGAATGGCTACACAAAATGACGTTATGTTCCTGCATTCTAATGACAGGTACTAAGAATGGGAAATGATACCAAATTAACTCTGCTGACAGTCTGTCTCATGGTCCTTCTCAGCTGCCATGCTATACTTTGATGTTTACCTTCTCTGGATGCAGAAAGAGATACAGCAACAAAGAGAGTCACTTGGTATTGGGGTGGGGTCAGGTGTGGGGTGGGGTAGGGTGGGGTGTGGCGTGGCGTGGCGGCAAATGTCATCTTATTAAAAGTTCCAGTTGTTTATTCATAAATAATGAGCTACATTCAGTATTATTTAAATAATCCAACACTGGAAATAATTTTCTCAAAGATTAACAATAATTCACTCTAATACACTGTTGCAATAATCAAAGTTTGAAAAGTTATAAGTGAAGTATGAAAAAAAATAAGGTTGATGTCTCAATAAACTTGCAGTCCTTGAGATTTACAGTCCAAGAAACTGATGCTTCTAAATCTCCAAGGCAATAAAAGTTGCTACAAAACCTATTCTGACTTTACTGGAAAATTAAAGAGGTTCCTGCCTTTCTGGAAAAGATAACTGACATTTAAACAATTTGATTGCATCAGAAATACCCAGACATAATCTCTTCCCCTGCAGTTAGGACAAACCACTGATCAGAACACAAACATGCAACACATTCAAATTGAGTCTCAAACTCAGGCAACATGCAGGCTCCTGAGAGGAGCCAACCACTGTCAAATCCCATTGAAATAAATGGGAGTTAAGGGTACTCCTCACTTACTAGAAGTGCTCAGCACCTCACAGGAGCAGGGCCCAACACCTACCAGAATCATACATGTGAACCTAAGGCCTGGTCTACACTACACCTTTAATTCGGATTTAGTGGCTTTAATTCGAATTAACTCTGGAACCGTCCACACAACGAAGCCATTTAATTCGAATTAAAGGGCCCTTTAATTCGATTTCTGTACTCCACCCCGACGAGCGGAGTAGCGCCAAAATCGAATTTGTCAATTCGAATTAGCGTTAGTGTGGCCGCAATTCGATGTTATTGGCCTCCAGGAGCTATCCCACAGTGCACCATTGTGACCGCTCTGGCCAGCAATCTGAACTCGCATGCACTGGCCAGGTGGACAGGAAAAGCCCCGGGAACATTTGAATTTCATTTCCTGTTTGCACAGCGTGGAGAGCACAGGTGACCACAGAGAGCTCATCAGCACAGGTAACCATGCAGGCTGATAATCGAAAAAGAGCACCAGCATGGACCGTACAGGAGGTACTGGATTTGATCTCTATATGGGGAGAGGATTCAGTGCTAGCTGAACTGCGTTCGAAAAGACGAAATGCCAAAACTTATGAAAAAATTTCCAAGGGCATGATGGAGAGAGGCCACAATAGGGACACAGATCAGTGCCGCGTGAAAGTCAAGGAGCTCAGACAAGCCTATCAAAAAGCAAAGGAGGCAAACGGTCGCTCCGGGTCAGAGCCGCGGACATGCCGCTTCTACGCTGAGCTAAATGCATTTCTAGGGAGGGCCGCCACCACTACCCCACCTCTGACTGTGGATTCCGAGCTGGGGATAATCTCATCAGGGACACCTGATGATTCCGCGGAAGGGGAAGAGGAGGAGGAGGAGGACGAGCTGGCAGAGAGCACCCAGCTCTCCGTTCTCCCCAACAGCCAGGAACTGTTTCTCACCCTGACTGAAGTACCCTCCCAAGCCTCCCAAGCCAGCACCCAAGACCATGACCCCATGGAAGGGACCTCAGGTGAGTTTACCTTTTAAAATATAAAACATGGTTTAAAAGCAAGCATTTTTAATGATTAATTTGCCCTGAGCACTTGGGATGCATTCGCAGCCAGTACAGCTACTGGAAAAGTCTGTTAACATGTCTGGGGATGGAGCGGAAATCCTCCAGGGACATCTCCATGAAGCTCTCCTGGAGGTACTCCAAAAGCCTTGCCACAAGGTTTCTGGGCAGTGCAGCCTTATTCCGTCCTCCATGGTAGGACACTTGACCACGCCATGCTAGTAGCAAGTAATCTGGTATCATTGCCTGACAGAGCCTGGCAGCGTATGGTCCCGGTGTTTGCTGGCATTCAAGCAACATCCGTTCTTTATCTTGCTGTGTAATCCTCAGGAGAGTGATATCGCTTAGGGTAACCTGGTTGAAATAAGGGAATTTAATTAAGGGGACTGAGGTGGCCGTTCCTACTGGGCTGTTTGCCTGTGGCTGAAAAGAAATCCTTCCCTGCATTTAGCCAAGTGCAAGGGGGGGGGGGGGGAGGATTGGCCCAGAGCTTTTCGCGTTTTGCTAGCAGGGATCTTCCCTGATACCAGCCAGGCGGTGGGGGGAGGGATAAAGCACTCATCCCAGAGAATTCATGGCGGGTGGGGGGGGGGTGTTAGTTTGGTTCCTGCAGGGATCTTCCCTGATACCAGCCACGCGGTGGGGGGAGGGAGAAAGCACTCATCCCAGAGAATTCATGGCGGGTGGGGGGGGGGGTGTTAGTTTGGTTCCTGCAGGGATCTTCCCTGATACCAGCCACGCGGTGGGGGGAGGGATAAAGCACTCATCCCAGAGAATTCATGGCGGGTGGGGGGGGGGGTGTTAGTTTGGTTCCTGCTGGGATCTTCCCTGATACCAGCCAGGCGGTGGGGGGAGGGATAAAGCACTCATCCCAGAGAATTCATGGCGGGTGGGGGGGGGGGGTGTTAGTTTGGTTCCTGCAGGGATCTTCCCTGATACCAGCCAGGCGGTGGGGGGAGGGATAAAGCACTCATCCCAGAGAATTGGATGGGGGGGGGGGTGTTAACCTTCAGCAGCAGAAAACAAGCTAACAGGAAAACTGCAGCACAACGGGCTTTGCTTGGTATGTGGGAAAGCAGGGCGCAGAAGCCTAAAGACAGTGGCTTACCATGGCAGCATGCAAGGTGAATTCTGTTGCCCCGACCTGCGTCTGTGATCTCTAGCAGCAAAGCCACAGGCACTCAATATTAAGAGGCAAAATGCGACCTTGCACAGAAATCACATGTGCTATGTAATGTGAATAGTATACACCGTGAAAGAGTATAAGCATTGTTCTGAAAAATGTATCTTTTAAAAAAATTCTCTCCTTTTTTCACTCCCTCCAGCAGGTGCAAATGTTTCAAGCCTCCCTCCTCCTTCCCGAAGGCTATCCCAGATAAGGCGTCGTAAAAAAAAAACGAGAGAAGAGATGTTTTCCGAAATCATGCAATCCACCAGGAATGAAAGAGCTCATCTGAATGAGTGGAAGGAGACGGTTTGCAAGTATAGGAAAGAAGCCAGTGACCGTGAGGACAGGAGGGACCAACGTGAGGACATGAGGGACCAACGTGAGGACATGAGGGACCAACGTGAGGACAGAAGGGACCAACGTGAGGAGAGGAGAGACGCTCGAGATGAGAGGTGGCGGCAGGAAGATCAGAGGAGTCGGGAAGCAACGCTGGGGCTGCTGCGTGAGCAAACAGACATGCTCCGGCGTCTGGTGGAGCTTCAGGAACGGCTGCTGGAGAACCGAGTGCCGCTACAGCCCCTGTATAACCCCCCTACCTCCTCACCATGTTCCATAGCCTCCACACCCAGACGTGTAAGAACACGGGGGGGGAGGCTCCGTACACCCTCCCATTCCACCCCAGTGGACAGCCCAAGCAAAAGGCTGCCATTTTTTTAACCTTTTTTTACTGGGCTTTTCCTTCCCGCTGATCCTCCTCCCAAACCCCACTCAGGTTCTCTCCCTCTTTTTATAATCAATTCATAAAGAATAAATGATTTTTAAACAATGGTGACTTTATTTCCTTTGAAAGCAAGCTGGGGGAAGGGGGAGGGTGGGTTCCTTACAGAGAATGAGTCAATAAAGGGGGCGGGTTTTCAGGAAGGATAAACAAACATAAATTTCACACTGTAGCCTGGCCAGTCATGAAACTGGTTTTCAAAGCTTCCCTAATGCGCAGCGCTTCATCGTGTGCTCTTCTAATCGCCCTGGTGTCTGGCTGCGAGTAATCAGCAGCCAGGCGATTTGCCTCAGCCTCCCACCCTGCCATAAAGGTCTCCCCCTTGCTCTCACAGAGATTGTGAAGCACACAGCAAGCAGTAATAACAATGGGGATATTGGTTTGGCTGAGGTCTGAGCGAGTCAATAAGGATCGCCAGCGACCTTTTAAACGGCCAAATGCACATTCTACCACCATTCTGCACTTGCTCAGCCTGTAGTTGAACAACTCCTGACTCCTGTCCAGGCTGCCTGTGTATGGCTTCATGAGCCATGGCATTAAGGGGTAGGCTGGGTCCCCAAGAATAACAATTGGCATTTCAACATCCCCCACGGTTATTTTCTGGTCCGGAAAGTAAGTCCCTTGCTGCAGCCGTTTAAACAGATTGGTGTTCCTGAAGACGCGAGCGTCATGAACCCTTCCCGGCCAGCCCACATGGATGTTGGTGAAACGTCCCTTGTGATCCACAAGTGCTTGCAGCACCATTGAGAAGTACCCCTTGCGGTTTATGTACTGGGTACCCTGGTGCTCCGGTGCCAAGATAGGAATATGGGTTCCATCTATTGCCCCACCACAGTTAGGGAATCCCATTGCAGCAAAGCCATCCACTATGACCTGCACATTTCCCAGAGTCACTACCTTTCGTAGCAGCACCTCCGTGATTGCTTTGGCTACTTGCATCACAGCAGCCCCCACAGTAGATTTGCCCACTCCAAATTGATTCCCGACTGACCGGTAGCTGTCTGGCGTTGCAAGCTTCCACAGGGCTATCGCCACTCGCTTCTCAACTGTGAGGGCTGCTCTCATCTTGGTATTCTGGCGCTTCAGGGCAGGGGAAAGCAAGTCACAAAGTTCCATGAAAGTGCCCTTACGCATGCGAAAGTTTCTCAGCCACTGGGAATCGTCCCACACCTGCAACACTATGCGGTCCCACCAGTCTGTGCTTGTTTCCCGGGCCCAGAATCGGCGTTCAAAGCCTATAACCTGGCCCATTAACATCATAATCTCCAAAGCACCGGGGCCCGCGGTCTCAGAGAATTCTGTGTCCGTGTCCATGTCCTCATCACGCTGGTCGCTGCGCTGCAATCGCCGCCTCCTCCTCCTCCTCGCCTCTTTTTTCTGGTCCTGTGTAAGCATAAACTCCACGAGAAAGCGCGAGGTGTTTATAATGTTCAAGACTGCGTTCTGGAGCACAACGGGATCCATGCTTGATGCAGAATGGAGTCTGCAGAGTTCACTCAGGAAAAAAGGCGCGAAATGGTTGTCTGCCGTTGCTTTCAGGGAGGGAGGGGGAGGCTGTACCCAGAACTACCTGCGACAATGTTTTTTGCCCCATCATGCACTGGGGTCTCAACCCAGAATTCCAAGGGGGGTGGAGACTGCGGGAACTATGGGATAGCTATGTAAAAGCTACCCACAATGCAACGCTCTGGAAATCGATGCTACTATGGTAGCTTGGACGCACACCACCGAATTAATGGTGCCTAGTGTGGCCGAATACATTCGAATTTATAAAATCGGTTTCCTAAATTCGAATTATATAAATTCGAATTAATCCTGTAGTGTAGACATACCCTAATATTGCTTTGCACTTGTAATTTTTGAAGCACTTTCAATTCTGTTTTAACATGGCTTCACTTTATTCTCATTTATGAACATTCTGGAAAGAACCGATACTGCATAATAAAACACAGCATTCATGATATTGTCATTGTCATTTAGAGCTCATGTGGAGACCCACAGAGTCATTCTTAATTATAGTCATAGGCATCAAAACAGAAAGGCAAGAATTCATCATTGTATATTTTAATCAGTTGAAAAATCATTCTTGTGTTATCAGCAATTTCTTGCAAATAACCCTATTATTTTTTGATTAAGTATAAATTATATTTTTTTCCACAAAATTTGAAGTGCAGCTAATAAGAATCATAATAAACTTTTCTATTAAACCACTCAATTAATTCAGGCAGCAAATGTCTAATGGGGCTATAGTATACACAACAGAATAACAATTAAACTTTTTCTGTGACCATTAAAGGGGTCTGATTTCCCCATATCCATTTCTAAATCATAGCTAATAGCCTCTTCCTCTTTCTTTTCCTCCTTCTACTAGGTCTGCTGTAGAAAGATGAAACGTTTCTTGCAAGCCAGCAGAGAAAGAAAGCTGAATACAAAGCTGAAAGAGAATACAGACAACAATAAAGGACAGTTATTAAATTTGTGAATTCTATCAGAGGACAAGAAAATAAACTATGTGACTGACTAGAAAAGTACTGAAGTATGACATTTCATTTTCATGCAGCTCTCCGCATGATAAAGGTAACACACTAAAGAACACTGTACAATTGCATCAAAGTAGTTAGTACATTCATTGAACATCAATGTAGCTAAAGTGCTTGTTTTTTGTTGTTACCTAATGCTTTTCAGGGATTCATGACTGTAACATCAGCCTCTCCACTTCCAGAGAAAGTTTCATCATTAGTTTACTTTTTTACCTCACAATGGAACATAAGCTCTGATTGCACCTTCCCTAAGATTCTGCATTTCCCAAGCCTGTACAAATCCAGTTGAAGTTAAAAGGTACTTAAGTGTGAAGATAATGCAGAATTGGGCCCAAAGTTAGCAATAGGATCACAACGCATAGTGAGGCACCGTCTGTCCGGAAAGGAAAAGATATGATTATTGATTAGTGAGCTATATGACAAGATGTCCCTTGACACACATTTTTTAATATTCCGCTTTAAGACTTTGTAACCTAGAGCCGGAGAAATCTAGACATATTGAGTTGGTTGAAAACTTTCAAATTCCAAGATTTTCTGATGAAAATGCTGCAAAAATTTTGTGTGAAAATTGTTGCAGACTTGGTCAGTTTTTTGTCCAGATCTATTTATTAGTGATAAAGGAGACAGCCAATTAAATTTCCAAACATCATAGTAAAAATCAGTGATAACCCTCTCATTAACTTAGAGTGCAGGACAATGTTCTACGCAAAATGAAGATGATGAAGAGAAAGAGACACACTAGGATGCACAGCTGGAATGATGTTACATAAATAAATCTGTTATTTATAATGATACTATTTGGTCCCAAAAAGTGTCCCTTGGGTAAGCAGTGCTGTACTGAGATTCAAGGCCAGAATTTGAGCCACAGCATTCTGTTTCCCTGAAATCTATTAGCATACTAAGTGTCCATTGAATCCTGATCAACTATAATTTTTTATTTATAATTGTTATAAAAATCTGTAGAAATCAGTAAGTGTTGGCAAAGGGAGGCCTAAAAGATTTTGAAATTTGGCATGGATAAGCATTTATTAATATTAAAGGTAAAAGCTGGAATTTGCCTCTTGGAGGGGAAAAATGTACTTCTGAGAGGGAAAAAACTAAACATATCACCAGACTAGCAAGCCATGTTCAGATAAGAATCCACACCTCATTGATATATAATAATGCTGGAAATACTGTCCAAATAGATTTTTCTAGTGCTATTTCTATATTTTTATTTCTGCAACTGGGAAGTGAAGAAATAAACAAAGAGTAAAAACAAAAAAAAGAAACAAAAAACACAACCACTTTTGTTTAACCCCACAGAGCTGGTCAGAACATGCTTTTTTGGTTTTTGTGGCTTTTGCTTTTGTTTTTGCCTGTGGAAAATGTCAACGTTTCAGTGAAAAATCAGAAACAAATTTTTTGGCCCAACCCCCAAAACTTTTAGCTGAAACTGACTATTTGATATGGAAATCCCACTGCAGTGCTTCATGGGGTTATAGATTTATTGCCTCATGCTTTCCTTTTGTATGGGCTAAACTTTCTGGCAGGACTCCCAGGAGGCACTACAGTCCACCCTCCTCCTGAGCAGTCACTGGGCATCACGGAAGTTGCTACTCTCAATATATTTACATTTGTTTGACTGTGCTGGAGCACTTTCTGCACCTTTACAGAGGTATAACAACAGCCACCCTGCACTACTCTCCTACACAAAACACCCAAGAGATAATGAGTTCTTTGATATATAATGTCCCTAGATAGCACCATTGAGACATTGCATCTCATCATCTGCAGTGAAGTCCAGCCTCTGCAGAGACATATATGGAACCTGAAATGTTTTTGCATAATGTGTGTTGTATCAGTGATGTATTTCTTACTTAGTATTAGTACCACATCCAGCCCTTCAGACATTTTAATCTGGCCCTCGAGCTCCCACTGGGGAGCGGGGTCGAGGGCTTGCCCCGCTCCATGTGGCTCGTGGAAACAGTGACATGTCCCCCTTCCGGCTCCTACACGTAGGAGCACCCAAGGGGCTCCGCACGCTGCCCCCGCCCCAAGCGCCAACCCCGGCAGCTCCCATTGGCCAGGAACCATGGCCAATGGGAGTTACAGGGGCGGCACCTGCGGATGGGGCAGCACGCAGAGCTGCCTGGCTGCACCTCTGCACAGGAGCCAGAAAGGGGACATGCCGCTGATTCTGGGAGCTGCTTGAGGTAAGTGCCGCCCGGAACCTGCACCCAACCCCCTCCCATGCCTCAACCCCCTGCTCCAACCCTGATCCCCTTCCTACCCTCCGAACCCCTCCATCCCAGCCCGGAGCACCCTTCTCCAGTCCCAACCCCTCATCCCCAGCCCCACCCCAGAGCCCGCACCCCCAGCCGGAGGCCCCACCCCCTTCTGCACCCCAACCCCCAATTTTGTGAGCAATCATGGCCCGCCATACAATTTCCATACCCAGATGTGGCCCTCAGGCCAAAAAGTTTGTCCACCCCTGCTGTAGAGTGTCTGTCTTTTGGACCCAATGAATATTTAATTATTTATATAAAGTGGAACACATCCAACAGGCGCGATTAAATTAGCCTAAGCCAGGACTTGAACTCAGGTCTCCCAGAGTGTAGGGAAATGCCTTAGCCACTGAGATATTGGGCGTCTTAATTTAGTGCATGAAAAACTTAGAAAGGTTTCATGTTCATTCTGATGACGAACAAAAATAAATTTTCTCTTGAATGAGTAGATATTTATTATTATTAATTATCATGTATTTATTATTTCTTTCCATTTATAGAGCATCTAGCCAAATCTCTGCCATTTCTGCTAATCCTCACTAGGTAGGACGTAGAGGAGAATGTTTCAGTCACAGCCCCCAGGCCTAAAAAGGCTGCTATGGGGTTTAAAATAAACCAGGGCATGTATATTGCTGTGGCACCAATCCTAGAAATCCTTTAAAGGGTTTTGGCCTGTATTATAGGCATAATGTTTGGATGTGGGTTTGAAATGCCTAGATGAAAAACCTGAATAATGACGTGAATTTAAGAAACAAAGTATTTATCTTCTTTTTTTATCTCAATGACCAGTTTAAGAACAGTCCCCGAGTGTCTTTATTCTAGGGATTCCAGTTTTTTTGTCTCATTTCTGTCTAAAACTGACCATAAGACCTTTCTCTCATCTTAGATTTTCATGTAGAATCTACAGCAGATGGAACTGAAGCAGAAGCAGACTTTTAAAATTGGCAAGTTGGGTGATGAGCGGAAAGAAGCATGACAGAAACATATTCTAGCAGAAAAGCTTTCCTCTTACAGTGAAACAGGTCAACTTCCACAGGGACTGAAAAATATTTTACTAAGATAAAAACAGTTTGTCCCTAGAGAAACTGAAAATACGCTCTGTTTTATTTTAGCAGAAGGTGCAATCAGAGCTTACACCATATGCAGCATATTTTTCATTGCCAAAGGAGATAACTACTATTGTATTACAAGCCACATGCCTGTATTAAATACTAGCAAAGTCATATAAAGAAACTCTTATTACTAGTGTTTGTAGACTTCATTTGAAAGCAGAATCATGTTTTGGAAGTGGGGTCAATTTACCCTGTGGGTAACTCCCTGATCCAAATACAGTTATGCTATGAATGAACATTGTTTTTAATTTTTGCCATGTTTTATTACTGCAGTATCATTCTGTCTTTTTAAATGTATAGTGATTATAATCATTGGACAGTGACATTAGTACTGTAAAAGATATTACAGATATAAAGGTCACATAAGTGAATAAGAAACTAGTTGGAATTACTTTAACTTTCTAAACCTGAATCTGCACTGGACTGAAAATCAGCAATTCCAGATTTGCCTAACAGTGCATTACGCTATTAAATGTGCAGCTCTAGGACTAGGATTAGAAAAAGGATCACGAGGGGATCCTGATGAAAGATCATGTTTTAGACAGCATGCTGTACTCAGCTCGATTATTATTTTCTTTTGGGAGGAGGCAAATACTGAAAATCTGCTTTGCAAGTAGTCTGACATACTTAGTAGTATCTACTTTTTCAAGACATGCTAAAATAGGTCTATATAACTTCAAAAAAAAAACAGAAAAAAAAAGAGAGATTGTGTCATAGTCATTCATTAGCTGCTATCTTCAATCTCTTGGTCAAGATGAGAATGAGTAGTTTAATTTGTATTCATACAGGGTGAAATTCAGTCCTGTGCAGAAGCCTGCACAAAGAGGAGACACCACTTAAACCACCAAATCAGGGCATGGTGCTGGATCCCTGCACAAGGGTGACTTTCACCCACTGATTAGGAAGGATATTTTTAGAATGGAAACCAGGGAAGTGCAAATCAAATCTTCTAGTTTACAAAATGCCCTGAAGTTCAACCATTCCCTGGAGATCAACCAAACCTTTTGTGGAAGGACTGGTTAAGTGCTCTGGGAGTTTACAAACAGAACCCCTATATTGTTTTATTCCAAAAGATTTGGTCTTCTCTTCTGGATTCAGACAGCTATTCTATTAAAATCTTGGGTGCAATGCACTTTGGGGTGCTTTAGACAGGAGACATTCAGTGAATTCTCTGTTCTCATGGGCGGGGGTGATCAACCAAATTAGGGATTCACTGAGTGGCATCCACATTTCAGGAGGAAAGGTGTGTGAGGGGAAAGACTTGGGAGAATCAAAGAAAGTGGTTGGAAATGAGGATAGGAGAGAGAAGATCTCAAAGTTTTAGGGGTCAGATATGGTTTGGCTAGGTGTCCAATCAGTTGTGGGTTTCTCAAGATCTCACAACTTTTTGAAGTTCTTCCACAGTTGATGAAAATAGGATTGCCAGGCATCTGGTGGTGTTCAACTGGAATGCCCGGTTGAAAAGGGTCCCTGGTGGCTCCAGTCAGCACCGCCGACCGGGCCATTAAAAGTCCAGTCAATGTTGCTGCAGGTCTAAGGCAGGCTAGTCCCTACCTGTTCTGTTTCCACGCTGCACCCCAGAAGTGGCCAGCAGGTCTGGCTCCTAGGCGAGGGGGGCAGGGGGTTCCATGTGCTGCCCCCACCCTGAGCACCGGCTCCGCACTCCCATTGGCCAATGGGAGCTGCGGGGGCAGTGCCTGCAGGCAAGAGCAGCACGCGGAGCCTCAACCCGCTGTCCCCACCCACACTTCAAATCCTTTGCCCCCACCTCCCCAGCCTGGAGCCCCTTCCTGCACCCCAAACTCCTCATCCCTGGTCCCACTGCAGAGCCCGCACCCCCAGCCCAGAGCCCATACTCCCTTCCACCCCCCAGCTCCCTGCCTCAACCCGCAGCCCCCTCCCACACTCGAAATCACTCGGCCCCACCCCGCAGCCTGGAGCTCCCTCCTGCACCCCAAACCCCTCATCCCTGGCCCCAACCCAGAGCCCGCACCCTGAACCCCTCATTTCTGGCCCCACCCCAGAGCCTGCACCCCCAGTTAGAGCCCTCACCCCCTTCCACACCCCAACCCCCTTCCTCAGCCCAGTGAAAGTGAGTAAGGGTGGGGGAGAGCGAGCCACCAAGGGAGGGAGAATGTAGTGAGCGGGAAGCGGGGCCTCAGGTGAGGGGAGGGGTGGGGTGGGGTGGTGCAGGGGGCGGTGCCTCAGGGAAGGGGTGGGGCTAGGGTGTTCAGTTTTGTGCGATTAGAAAGTTGGCAACCCTAGATTACATCTATGTCCATCCTTGTATTT
The DNA here is from genome assembly GCF_028017835.1 of Emys orbicularis. Lineage (NCBI taxonomy): Eukaryota > Metazoa > Chordata > Testudines > Emydidae > Emys > Emys orbicularis. Next base: position 53,273,923 of record NC_088686.1, on the reverse strand, counting down.
GCAGTATCTTTTACAAGCTGATAGTAATTCAGTGGGGATGCTGGTTAGATATTTCAGTGCTTCTTCTAGTCAGTTTACTTTCCATTTATTCATTACCTTTCTCTATCCTCACATCATTAAATATGCCAGTACAGCTCAACAATGCAAACTTTGCTTGATGTGACAGTTTAAATAATTTTCATCTACAATTTGTCAGATACGTCCAGCTTTCACTTTGTTCTTTATAAGTCACTTCATAGATAATTTTGAATTTTAATGTTTTTTTATGTTTGTGTGATCATTTTGTTTTTTTTACCAGGCAGAAATTTTAATGATAAAAAGAGGAGACATAGCATACTGAATACAGTTATGATGACTACAAAAAGTCATCTTTCTTATAAAAAAACATGTTTGTCGTAGCGCTTAAGAAAACCCTGAAGTTTTTGTTCAATTTTTTTTTCAAAGAGGGACATAAATCCAAAGCTGCTGGAAGCATTTATGATTTTAAAATGATAAAAGTGAATATAAGATTTTTTAAAAAAACGCATAAGACCTTTAATTTAATCTCTTTGACTTTCATCACTTTGTAGATAAAATATGTCAATATTTATTTCATGATACAGAAAAATATATTTATTTTCCAAAAAAGGCTATGATGCATATGAATATATACTATGAGTATAGTGTAAAAGTATAAGTAGGCAGGACAAAAAAGAATTTGAATACCAACTAGCAAAAAAACTAAAACACTAACAGAAAAAAAAAATCAGAACATCAGAAGCAGGAAGCCTGCCAAACAATCAGTGGGGTCACTGGATGATATAGGTGTTAAAGGAGCACTGAAGGAAGACAAGGCTATTGTGGAGAATCTAAAGAAATTCTTTGCATCAGTCTTCACTGCAGAGGATGTGAGGGAGAGTCCCACACCTAACCTATTCCTTTTTAGGTTACAAATCTGGGGAACTGTCCCAGACTAAGGTGCGTCACCAAGACCAGATGGTATTTACTCAAGAGTTCTGAAGGAACTTAAATATGAATTTGCAGAACTACTAACTGTGGTATGTAACCTATCACTTAAATCAGCTTCTGTACCAAATGACTGGGGGATAGCTAAAGTACTGCCAATTTTTAAAAAGTCTTTAGAGGCAATCCTGGCAATTACGGGCCAGTAAACCTAACTTTAATATTAGGCAAACTGGTTGAAACTACAGAAAAGAACAGAATTATCGGACATATAGATGAACAAGATTTGTTGGGAAAGAGTCAACATGGCTTTTGTAAAGGGATATCATGCCTCACCAATCTATTAGAATTTTTGGAGGGACTCAACAAACATACAGACAAGGTAATCCAGTTGATATAGTTTTCCTGGACTTTCAGAAAGCCTTTGACAAGGTCCCTTACCAAAGGCTCTAAAGCACATTAAGCAGTCATAGGAGAAGAAGGAAGGTCCTCTCATGGATTAGTAACTGGGTGAAAGATAGGAAACAAAAGGGAGGAATAAATGGTCAGTTTCAGGATGGAGAGAGGTAAATAGTGGTGTCCCCCAGGGGTCTGTACTGGGATCAGTACTGTTCAACATATTCATAAATGATCTAGAAAACAGGGTAAATGGTGAGGTGGCAAAGTTTGCAGACGATACAGAATTACTTAAATTAGTTAAGTCCAAACCAGACTATGAAGAGTTACAAAGGGATCTCACAAAACTTGGTGATTGGGCAACGAAATGGCAGATGAAATTCAATGTTGATAAATCAAAAGTAATGTACACTGGACAACATAATCCCAATAATACATACAAAATAATGGAGTCTAAATTAGCTGTTACCACTCAAGAAGGACATCTTGGAGTCAGTATGATAGTTCTCTGAAAACATCTGCTCAATGTGCAGTGGCAGTCAAAAAACCTAATAGAAGGTTAGGAATTGTTGTGGTCAAAGACACCCACGCATTGATTTCAGTTCAAAGACTCAAGCCTGAGGCCAGTTTATTGACATACATACCAGTGCACTGGGGTGCAGTCCGAAGACTGACACCCCGAGGACCGCTCGCAGGCGGGCTTTTATTTCGTCAAACCGCAAGCAAAGTACAAACAATACGTCATGAGTTAAGAAATTAGGGTTGGGGTTAGTCCCTCCCCCAAACCGCGAGTTAAGAAAGTAGCGTCGGGGTCAGTCCCCCCTCTCCCTTCTCCCCTGGTACCTTCCTCATTATTTTCCGAGAATTGGGTGTTTATTTGGGTAGAGGGGCACTTGGTGGTTTTCCCCAGGGGTGGTACTTGGCACCAGTTTGGGTACATTTCTCAAGACACATGTTATTTTTCCGGGGTCTTTTGGTTAAAGATTAAGGGTGGGGGGAGTTCCATGGGACGCCTAAAGAGGATCTATGATTGGCTATTTTTGCAGATAGCTGGAATCACGGAGTGGGTCACAGATCACCCAAAGGAGAAGCTGCATGCGTCAGTTTGCATTTAGCTAAAGTTACCTATTGCTTCACACAAGCGGTTATTATATTTCATCAGCCATGAACATATTTCATTAGTGCTGCTGCTGGGGCTTTTTATTTTTTCCCTCCTTGCCCCCCCCCCCTCCTCTGGTCATGACCCTTGACCGAGTTTGGCAGAAAACTGTGTTGTTCAGTCTTGCTCAGACTTAGGCCTGCACCGCCCTGTGCAAGGGCAGTCAGCATAACAGATCTCTGTTGGGGGGTTTATTTCAGGGCCTTCAGATTCACAGCTCTGGCTATTAAAAAGAAGGCCCCCCTGTTCTATTTCCCCACAGAACTATTAAGAAAGGGATAGCTAAAAAGACAGAAAATATCATAATGCCACTGTATAAATCCATGGTACACCCACACCTTGAATACTGCATGCAGTTCTAGTTGCCCTATCTCAAAAAAGATATATTTGAAATGGAAAAGTTCAGAGAAAGGCAACAAAAATTATTAAGGTTATGGAACAGCTCCCATATGAGGATAAATTTAAAAGACTGGAACTGTTCAGCTTGGAAAGAGACAACTAAGGGGAGATAAGATAGAGGTCTATAAAATCATGAACGGTGTGGAGAAAGTGAATAAGGAATTGTCATTTACCTCTCCACATAACACAAGAACCAGGGGTCACCCAATGACATTAATAGGCATCTGGTTTAAAACAAACAAGAGGAAGCATTTCTTTACACAATGCACAGTCAACCTGTGGAACTCGTTGTCAGGGGATGTTGTGAAGTATAACTGGATTCAAAAAAGAATTAGATAAGTTCATGGAGGATAAGCCCATTAATAGCTATTAGCCAAGATGGTCAGGGATGCAACTCCATGCTCTGGGTGTTCCTAAGCCTCTGACTGCTGGGACTGGATTGCATTGATGGCTCACTTGATGTTCCCTGCTCTGTTCATGCCCTTTGAAGCATCTAGCATTGGCCACTGCCAGAAGAAATGACACTGGACCAGATGGACCATTGGTCTGACCCAGTATGGCCATTCTTATGTTCCATCTAATTATGAACATTTTAATTGCCACACTGGAATAGACCAGTGGTAAACCTCATCCAGTATCCTGTTCCTAATAGTGATCAGTGCTGGGGGGTTCAGAAGAAGGGCACCCTCCCTCCATCCCTCCCTCTACTAGCTACTACAGCAATACTATACCATAGGAGACATGTATGCCCCTTAGTATGAGGGTACATGCAGATTATATCTGATTCATACAGACATCTAGTGCTTCTATAGATACACGTCCCAGTATAAAGTCGGATCCCATGTTCACCTTTACTGCATGGCATGGAACACATCAAAGCCATGGAAATCCTAATGAAAGGATATACGGCTACATATTGTTTCCTTCATCTCTCTTAAACTGCCTCAATCCTCTTTGCAAAAACTGCACATGGAAAAAAGGGTGGAACTGGCAAATAACCATTCTAAGGGTATGTCCAGGCTACCCGCCGTATCGACGGGTAGCGATCAATTTATCGGGGATCGATATATCGTGTCTCATTAAGATGCGATATATCGAACTCCGAACGTGCTTCCCGTCGATTCCGGAACTCCACCGGAGCGAGCGGTGGTAGCGGAGTCGACGGGGGAGCCGCGGCCGTCGATCCCGCGCCATGTGGACCCCAGGTAAATCAATCTAAGATACTTCGACTTCAGCTATGCTATTCACGTAGCTGAAGTTGCGTATCTTAGATCGATCCCCCCCCAGTGTAGACCAGCCCTAAGCATCAGGTTTCCCTATGTAACTAGACTGAAGTCTGTTTGGAGCAACTTTTACTAGCCCTCCACACTGTGACTCATTTCAGAAGGGTAATAAAGCACAAGTGCTGTCTGTGAACTAGGACAGTCAGAAACGCTGCTACTGCTGGAGATGGAGTTAAGAGGAAAAGACCATCCAGTGGGTTGGATAAGGGCTCACCACATAGGGAAGGGCTAGTGTTTCTTGTGGCTGTCCATCCCTGTTTAGCTGGGATGTTTTGCAACCCCACTGGTCTCATGGAACAGGGTTGGAAGAGAGGGGCTGTGGGAATGCAGTTTAATGACTAAACATACCAGGTTTTGAGTTAATCTATTCTCCACCAAAAGTTTGTAAGTAGGAGGGAAACAGATGCCTATATTCAAGTTCCAACATCCTGCTACAACTCCCAAATTCCTGTTTTTAACTAATTATTATAAGGGACTATTTATTTTCCTTGACCATCTTGCCTTTGATTTATTTTTCTTTTCTGTTTTCTGCCCTACCAAAAATCAAACATCATTGCATCCATCTGTCCACGTGGATAGATTTCAATGACAGCATTCAGCAGTCTGGAAGAGTGGGAAGAAGTGGGAGCAATCCCTGAAGGAGCCTCATGTTTTTCTTTCTTAAGCTGGCCCAGACTGTATGGGAAAACTGTTATATGTATTCTAACCATATATTGTGTTATGGTATCATTTTAAAAACTTGTTCACAATCTCCATTTTGAATTCTGTAATCTTGTTGTTTGGGAGCCATGTTGGTCTCTCTTCTTGTTGGGTTTCTGGCGCAATTTTTTCTGTAAGGTGGGAAAAGATCAGTCACGTGATCTGGCAATTCTGTCCAGAGACAAGAGAGTATATAAACTCCTTTCACAGGCTAAGGGTGCTGTCCATCATGGTGGCAGCCCCTGTACCCAATAAACTGTTTTTTCGTTCACCTTTAATCTTGTCCCTCTTCTGTTTCACTGAGACCATAGGTGACAGACCCTAAATCAGGGCTAATCCGAACTTCCATCATTAGCAGGGGCCCTTTAATACCACCCTTTAATTCCCTTTTTCCTTAACAAGACCACCTCTGAGGCTTCCCACTGCCAAGGAAGGGGAAGAAGTGCATTTGTTATTGTCCTGTAAGTAAGCTTCCGCCACAGGAGAATCTGATAGCGTTACCATACTGGATCTTTTCTGATATTTTTTTTATTTTAATTTTTTTTTTTTTTTGGTAACAGCATCATAGAAATACTTCTTAGGTTTGCAACATAATTTGAAGAAGGGGCACCTGGAGATTAAGAAAGAAAGAGTAGGAAGGCAATTTATTTTCCAAGTCCATGTATGTGTCTTACAAGAATTATAGAACAAAATGGGGAAAGCTGTAACCATTGCCCTTTCAAAGATAGTAAATTATGGGAAATATCCATGTTTTACAAATTCCATTCTTTTATTTGTAAAGCATCTTTCCCTTAAAGGGTCTGATAGTAAAGGGTTTAATTGGTTTTGTTTTCCTGATCGTCACTTTCAAAAGTTTGGGAGACAGTGAGGAAAGGGATGGGATATGTCATGGGTGAGGAATGCAATTTATTAGAGTGCAGAGATATGAAAAATATTGCAATTCACAGAGGGGTTTTTGGAACCGGCAGTATATCAAGGAGCTCTGCAGTCTACATTATTACCTGGGGAGGGTGATCTCACATCATTTACAAGGACACATTAGTTATTACTGATCATTACCATATATATAATACTGTAAATAATTCAATATAATAATGTAGTGAGCCACCTACCCAGCACAGTCTAGAAGTAGATGCAGCATAAATATAGATACAGCGTGCTAGATAACATGATTCCTTATGTTTCTATGAGGAATACCCCACCAAAAAATGCCATTTAACACTATGTACTATAGCTTCTACCCCACTGCAGCACAGCCATGCAATAATTATTTCTTCTTCCAAGATTTACAACACGTACATTATTATTTTAAAAAAAATCCCTGAAACTAGGAATGTAGCCAATGATAGAAAGGAAGGAGTATCACTGATTGGCATTTCAAGTGATGCTTTATCTGTTTGGCCAGTCATTTATCTATTGAGAAAGTCAGGGTTCCTACTTGCTGCGGTGAGAGTCATATTCACAGAATTTCTCCTCATCTTGATATTATGAATCACAAAACCATGAATATCAGTGCTGCAAATTTATTATTTGTGTCTGCAGCAGCATCTTCTTGATGAAAAGTATCCATGAATATACTGTAAAAAATGTTCAGTACTCCCACTTGCTCTCTGGCTATTAACAGTTTCTCAGGTGCACTGAATATTGATGCTGAATAAACACTGAAATGGAGACATTAAAAACCTGACTATAGTAAAAGCCACTTTTAAAATTTCAGCTAGCATTCAGGATCATCCCTTACCGCAGAGGTTTTGTCCCAGACACCACAGGAATGAAGACAAGACACCAGAAATGTCATTTAACTAGCCCACTACTTTAACAGATCTGGGAAATTGTTGGGCAAGAACTCATTCAGTGTAGATCAATCTTCCTTCGGTAATCCATACCATCTGGGGAAGGTCTGCCCCCAGTCCCTTTGAAACTTTAATTGGTCCCAGCACCATTGCTGGGACCCACTACCCACTGCTTATATAAGGGATGAAGGTCTGTGGGAAAAGGGTGGCTACTCACTATACCAGACATTAGGAGCCCCATCTGCTTTTGGTGATGCCCTCTCCTAATCCTGATTCCAATTCTGGTTTATTCTGGCTTCCCCTAGATAACAAATACCTACACTAGAAACCTGCCAAGTTTCAACAAAATTAACCCCTTATAGGGTTGCCAACTGTGTAATATTTAAAAACTGGACACTCCAGCAGGAGTGCCGAAACCTCCCCTTCCCCACCTCTTCCCATGAGGCCCCGCTATTGCCCTGCCCCTTCCCCCTGAGGCCCCACCCCCCATTAGCTCCTCTTTCCCCCTCCCTCTGTCACTCACGGCTTTTCCTCTCTGCCTCCCTCTCTGTTGGGAGAGACTCACCTGCAGAGCCAGGGCTGGGAGCTGCAGCCGCCCAATGTAGGTAGGAGGTGGCCCTGGCTGAGTAGGGGCTGGCGTAGGTTGGTGCCTCCCAACCTCCCCCACCCACAGTAACCAGATTTTGGGTGAACACAGTTTCTGGTCAAAAACTGGACACCTGGAAATCCTACCCTTACAATCTAACCTGCCCACCAGGTCTCTGAGCCTGCAAATGAGAAGATGAAAAACACACCATCCAGTCCCAACTGACAGTGAGGGGAAAATTTGTTCCCAATACCAATAGGCAACTAGCATGATGCCCTCAGAAAGGCCTGGAAAGCTGGCCCCACTCTAATCCCAAGGTTGTGGGTATTGTTCTCAGATGCAAAATGATGTCTCAGACAGGAGAAAGGGCGTATAAATCCTTCTCTCATATGCAGGGGAACCAATGAGATTTTGCTGCACCCTTCAATTGAACCAATCAACTAGGAAGCCTGCCTTCTCCCACTACCCCGTCTCCTCAAGCCCACAAGGAGGCTAAAGTGCCCAGAAAAAGGTGGGGATAAATGGGAGCAATTGTCAAAAGAGCCCTGCGCTTTTATCCCCTCTGATGGCCCAATCTCTGTGTTTGCAAGGTGAGGGGTGCACTTTTTATTGTCCTGTAAAATGACCATCACTGAAGAAGCTGGCAGCTGTCATTTTATAATAATGATGAGAGCTGGTTTAAAAATTTTCAATGGAATGGAAAATGCCATTTTTCTAAATTGAAACTACGTACATTTAGATGATAAAGTTGAAACATTCAATTTCAGCATTCTGAGACTGGAATATTTCAATTTTCCATTTCAAAATGCACCTTATTTTATATGATACAAAATGTAAACATAAAGAATTCAAAATCAAAACAAAACATTTCAATTGTATCAGACTGTTTTGATTGACCTGATATGAATCTTTTTTGAAAATTATTTTTTGAGAAATTTCAAAAGTTGATATTTTGTTCTGATCCAGTATGAAAACAAATTGTGAATTTGTGGAATTTTCTGTAAAACAGAAATTCCAGTTCCTGCACAGCTCTAACAATGATAATACAATTAAATGTCTGTAAATCATAATACATTTGAATAAAATAACCATTTGTAGAAGGCCTTCCATTCTATAGCATTTTAAAGTGCTTGTACAAACTTCCCTATTCTCACTGTAGATGTGTTTCAGCTATTAATGCTGATTCAGTTTTCATAATTTCCTTTTCTTATTTTGATTTTGTGTTTCTTCTTTTCTGTTTTTCTATAGTGAACAATAAGCTACTCTATACTATTATTGCAAGCAAGTTAACTATAACTAGGGTGACCATATGTCCCATTTTGGGGGACTTTTTCTTATATAGGCTTCTATTACCCCCCACCCCGTCCCATTTTTTCACAGTTGCTATCTGGTAATCCTAACTATAACTATAGTGCTACTTATTGTGATACTCGTTATGATTTGGGGTCCAAATGGTGGTTTTACGACACTGTCCTGCATTGCAATATAACTTCTCCTTTTGCCGCTGGCTGGCTTTTCTGATCTGGGAGTAACAGGAGGGAGGTGGCTTTGTGCTCAGGTTCAGGAAATGTAGGCTTCTACTTGCTGTAGTCACTTTTCAAAATGGCACTTAGCCACTTATGTCACTTGGGCGCTTTTGTAAATTTTACCCTACCTGCATACATTTCAGATAATGAATGTGCTTGGAAAATTCATTCTAGTTTTAAACCCACATTTTGATAGAAAAGCTTTTAAATGTGTAATAAATTATGTATGTAAATATTTATTTAGAAATAAGTTGTCCTGTTACTATATTTAAAAAAAAAACAAACAGAAATATGCTCTGATTTGTTTCTGAGGTTTACTTTTAAACCCACTATTACTACAACTTGGATCATTAGTCCCCTGCACCATTTGCCTCTTTCTTATCACCTATCCCTTTGAACCTTAAGTCACACATACACACATACTATTCCTCGAAGAAGGATCATGTAGAAACCCCTCCAAGTGCAGAAACCACAGATGCTTTACAGTGCAGCTGAACACACACACACGCACGCGCGCGCACACACACACACACGCGCACCCCTTGAGATAGTGTGGGTTAGAGCTGCATGTGAAGTAAAGGGTGCAGCAGCACTGTAAATCATCCTCGTATTTTGCACTTGGAAGAGTCTGAATTCCATCAGCAGTTCACTGTCACAATTTATGACAGTTCTTTATATTCATCACAGCCGGAGGGAAGAACACAGCTAGAAAGGGGCCTTGTTGGTAAGAGTTTGAGTACATGGCAAACATTGCGTTGCAATTCTAAGTAAAATGGAAAATATTGCATTCATATATTCTTTGCCAGATTAATAGCAATTACATTGGTTAACAATCTGTCCTCTGATATTGAAAATACGTTATATAACACCTGAAAAAACACAAAGAAGAAATAGTGTGATGTATTCATTTTCTTGTACTTTGAATTTATTTGGATGGGGAAATAACATTTGAGAATAAGGAGATTTATTATTATTATTAGGATCAAGATTAACAGAGTCAAAATCATAATCACAGGTAAAAGCAAAGTGGTAGATGCGGACTTCTGAGGCATAGAAAATGTAACAAAAGTGGCGATGAAAGCTTGCCAGGAAGGAAAAAAAAAAGGTTTCCATAGCAATGTATTATTATTACTTTCTCTAAAAGCAAAAGGCTCTCTTTTGAATGAGAAATCTGTACTGCAGAAATATATACAATTTTAAATATATTAGAAATATTTAATCAGTGGTCCTGTAACTTCCTTCTCGTAATTAATTTTATATAACTTTGGAGTAAAAAATATAAATTATCAATTCTAAAGTACAGTGGCTTAGCAGAAAAGGAAATAAAACTGGCACAGTGTAATACAATTACCAAAGCCACAAATGCACTAAAAAAAAATAAAACCAGGTGAGGCTGTGGGAAGGTATGATTACTCAGGGTATTATTAATGGAATGCAGAAATCATGATTCTGTGTTGCACTGTTCTTCTACCAAGCACAAGAATGGGGGAGATGCAAGGGGTGAAATTTAGCTTTAAGATATTTCTGCACATCCCACATTTTGGGCCAAATTGGGGGCCTGCCTGTCCCCTAGTGCAACTTAGCCACAAGGCTGCTCCCCTAAATATCACAAGCTTATAATAGTCCCCAATGAGCCTGTAGCAGGATTCACTTTGGGGCTAGCAGCTCTAGTAGGCAGGCTGCATCTCAAGAGTCTCCAAAGTCCTGGGTGGCCTTGTCAGACAATATTGGAGATTGGTGGCCAAATTATAATCTGTCCTTCTCTGGGTTCCCCCTTGGCTGGACTAGGGAAGGATAGTGAGACCCAGGCCTTCCATCTTCACAAGACCCTAGCCCAGAACCCAAGAGAGTAAAGGTCGGGGTCAGGAAGCATTTCTGTCCCCTCTAGCTGATATCCCAGACCAGTCTTCCCTGGGCCACTTCTTACCCTCACTCTGTCAGTGCTCTCTTCAGTTTGGGGCATGGTCACAGCTCTCTCCTCTCAGAGAGCTGTTCAAGCAGACCCAATGAGTATGACTACACTGCAATAAAACACCCATGTCAGCTGACTTAGACTCAGGCTGTAGGGGCTATAAAATCACAGTGTAGACATTCAGACTCAGGCTGGAGCCCGGGCTCTGGAACGCTCCTCCCTTGTGAGGTCCCAGAATCTGGGCTCTAGCCTGAGTCCTGGGACCTTGAGACAGTGGAGGATCCCAGAGCCCAGGCTCTAACCCAAGCCTGAACATTTACACTACAACTTTATAGCCCCGCAGCCCAAGCCCTGAAAGTCTGTCAGCTGACAGACTTTAGCCTATTGTAGTGAAGACATAGCCCAAGATTCAGGTAGTCAGTCAGAGCTTCCCAACTCCCTTCAGTTTCCAGTGATTTCCCCCTTGTCAGGGAGAAGGGAAGAGAGAAAGGGGTCAAGCCTCTTGTTGCCCAGTTGGGCATTACCCATAGTCCAGTTCCTGCAGGCAGCCTCTCCTTCTCTCTCCCCTGCTTGACTGCCAGAGTCCCATTTTAAGCAGGTCCTCCATTTGGAGTACGCTCTAGAACTGCTGACGGTGAGGTCTTCTAGCCCAGATCTACTCCATCACTCCTTTCATGTTAGTGAGGGGTTTGTAAGCCCCATCACAGAGCCTCTATGCCGGTACAGAATAGCCAGAGCATAGTGTGCTTTGGCCAAATCCCCTCTTTTCCCTAACCAGCCCCGTCCCCTTTCCTGGGGGGCAGAGAGGTGCCAATGAAGGGTTTCACTTTGTGCTTCAGTTGCTCTCCATCTATAAAATGGCTTAATAATACTTATCACCTTTCTATAGCACTTTGGGATCTATGGATGAAAAGATCTTAAATAAGTTTGATATTATTAATAACAATAATTCTTTCTATTTTTATAGCGCTGGTTGACAATAGGAACAGCTGAATTTTTTCTCCCGGCTTTCTATTGGAATATTTTTTTCCAATGACAGATTTTTGACCAGTCTGAGTTATTTTATTAAAGTAAATGGGGTGGTGTTAGAGAAGCTTACAGGGCAACTGCCAGAGCTGTCAATAGGCACCTTTCATGAGCACTAAATTAACTTAAAAAGAAATAAAACATCAACTGTTCAAAGCATAAAGGGACAAATCATGATCTCATGCACACCTCCCAACTGCCCATCTTCTGAGAGAATAACTCATTTTAGCTCCACAGTTACCTACATTCCACATAAATTTGGTGTCCCCTCCCTTGTCCACTCCCTTGTATCCCATTTTTTGTCAATATTACATTCCACACTTGGGGCTTGGCAGGCAAAGAAATATAATCCCACTGAAGTCAATGGGAGATTGGCCATTTGACTTCAATACAATGAGGATTTGGCCGAAAGATTCAAAACAAATCAAAAATAATTTTTTTACCCTGTCCCTGTACTATACCAAGGCAACATGTATGTCTCCTTGTGAATGTTTTAGATGTTTTCAGTCTGTTGCCTCAGCTTTGTCTATCTTTTTTAAAATAAATAGTAGTTTGTCACTGTGTATGGTATTCTCAGAGTCTGAGAATTTTTTTATTCCCTTTTGACTTGTTTGTGGGAGTACTGGTAGTTTAAGAAAAATGTTTCACCTTAAGCCTACAGGCCCCAGGGCCTGCTTTTGTGACATTCCACTAGGAACAAAACAAAGAAAAACTGTTCCTTGTATATTTTCTCTCTCTTTTAATCTATACTGGTTGACATGTCATACTTAGAAAGCCTGTGTCCCTGGAGGTCAAGCCTGAGAAAATGTTTTACAATATTTCACTGTATTATGAGATATAATCTAATGAGCTCAGCCAATATTCTATACATTGGCAAGAATAGACTATACTTTATTTATTCATACACGTGCCTTCCCTTGCACTCCCTCCCGCACCACGCGCGCACGCACACACACAGACGCATACGCACACACACGTAGGAGTATTTCACTGATCTGTTAATATATTTCTTAATGAAAATGTAATATTTTGTAAATATTGTAAATAATTCCATGGGCAACACTATCTTTCAATATGAGAGCTGAGGTGCTTTAAAATTAAATCTGAGCAGCATAAAAATGAAACAAAATGTTATAGGAAATAAGTCCACAGAAGTTAGGATTCCGATTGTAGTTTTATTTTACTCTTTCCTTTCAACTTTTAATAGCAAAAACCAAACAAACACCAACTACCACATTAAGGAAACTCAGTCTTTGACTCTTCTGTTGTTTGGGATACTGAGGTACTTCCTTTTAAGGTCTAGCAGGTCTCAAACCTAGGCTTGCAGAGCTGCATAGTAGTGGCCACCTCCATGCTACCACCATAAATAGCACATGCTCCATTTTCCATGACCTACAGTGGGCACAGATCACAGAGAGTCCCACCTAAAGGAGTCTGACAGGCAGCAACCTCATGGCTCCTGATTGGCTCCCTGCCCTATATAAATCCAAGGAGCATTCAGGCAATCAGGCAATCGCATGAATCTCCTGTAGCTACCATGACCATTACTGCTCTTGAACTCCTGGCTGTGACCTTGGCTTGGTTTGCACCTCATGTCCTGATCCAAACCCTGAAAACTGACTTGGACTCTGATTCTTGGTATTGACTCTGGCCTGGAACTTGACTACAAACTCCCCCACTACTCTCAGCCTCAGCTTTGCCCTGTTCTCACCCTGGGTCCTGACTACCCTTCTAAGGATCTTGACAGTTTGTCTGGACCACCATAGCCTGTAGTGAAGGCCTGAGGCAGCCCTGGGGAAGCCCTGAGGCAGCAGACCACTCCCTGCCTGGCATGCCCCAGAGGATACTGGAGATGCCTGAATGAGTTGACAAGCTGTAGGATGAGAATGCTGCACTGTGGCTACATACCCAGGGCCTCTAGTCCGCTCCAAGAACATTTTAATGGGGACTGCCAACTATTCAGGAGAGTTATTAACCAATGCCACCTGCTCTTTTTTCTCCACCCCTAGTTTTACCCCACTGAGCAAGCAAAAGTAGGACTCATTATTAGCTTCCTGACTGGGAATGCATTGGTCTGGGCCTTGCCCCAGCTCAAACAATTGAGACTGATTCTATCTGATTTCAGGGTTTTTCTGCCCTACTTGACAATAATGCCAGCTTGTTGGAGGTGGTCCTACGCAAACTACAGTAGCTGAAGGAACTGATTTCCTTCCACATTGCCCACTTTTGATGACTAGTCACTGATACTAAGTGGAGAAAAACAGCTCCGCCAACCTGGCTCCCAAAAGCTCTGCCAACATGGCTCCCAAAAGCACCTCCACCTTGCATTTACTATTCACTGAAGCTCACTACAGCCAAAGAAAAATTACAGAATTCTAGATAAAAAGCTTCTAGCCATTAAAGCAGCCTTGGAAGAGAGGTGCCACTCTTTGGAGGATGCTCAGTTCCTAGTATGGGTTTACACGGATCATAAAGCAGGAAGCAAGGGGCAATACCAGGTCTAGGATGGCTTGATCTATGTCAAAGGCAACTTGTGTGTTTCACCCAGACGCCCTCAGTTACAGTACTATGGCTCTGTCATGACTTGCTGATGGCAGGCCATCTGGGTCACCTCAAGACCCTTCATTTGGCCGCATGCTCCTTCTGGTGGCCCATGCGGCTGCACCAAGACAGCATGTTCAAAACTACTTGGCACTCCACTGCCTTCCAAGACCCTGTCCAGACCCTGGGCAGCCATTACCCTAGATTTCATAGTCAAGCTCCCTGTGCCTAACAGGCATACTGTAGTCCTCACCATGGTCGATAAACTGACAAAAGGCCCACTTCATCCTCACTGTGCACCTGCCCTCCATAGAAGAAATGGCCTAGCACCTGGTGACTCATCTTATCCATCTCCATGGACTCCTGGAGAGAGTCACAACTGATCAGGGTCTGCAGTTTGTGTTGCAGTTTTTGTGACCTATGGTTGGTCAGGGTCCATGCTTACTCATCCACTGCCTATCACCCACAAACTGATGGTCTGATGGTCAGTCCAAACAAGCAAATCAAGTGTTAGAACAATATTTGCGCTGCTTCACGAATTTCCACCAGAACAACTGGTTGAGCCTCCTTCCTCAAGCAGAGTTTGTTTACAACAATGCTGAGCATGTCTTTGCTGGGCAGAGTCAATTCTATATAAACTGTGGTTTCCACCCCCATCTCTATCCAGCCATACCAGTCAACTCCACCATTCCTATGGTGCTAACTGGGTTCATCTGATTCATGAGGTCCAAGAAAAGCTCCAGGCACAACTGGACAAGGCCTAGGAAGATTACAAGTGGTATGCTGACTGCTGGTGCAAGGAATGCCTGGCATTCATCATCAGGCAAAAAGTGTGGCTCTCAGCCCAAAACCTCAGTACCAACTGGCCATGTCATAAACTGGATTATTGACACCTCAGGCCATATTCCCTCCATCAGGTAACTGACCCAGTGCCCAGGAGACTTCAATTACCTAGATCCCTCAAAATACACCCAATTTCACTAAAATTGCAATGTGCAGGAGGTCAGTCTCCCATTGACTTCAGTGAGCTTTGGATCAGGCCCTTTATTTCCATGCAGGACCTCTGGTTTATTTTGTTTGTTTGTTTGTTTGTTTGTTTGTTTGTTTGTTTTTTGAGGTCTTAACTGAAATATTCACATACTACAGTAAACTGAATGGAACTCATTTTATCTATCCCTGAGAGAGATAAATGAGCTCTCTCTCTCTCTCTCTCTCTCTCTCTCTCTCTCTCTCATTTTAAAAACAAATCTGATCACTTGGGGCTGCCTTCAATATCACAAGAAAGTGTTGATTTCACATACAATGCATCCTCTCCGGTTTCCTCTGATTTATGTTTTTCAATGAAAGAAGATGTCTTGTCTCCATCACTATTGTCTTGCTTTAAAAATAAAACAAAAACCTGAATTTGCTGTTCTCAACGTAAGTTCTATTAAAACACTAGCCTCCTCGGAGGTTCAATCTGAACTGCATTTGTTAATCAATATGTTGTATGTGGGTATTTTTTTTCATCCTACAACAGTTTAAATAGAAATGAGGTGCTTTCATATGAGAAAGAGAAAAAAAGGCTTTTGGGGTAATCTGTATGGGGAGAAGCAAAGCAGTGCGGTTTTACTAATGTCAGCAAATCTCCTTGTGCAGCTCCAGGAAGGCTGTGCCATTTTGCATAAGCCATTATCAATGCTACACTTCCATGTATAATTATTGGTGAGCATTCATATAGTGATATGGCTCCTTGTATCTTGTCATCTATATTTTGTTCACATTCAGACTTGTCTGCAAATGATTCACATTCAATGCCAGCAAAATACTTTGCCACCATTCTGCATAAATCTCATCAATAGCTGATGAAACATCAACAGTCTCTGTTAAATGGACTGTACTAGCTTCTTCAGTTTCAATATGAAAAGTACAAGCATAAATGGCAGAATGTGTCACATACAGTGCAATCAATAGATTTGTCATATTGTAAATATTCTGCTGAGAAGCTGTGGGGAAGCATCTCTGTGGCTTGGTAATGAGTCTCTATCATCTAAATCACTGCATCGGGTCTTGCTAGTTTTGTAGAGACAATGACCAACGTCGTTGCCATATAATGACTCTTTGGTGGCTTGTGTAAAATGAGCTGATGGTCTCCGTTCAGTTCTTATTAGACACCGTTTTTCATTAAAATTGGCTCTGTTTTGATCCTCCTTTGCAACCTCAATAATGAAGTGAAGGATAGAATGGGCATGGAGAATGAGCCACTCCCTCACGTTTTAAGGGCTCCCTGTAGGTCAGTATCTTAAGCAGCGATAGTTGAGCTATTTCTTTTCTTACAAATAATAGGTCTAAACTTAGGGTTCAGCTGTTTTCTACTTAGTTCAAGACTTGGTGGAGAAGAAGAGGGGAAATTAAGCTATTATCCACCTCTGTGCCCCCTATTCCTCCTGCTAGTGGGGGTTTGTTTTGGTACCCAATGGAATTTAGTGCCAGACTACAATGGGCTCTTCTAGCAACTGGGAATCACTGGAGCACCTATGTCCCTGACATGCCCCCATAAAGCAGGGGCTGTGAGGGTACACTGTAGCATTGGCTACACTGGCCTTACAGCAATTCTGGTTTATCCTATAACAAGGGAACCATCAGCTAATTGCCAAAACCACCTATCAATCTGCTTTGTGCTGCTGGAACAATTCAGCCCCTATTCTTGTCACAAACTGATCCTGATTGTATTCTACCTTATGGCTAAAAATTTACCAGACAGTTTGGATGTATAATTTTCAGAGTGTGGGCGGATAGTGAACTGTTTGTTTTGACTGTTCCCATTATTCATATCACGTGATTGGTTACATCAGACTGTTTGTGCTCCCTGAGTGGATGACTGAAACATTTTAAACAGCAGAATAATGAAGAGTGTATAATGAATAGTGAATAATGCACACATCTGGTCTGATTTTTCAGCTGAGTAATAACCGAACCAAACAGTCGTTACTCCCAAGTAACAAATAATCTGACCCCCATGAACCACAACAAACAAAACTTGGTTCTTTTATTTATTAAAATATTCACAAAAAATAGGGTTGCTCTTTAGTGTTTTTCCAGGATTACTGCTGAGACCTATTTGGGGGCAACCTATGGATATTGAAGCCCTCTGTTCTCTGGTTAAGTTATCAATTATGAATCTAAAGTCTAAGCCTCCCTTACACTGTCTTTCCAATGCTCTAATCTCAATATTAGGATATCTTCAATGCCCATATTATCCTCGATCATTGCTTGAAAACTGACCTCTGTAATTTCCGGCAATGGCTAATTAGCTTTCAAAGCTGATGTATTTGTTATGTGAACAAACTTATATCAGACGACCTGATTCTCCTCTGCCTGGCCCCCTTTGGAGTCATTCATACCTGCACAAAGTGGGTGTAAAACAGTAGCACTTTGATTTCATCATCTCCTTTATCTTCAGCCATCCAGTCCCTTTCTACCCATTCTGGGTAGCCACTCTTTCTTGGTCTCTCACATATCTGTTCTTTTGTTTTTCCATTTTAACATATTGATGCTAGTCCTGTTGGCTGTATTTATTAATTATTATTATTATTAACAATAATGATAAAGATTAATTTCTTCACTAGATGGTTTTGGTCAGTTCTAATTAAAACCAGGCACCACCGTCACAAACTGTGGTACAATGATCTTAAAGTGCTCAGTGCGATACACCGGATTTTGTTGTATGCGCAGCCTATGCTTATTTGTCAGGGACATTTCTCATCACAACTTGCTAAACTAAAGGTTTAATTGGGGCTGTCAAATTAATCTGTTGCTTCTTTCTTCACCCCACAAAGATATGCAAAGCCCAGAAATCTCTGCAGCAGGCAAAATGCCTCCCTTACCTTGATCTAAAAGAGATAGAAGATGGAATGTACTAGGCAGGCCTCAAGAACAGACCTGGGCTCTGCAAAATGTTCTCCTGACCCGTATATCTGCTAATAAAATCACTGCCAAAGGCCAAATCACAGACATTCTATCCCCAGCGCTCTGACACAGAGGAAACCCACTATTTGCCTGGAACCCATGTGAACTGTGTGGAGTCGCTGTTATTGTCATGTGAGAGCGCTGGGTGTGGCTGCAGAGACCAAAGGTCATTCTCCATTTTGGAAGGTGGGGTTCTGCATGACAGGCTTTAGTCTACATCAGGTGGCTGCAGTCAACACCAGTGTGTTAAGAGTTATTTAATGTTTAAATAAAAACAATGTAAGTGTTAAAAAAGTGTTCTATGCTTTAATAAAGAGAACAACACTGGCACTAGCTATTTATCCCATTAGCATTAATTGGCTCAGAAGAGGATTGCATGGGCATTATGGTTGCTGGGCTATATACCTTCCAGTCCCCTTCACCAAGCACTGGTAGGAGCACACAGGAATGAGAACAGGCCACATATTTCTTGCCGAGGTAGCAACAGCTACTGTTTGTTGCACTCCCCTACTACATCTGGAGAAATTAGCATTTCCAGTCATAATACCTCCCATCCACTACCCCTTAATTTCAAAAGGTAATTCTCTTCCCCCAGCACTCAGAGCATTAGCCCAAGATTTATTGTTGCCCATTCTGCCACATGGTAGGTGGTTTGCAGGGCTTCCTGCTAGTCTATTTTATTAAGTGGACTATATCTTGGTCCATGCTCCAATGGCACAAAAGTGTCATATATCTGTCCTAACAGTAAATACATTAGAGTCAAGTTGTCAAAGAGCTTAATGAGAGCTTGGATCTGGTGCCGGTGTGGAGACACACTGCTGTTTTTCCATTACATCCCTTGGGAACCACATATATCATGATGTGGGGCAAGCACCCGCTGCTTCTTCCATAGGAGGTGGAAGCAAGTACTATGCCGAACCCCAGAGATTAGAACTAGGAGGAAACTCTACTAGAAAAACATCAAAGATTTCCTCCCTCCCAAGCCCCTGCCTAAAGAAGGAAGCAACCTGGTTCCAGGACTCCCTTCACTGAGAAATTAAATTGTCTATTCTTTTATTCCATAAAATTGAATTACTTAGCACAAATAATACTAAATAATTCAGTCACTTAGTATATTTATCATGAAGTACTAAATACTGCCACAAATTACTTACAGAAGAAACACATTATTTTCCGAATTATCATTAATAGAATTAGTAATTTTAATTTATGTATTTTACTGAAAATATCTCAACTTAATGTACTGGATAATCTAAGCACATCAGTAAGTAAACAACAAGGGCCAAATCCTTCAAGGTGCTCAGCACTTCCATCTTCCATTAACACTAATGGTAACTGCAGTCCTCCATTTCTACAAACACATGAACCCAGGTAAATAAAATCAGCTCCAATCACAACAAAGCTTAATATGGAAGATCAAAGCATAAAGGTCAAAACCAAATTAGAGCCTCAGCAGTTATCTAAGTTATTTCAATTAGGGTCACTGATGTACTTCTCTGCTTTCTCTGAAAAAGTTGTAAACCCCAAAACATTACTAACTTAACCAGGATAATATTGTATAGGCATTGCATTATTTTTAGAAGAGTCTATTTTTATGTATAAAATAGTTTTCAAGTTCCAGTCCCAGCAGTACATCCTATTGGTAACTTCACATGCTGATTTTCATCAGTGGAGGAGAATCCAAAGAAAGTACTAGTTTATGAACGAGCGCTAGTTCTTAAAGAAGGAAGCAGCTGCCCACAGAACAGTTATTTGCATCCGTATTCAATGATATTCCATATTTTATGATGTTTTAAGTTAATTCAGTGAAGCAAATTCAGTCCTGGCCTGAGTTGGTTGATCTTCAAGGACTTCAGTCATCTTCCATTATTTAGTAATGTCATTACTTTTAAACAGTAAAACAAACAAACAAAACACCTAAGTAATGCCATAGGCCAAATTCCAGCACAATCCCAGTTGCTACCAAAGTGGGCCCATATGTTAACAATGAAACAGTAGCACTGATGTGTGCCCAAATTATGTCTGGCTATGGTTCCAGGTATGCACAGGCCTTTCACCTGACAAAATATTTGTGTTTATTTCTGTGCAGGTAGACAGTTTCTGTGTGTAGAACATAGGCATTGAAACACATATACCACGTCATGGTACCTCACCTTGGAACGTTCTGCTACTCCAAAGGCAGGATTCTAAAGCCTCCAGGACCTACAGAGTTGATTTTGGGATGAGGCAAATTGGAGCAGAAATCATCCTTCCTTTCCCCCCTCCCTTTCAGGCTGCCATCTCATTTTTAGTAAGCATAAACATCAGCAAGAAGTTTTCCTCCAGGGTTTATTTCTAAGTTTAAATACTGGGAAGTTAAAATTTAAAGAAGTGAAAATTATTAAGGGATACCACATGAAGAAACCTACAGGAAGGGGCATAGGAGCTGGGAAACATCTTGAGATTTCCTCACTGAGTTTCTAGGAAATCATCATTCCAGGTGAGGACAGAGTTTGTGGCTTCCCATCCTCCCACAGATCGTAGGAAACTTCTGGGGAGCATTAAATCCTTCTGGAATAACAGGATGGGTATCTGCAGGGCCAGCTGGGTATGACGCCACAGAAAGACCTGTTCTCGACCCAGGGTTTTGGCCGCCCCAAGCAGCCAAAAAAAAAAAAAAAAAAAAAAGCCGCAATCGCGATCTGTGGCGGCAATTCAGCGGGAGGTCCTTTGCTCCGAGTGGGAATGAGGGACCGTCCGCTGAATTGCCACCGAATAGCTGGATGCGCCGCCCCTCTCTGAAGTGGCCGCCCCAAGCACCTGCTTGGTAAGCTGGTGCCTGGAGCCAGCCCTGTTCTCAACACCTCCTCCTGCCCTGAACTCTATGGATCTCACGTCTAATGGAACATTTACAGATGGATTTCCACAGGGATTCTAGGGATGGAAGAAAATTACAGAAGATGCATCCCCACTATGTGCATCCAAGAGGGAGTTCTTCACAATTTGAATAATTTCTGCTCATATAAGTGGAAAGGATAATATGGGCCGCATTTCTCTTCATGTAGAAATATTTATGTTTTTTGTCTTTAGTAATCTAATCACTTCCAATAAATGTTTATTGATTGCCAATAACTTTTAGTAGATAACAAGTAATTTTCAACATAAAACAAGTAAGTCTAAATAGTCACAATTAAACATCAAGTTGTTATTTTACTTGGTAATATTAATTCTAAATTACTAAATCATTTAGAGCAAAAATTAAGAGTAATTCTAATTTATTTTTGACGAATTCACAGAATTATTGTTAATTCTTTTTGGTGATTTAAAAATTACTATTTTTCTTTGACCATTAAGCTCAAAATGGTAATGCACATATGTAAATCACACATATACCAGTAATGAAGTACCCAGGCGTGGGTACTGACTGATACTGAAGATATAACGACCCCCTCTGTGTCTGACCCAATTTTACTCATGTCAGAAAAAGTAATTTTCTTCAGTAGTTCAGCACTTCTGTATTATAACCTTCATCCTTCACTGCACATACATTTGCCCTATCTTATGAAGCTATAAACCTTGTAGAAAGGGCGTGGGGGTAAGCTAAGCAATACATTCCCTCGCCACTTTTTCTCAAAGGTGGGACATAGGGTGAGCTTTCTCATAACCACTGGTACTATATATGCTGTTGCCTGTCTCTTAATCTGCAGCATGGGATGGTGCTAATAAAGGCTTAGCCAGGGTGACTGATGAATATCACCCACTAAGTATTGCTTTTACCCTTCAACCACATGTCCCTGTATCTGCGAGAGCATATTTTAGGATATAATCCATCTTAAAGGTTCTCAGCACTTTTTTGACATAAATGTTTATATACATAAATTGTTTTGCAGTGGCTTAGGGCAAAGTGCTACATAGCTGATATAGCCATTTTATATGTCAGTATCTATTGCATGGTGTTGTGTCATTTGAACAGATATAAACAAAGACCTTTTCATTCAGCTATCAGCCAAATGAGGAACTCAACCCTAACTCCCCACCCCGTGCATTATGACTGCAGTGCTTTGGCTCACTTGTTGTGTTGCTTGATGACCTGTCATGTTTGGATACCCTCTGAAGTGCTATTTGCAAGGCTGGTTGTTTATTTGCTACTATTGGCAGCAGTCTGCCAGATTGAAAGGGATTAGGAAGACTCTTACAGGTACTTGTAAAATTGGATTTGTGTTACTACAGAAGATGTAGCAATGGGAGGCTGAGAGCCAAGCAACAAAAAAGTGGATATGTCTGATATGGTGCACACTGGTATTTGAAAAATATGCAGCCATTGTTCTATTCCCTACTGCGGCTGCTGAGAACCACTCTCTTGTGATTTATGCTGCTTTCTCTGGTTAGAGCAGTGGTTCCCAAACTGGGGTTCGTGAACCCCTGGGGGTTCGCGAAATGTTACAGGGGGTTCTCCGGAAAAAAATCCCTAATGGCGGACAGAGCTGTCCCTAGGGACCTCGGACAGCAGGGGGCCAGCAGCCCGGAGGCCCTGGACTTCCAAGAGCTAAGCAGAGCAAAGCAAGCATATCTATCACACTGAGGAGATTTAAACGTCAGGACTCCTTATAAGAAATGGAAATGGAGCTGGATATTTTTTGCTGTTTTTAAAATTAAATAGGCAGCTAGTATTGTTTTTAAAATTATTATAAAGACAAGTTTAAGCTTTGTTGTAATGTGCGTTGTTTGCCTGGACTGCTCAAGACCTGAATGCTTCTGTAGGAGGAATGATTTGAGCTGGCTTCTTAAATACCTTCCTGCTGTTTCACATCTGATGCTCCTTGATGAAACATAGGAGCCTTGTCTTATAACAGGCTTATTCAAAGTGATACAAAGTACGAAAGTGAGATTTTGGAAGAGTGTTGCTGTTTTCATAATGTAATAAAAATACTGTAATGATAAATAATAATTAATAAATAGTGTGTAATAAGCATGTCATAAAAACAAATTTTATATTTCCAAGATCACTGCTTTTATAATTGATACTCAGGTAAAGGAGAAAATCCCTGGAAACATTCATTTTTAGGAGGGGGTTCGTGAGACTTGACATTTCAGTGAAAGGGGTTCACAGGTTGTTAAAGTTTGGGAACCACTGGGTTAGAGGAAGTTATTTTCAGTGCCATAATGAAGTGGAAGCAAAAGGGCTAATTGTAAGTTTGTTTTTCTTGAAAGTCCTTTTCATTGTGCTGCTCTTTGCACAGTAAGTATCATTTGCATGTATGTGAAATTCTTACTCCCAGGCATTCTTTTGCATTGGCCCAGCATGTAGGTACACCATTGGTATTTCTATTTTTGGCAGGAGTTCATAAACTGCATCAAAAGATACTTGTCCCTTCACACTCCCTCCCTTCCTCCCTCAAAAAAAAAAAAAAAAAAAAAAAGCAGCAGAGTCAAAATGCAAATCATGAGGGCATTTTTTTCATTAGCCTGACCCTTAATACTTTTCAAGCAACTGGCTCATCTTTGTTCTCTTTTTCCATGGGTAATTTAACTGCATATTTGCTGCCACAGCTACTATTGCTCATGCTGGGACAGCATAAAAATGGAGAGGTTGGTGCATTACTCTATGGTTATGATTTGAAAGTCCGTAGGTGATATGAATCTCCAATGTACTTACCCTTTCTTTTCTGAATAACAAGTAGAAAATTAGAAATTCTTTTGATACCTTCTTTTCTTAAGTATTGGCTGAACTATAACCACTGTAGTCAGTAGTTTTGGTCACGTCAGTTTGATTAATATAAGTGATTTGCTCCATTGACCAAACCCATCTGCTTTTATATATTTTAAGATGTACAAGGGGCTGTGTTATATACCCACAAAGAAACCATAACTACAATGATAAAAGAATGGAAATGCTGTATAGGAGATACTGTATATCAATATTGTACAGAATATGAAGAGGGAAAGAAAGTAAAGGATACAATCAAGCCACATTCAGTGCTAATATTGCAAACATTTTATTTCAGCCCAAGGGCCCAATAGAGTTTATGCATAATTCTCCAGGAACAGCATGAACGGCCTGATCCAAAGGCCATTGAAATAAAAAAAAAAGACTATTGACTTTAATGGGCTCTAGATCAGGTCCAAATTATATACTGTATTGTACTGTACATACATGAAGAGCAGCTGATTTTACAAGCTAATCAACAGAATTTACATACATGAGATTAGAACTAGGTCCTCTAATCTCAATATACAGTTTTGAACACTTTTCAGGGAACTACCATTAGCAGTAAATGGGAGTGGCTCCAAATCCCAGGCAACAACAACAACACCAACAAAATTGAACTAAAAGTTGAAATAAACCCTCTATCTGTTGATAATCATTTTAGTAATTATGGATAACATTTTCAATAGTACACAATACTTTTGGAGCCTAAATTCCATTTCCAAAAGGTATTTAAGCATTTAGGACTCAGAGCCTAAATCTTATTGACAGTCAATGACACTTAGGCACCTAAGGCCCAGATCTTCTAAGATATTTGGGTACCTAAGTCCCACTGAAATTAATGGAATTTAGGCACCTAAATACCTTTGAGGATTTGGGCTATAAGGGTTACATCACACTGAAAATGGGATTTAGGAGGTTTGGACAAAATTACTCAGTGTCTATTTTGACACATGGAAACTAAAAGTATATCGATGTCAGTTAATTAAGGTCAATTTCCTGATATTATCTATGGATTTAGATGGCTAAAGTCAGGCACCCAAGTGTGACTATTTTGGCTTAGACACTTAGGGTGATGTTTCAGAAGCATCTAAGTGATTTAGGAACATCAGTCTCATTACTTCCAATGGGATTTCTTCTCCTAAATTACTTAGGCATGTTTGAAAATCCTACCCTATATTCCTGTACGTCCTTTGTGTTCTTCACCTTTTATTTTGGCTTTGTTATCAATGTAGGAATTGTACAGTGAGGAGAGCACTGCGAGTCCTCTGACATAACAAAGACTGGTGGCATGACATTTCTATCTTTGGCCTTGCTTTAATTATGTTCCATGCTGACCCTCTTGTGTAGAGGCAGTACCAGAGAGCACAGCTTTGATAGCAGTGTTTACATGAATGTTTGATAAGCATCTGTCAGCCCTGAGCTCTCTACAAGACAGTGTAACACAAAAGGCAGCCAAGGACCCCTGGAGCTTTTGCCACCTGAAAGCATAATCTAGTGTGTTTTCTGAATTTCAAATCAGCACTGAGATTGTTCTTTTGTAACTTAAAATGTAATGTATGTATTATTTGCTATAAGAATATATTAATCAGGGAAGACAATTGCTACTTTTTGAAAAATGTGGCTTTAAGGAGCAAGATCAGGACATCTTTTATTGCACACTTATCATATATAATTGTATTTGATCCCACTGGATATAAAATGGCACACAGATTAAATTGATTTGAATGTTGACTAGACAATTGAGTAGACATAATGAGAAATTACTCAAACATTTTGAGGACTTCTGATTAGATTTTCATTTTTACTGTCTTCTCACACCTTATGTCCTTTTTGGGAACACGTCTACAAGCAATGCTTTGTGCTAATATTAGGGGAGGCTGTGGGGCCTACTGATTAGGGAACGCGAGTCCTAGTCAGGATACCCGAGTTCTATTGCCATCTCGGCTACAAGCCAGCTGTATGGGCTCTGTCTACCTTCTTACCTTTTGCCTTCTCTAGCTAGACTGTAAGCTGTTTGGGGCAGGCACTGTCTTTTATTATGTGTTTAGTTTAGCAGAATTGGGCCTCAATCTCAGCTGGAGCCTCTACACATTACTGTAGGATAAATTAATAATATGAAAAATAAATTTCAGGCCTATAGCTGAGATTAATTTAAACACAAAAGAAGATGAAACTACATTCAAGGTGAAATCAAGGGAATTTTTGCCATTGACTTCAATACGATCAGCATTTTACCCTCAAAGTTCAGGTCATCCATGTAATGGGAACAATACCATGAGACTTTTAGCTGATCACTCACACATCTTGAATATTGAATTGTGAATATTGAACATGCACAGAGAACTGATCATGAGAAATCAGTAGGCTGAAATCGGTCCATACAAAATATTCACTGAATGATGCCCTCCATATTCCAGTCCACTAAACAACCATTCATTCATCATTCAAATCCCTCCTAAACTCTAACTTCTTCTGTGATGTCCAAAACTGAGACAATCGAATACATTTAAAAAAAATCCTACTCACTCACTCCTCTTGAATTCCCTGTTCATTTTCTCTTCTCTGTACCAGTCTTGTATTGACTG
The DNA here is from genome assembly GCF_028017835.1 of Emys orbicularis. Classification (NCBI taxonomy): domain Eukaryota; kingdom Metazoa; phylum Chordata; order Testudines; family Emydidae; genus Emys; species Emys orbicularis. Next base: position 53,247,439 of record NC_088686.1, on the reverse strand, counting down.
CAAGCCCATCAAGGGAGGAACAGATTATATTTTGTGTCATGAACAGAGTCAAGCACATTGTCAGTTCCTAAAAAAATAAATAGTATTCATTTCACTGAGTGAGCAAATCAATAAAAATCAGTCCGTTCATGAACAATTGGGGGGAGGGGGAGAGAAAAAGGACTGAATTCTAACTAAATCATTTGATACAAACTGTTTGCCAGGATTTACTTATTTTATTTCTTTTGTACTTATTTATTATGTAGGGTGTTCTGTACCTAAGTGGCATTTCATGGGAACATGAAGGGGAAGAACATTATGTTTGTTGATTTACTCTTCATACAGCTGTTGTATAGTATAGACACAATAAACCAAATTAATCTGTGGCATAACTCCATTGATTTCCGCTTAAGTTAGAAAATGCACAGTAGCTACCTTCAGTGAAATTACACCAAGGATTAATTTAGTCCTATTTCAACAGGCACATTGAAGAAATTTGAATATTTTCACACAGTGAGAATAAGCATTCAGATTATTCAGCTATGTTGGGCAATAAAACGTGAGCGAGTGTTTATCAATTTAACTGCACTGTTCCAATTTCCTTTTCTTGGTAGGTTCTATGTGTGATGGGATCCCTCTGGGGTGCAGCCTGCGATGGGGATGCAGCCTGGGACTGTGCCCCCCGAACTCTCCCCAACCTGGGCTGTCTCTCACAATGCCTTGCTAGTGACCAGCAGCAATCCCTCCAGGAGCTGTGATCACTCAGCACAACTGCATGTGGAGCCCCACACCCAGCTAGATTGCGTGAATGCTCCCAGAGCCACTCATGAATCACACAGAGAAAGGCACCAGCCAAATCCCCCCAGTTCCCAGCACTGTACCCCAGGAATATACTGTCTTGCACTGCTCAAGGTGGGCAGTGCAAATTTATTAATTGGTTCACCACTTCAACAATGGAAAGTGGACATACACCAGGCTTTGCCAACCTGAGCAGATTTGCCCCACACTTCATACAAACTTACTGGTAAAGATAAACAATTAAACAAATGTATTGACTATAAAAGGTAGATTTTAAGTGATAGGCAAAAAGTCAGAGTGGTTACCAAAATAAAATAAAATATAAGCACGCAGTCTAAAGTCTCAACCCTATTAGACTGGGCAACATCTAGATTAAGCAGTTTTTCTCACCCCACTGGATATTGCAGTCCTTAATATACAGGTTTGTTCCTTAAACCTGGGCCAATCTCCTCTGTTGGAGTCTTGTCTTCTTCTCAGTGTCTTAGTTGCTTGCAGTGAAGGTGGGGGCAGGAGAAGGGCCCCGTATGTGTCCAGTCTCTCTGTTTTATACCCTCAGTCCATGTGCTTGGGGAGCACAAGTCCAGGCTTTCTGGAGGGCATTGCTGAGTCACACAGCAAGGTTGAGCAATTCCCCTGGTGTGGCCTCATGCAGGTGAGTCATTGCATTAAAGGTCTCTTGCTAGACAATGGCTGTTGATGGGTTGTTTGACACCCCACCTGGGCATTGGTTTCTTTCTTTGCTGTTGCCTCTGGGGAGCTAATATTTGGCTGATTCCCCAACTTACAGCATGCTTTAGTGCCCACCATACAACACTCATAACTTCATATGCATTAATGATACACATATATGGATAGAGAAATGACTTTCAGCAGATCATAACCTTTCCCCTGATACCTTACAAGGTATGCTTTATATGTAAGATCATGATTATATGACAATGAGGAATATGGGGGTTACAGTATGCTCCCCCAGGGTATAAAATATCACACTATGTTCATGGCAAATATGAGTACAATCATAAATACAAAACTTAAACCTATTATTTCCTGAAAGGAAGGAAGTGTTGGGAGGCCAGGAGGAGAGATATCAGACTTGATCTTGCTCAGAGCATGAGCAGATTGTGGTGCATATGACTGAAAGGTGCAAAGTACTGAGCTAGACAGGCAGTTGAGAGAAACCCAATCTTGCATTAATGAGAATGCTGTTACAAGGCCACTAAACTATTCCTGCTTACTTATAAGAGTAAAGCCAAAAAAGGGGAGCCTATAGTTAGGTGCTTCATCTGCATGTCAAAAATGAGACTTTAACCCATGACTCTAACACAACTATTCTAATCTCTATCCACATACTATTCTGAGACTATTTTTACTGACTGCAGAGCGCTAACCCTAGGACATGGGCGTGTCAAGTTCTGGTCCCTGCTCCAATGAATAATTATGTTATACTAACAGGGGCACTGCTACCATGTTTTGTGACAGTCCTGATCTGTGAGGCATGTTCCAAGGCAGCCTTCTGTAGATGCCTAAATTTCCTCCCAGATCAGGCCCTGCAGGCAAGATAGGTGGGTGAATGTCTAGCATAAGGACACCGCTGGGGTTTAGCCACTGAGCTACTTGACAGCATCAGGGTGTAGTTGTCTTTGTGCATGCAAAGCAGCAGACATTTAGGCTTGGTCTATACTACCAACCTATGTCCGTATAACTACATCACTCAGGGATTTGGAAAATCCACACCCCAGAGCAACTTAGTTATACTGACCTAACCCACAGTGTAGACTCCACTACGTTGATGGGAGGGCTTCTCCCATTGACATAGCTACCGCCTCTCAGGGAGGTAGAATACCGACTGGAGAAGCTGTCCCATTAGTGTAGGTAGCATCTTCACTATGCGCTACAGCAGCGCTGTACATGTAGACAAGAGCCTAGGGAACTTTATTGGTGGAAATGTAGGCATCTACAGGGTTAGGTAGCAGCTGGGCTGAAGTTTTGAGGATTTAATATTGGACATCAGCTGTCCAATATTAAAGTGGCAGTTAATGCCTAAATTACCCTTAGTTACCTGCTTTGCTAAGCAACAATTGGCTCACTTGCACTCCCCAACCACATTATGTGGGATTATGTAACATTAATGGAATCATGTCAAAAATGATGGAAATCCACAGCTACCACTTATAAAAGAAACCATGAAAACTTCCAAAAGACAAAAGGGAGAGTGAATGAAAAAGCAATCCAATGTTAATGAATGTTTAGCAATTCCATTCAGTGCTTGAGGTGCCATTGATTAGCCTTCCTAGCAAGTGGTCCTTTACTGTTCCCAGTTTGAAGCCAATTGTCTTTTTCTTTCAGACAGGAACTCTCTAGGCTCAATTCTTATCTCAGTTACAATGGTGTACATCAGGAGTAATTCCATTACCCTCTCTATTCACACCAATGTAACTGAAATCAAAATTTGCCCCTCTGAGTTTTATAACAAGAGATCTACAGGTGCATTGTTATAGGCAGTGTGAATAAATTCTGGAGTAAATGTGGTTTTTAAGACAGTGTTGACACTGAGAACTCTTAGAAACAGTTCTATGTTGTCTTTAAAGCCTATTTTCAGTTGACCACATTTTTTTTAAATTGGCACATGTGATTGTCAGAAAGTGTTACCCTGAAATTAATTTTCATTCTGAGGACTGGATTTTCCTAACATCTTAATCAGTCAGGAAGACATGTTAGTTTCTACTCCCCAAGGCTAGATAAGTATATTTAATCTGTGTATTTTTCAGATATGCCACTAGCAACTTTTCCCTGTACATTAAAATAAACACAGACACTCTGGGGCAGATTTCAAGTGATCTGTAATGTTTCTTTCCTCTAAACAAAGAGAAAATTGCAAGTTAATATTTTCCATTTTTGTGCACAAACTGTGAAATTACACTGATTAATGAATCCAGAAACCTGCATGCTTCAGGGGGAGTGAAATACACACACACTTAATACTTGCAACTCTAACTACCTGATTTTTCACAAACAATAAGCTATTCAGAGTCACAAGTACTGTGATTTGCAGCCATAATTAAATTTCAGGTGCAAAAATGTAAGTTCAAATTTTAGAACATAAGAACATAAGAACGGCCGTACTGGGTCAGACCAAAGGTCTATCTAGCCCAGTATCCTGTCTACCGACAGTGGCCAATGCCAGGTGCCCCAGAGGGAGTGAACCTAACAGGTAATGATCAAGTGATCTCTCTCCTGCCATCCATCTCCACCCTCTGACAAACAGAGTCTAGGGACACCATTCCTTACCCATCGTGGCTAATAGCCATTAATGGATGTAACCTCCATGAATTTATCCAGTTCTCTGTTAAACACTGTTATAGTCCTAGCCTTCACAACCTCCTCAGGTAAGGAGTTCCACAAGTTGACTGTGTGCTGTGTGAAGAAGAACTTCCTTTTATTTGTTTTAAACCTGCTGCCTATTAATTTCATTTGGTGACCCCTAGTTCTTGTATTATGGGAATAAGTAAATAACTTTTCCTTATCTACTTTCTCCACATCACTCATAATTTTATATACCTTTATCATATCCCCACTTAGTCTCCTCTTTTCCAAGCTGAAAAGTCCTAGCCTCTTTAATCTCTCCTCATATGGGATCCTCTCCAAACCCTTAATCATTTTAGTTGCCCTTCTCTGAACCTTTTCTAGTGCCAGTATATCTTTTTTGAGATGAGGAGACCACATCTGTATGCAGTATTCAAGATGTGGGCGTACCATTGATTTATATAAGGGCAATAATATATTCTCCATCTTATTCTCTATCCCCTTTTTAATGATTCCTAATAATCCTGTTTGCTTTTTTGACCGCCTCTGCACACTGCGTGGACATCTTCAGAGAACTATCCACGATGACTCCAAGATCTTTTTCCTGATTTGTTGTAGCTAAATTAGCCCCCATCATATTGTATGTATAGTTGGGGTTATTTTTTCCAATGTGCATTACTTTACATTTATCCACATTAAATTTCATTTGCCATTTTGTTGCCCAATCACTTAGTTTTGTGAGATCTTTTTGAAGTTCTTCACAGTCTGCTTTGGTCTTAACTATCTTGAGCAGTTTAGTATCATCTGCAAACTTTGCCACCTCACTTTTTACCCCTTTCTCCAGAACATTTATGAATAAGTTGAATAGGATTGGTCCTAGGATTGACCCTTGGGGAACACCACCAGTTACCCCCTCTCCATTCTGAGAATTTACCATTAATTCCTACCCTTTGTTCCCAGTCTTTTAACCAGTTCTCAATCCATGAAAGGACCTTCCTTTTTATCCCATGACAACTTAATTTACATAAGAGCCTTTGGTGAGGGACCTTGTCAAAGGCTTTCTGGAAATCTAAGTACACTATGTCCACTGGATCCCCCTTGTCCACATGTTTGTTGACCCCTTCAAAGAACTCTAATAGATTAGTAAGACACGATTTCCCTTTAGAGAAACCATGTTGACTTTTGCCCAACAATTTATGTTCTTCTATGTGTCTGACAATTTTATTCTTGACTATTGTTTCGACTAATTTGCCCGGTACCGACGTTAGACTTACCGGTCTGTAATTGCCGGGATAACCTCTAGAGCCCTTTTTAAATATTGGCGTTACATTAGCTATCTTCCGGTCGCTGGGTACAGAAGCTGATTTAAAGGACAGGTTACAAACCCTAGTTAATAGTTCCGCAATTTCACATTTGAGTTCTTTCAGAACTCTTGGGTGAATGCCATCTGTTAATGTTAAGTTTATCAATTAATTCCAAAACCTCCTCTAGTGACACTTCAATCTGTAACAATTCCTCAGATTTGTCACCTACAAAAACTGGCTCAGGTTTGGGAATCTCCCTAACATCCTCAGCCATGAAGACTGAAGCAAAGAATTTGTTTAGTTTCTCCACAATGACTTTATCGTCTTTAAGCGCTCCTTTTCTATCTCTATCATAGAGGGGCCCACTGGTTGTTTAGCAGATTTCCTGCTTCTGATGTATTTAAAAAACATTTTGTTATTACCTTTTGAGTTTTTGGCTAGCCGGTCTTCAAACTCTTCTTTGGCTTTTCTTATTACATTTTTACACTTAATTTGGCAGTGTTTATGCTCCTTTCTATTTACCTCGCTTGGATTTGACTTCCACTTTTTAAAGGATGTATTTTTATCTCTCACTGCTTCTTTTAAATTGTTGTTAAGCCACAGTGGCTCTTTTTTAGTTCTTTTACTATGTTTCTTAATTTGGGGTATACATTGAAGTTGGGCCTCTATTATGGTGTCTTTAAAAAGTGCCCATGCAGCTTGCAGGGATTTCACTTTAGTCACTGTACCTTTTAATTTCTGTTTAACTAACCCCCTCATTTTTGCATAGTTCCCCTTTTTGAAATTAAATGCCACAGTGTTGGGCTGTTGAGATGTTCTTCCCACCACAGGGATGTTAAATGTTATTATATTATGATCACTATTTCCAAGCGGTCCTGTTATTATTACCTCTTGGACCAGCTCCTGCGCTCCACTCAGGACTAATCGAGAGATGCCTCTCCCCTTGTGGGTTCCCGTACCAGCTGCTCCAAGAAGCAGTCATTTAAAGTATCGAGAAATTTTGTCTCTGCATTTCGTCCTGAGGTGACATGTTCCCAGTCAATATGGGGATAATTGAAATCCCCCACTATTATTGAGTTCTTAATTTTGATAGCCTCTCTAATTTTCCTTAGCATTTCATCATCACTATCACTGTCCTGGTCAGGTGGTCGATAATAGATCCCTAATGTTATATTCTTATTAGAGCATGAAATTACTATCCATAGAGATTCTATGGAACATGTGGATTCACTTAAGATTTTTACTTTACATATTGCTGATGCAATATGAATTTGAAAAAGAAGTCATTCAGAAAGTTTACATTTTATATATCTAAAAAGATATATATTAATGAAATATTAAGTTTGCATGATTAAGCACTCAGAATTCAGAAAATCACATTATAATTGCCTGTGACACTTTATCTCTGGTCTAATTTACGTGTGAATTACAATACAGAAATTATTTATTGTTATATGTGGAGCTGGAAGCTCCACCTGTTACTAAGGTTATCTAACACTTTCCCATGACAGGACCCTGTTTTGTTGCTTATAACTTTGCCAAACTTTACCAGTTTGGATTGAAGTTTCCCATGCTGTATGTCTGCTTCAGGCTGAATGTCTTGGAAAGTTTCAGCAAAAATGGTTCAGGTGTTTCCAAGAATGAGATTAGCAAAAAATACATTGTTTTGCTCATGTTGAAAACAAACAAAAAAAATGTACAGCTGTTTAGTTGAGAAGTTTTAGCATTTCTTGCTTTGGAACCGGGGCTGGAAATTTGGCAGAGGGGTAGCTTTTGTGTAAGGCCTCTTGCTGTTCCTGTGAAAAAATGCCTGTGAAAAATGATCTTGTGTTTTTTAGCAATTTTTTTAAAGGTCTTGTTTTTCTTCCACTTTGGAACAAAATCTAATGTCAAAAGCTCAGAACTTTTTGCAAAATGGAATTGTTACTTTCTGGACAGCCCTATCTGGCAGCAAAATTCTCTGAAGAACATGTTGGAACTGAGCATGCTCCATCCCACCCACAGTTCCTATTTCCAGAGAAGACTATCCATGAACCATCCGCACAGAGCAACTGAGTATGTCTCAACCCAGGGCTGAGCAGGACTTTCCCTGCAATTGCTGCTCCTGACTCTGGCAGACTGGAGCAGCACCAGGTAGAAGTACTGAGAGCAGCAAAACGATCTGTCCTATGCTCTTAATGCTTATCCAGCCCAAACTCAGGCAGCATAGAGAAGCAAGATGCCTGAACCAGATGCAAACAGGACAAAACGTAAGGGGGGACATGGATCCGGAGGCAGGTGGGGGTGAGAATTGGGACAGAAAGCTGGCAGTAAGAGAGGAAACTGGGATCTGAAGGGGGGAAAATGTGATTGACTGTGTTTGTGAGCTGGTGGGTGGCAACACGAAGGGAGGTAAGGCTGAAACTGGACAAAGCACAGGGGATGAAGGCAACTGGAATGAGGAACTCCAGGTGGGAGACTGGAACTGGCTGGGCAAGGAGATTATATTTCAAAAATGCAATATACCATCATTAGATAACACGTGTAGCATCTTGTAATGTTTCTCCTTCTGGTGTACTTTCATGGTTTTGAATGTCATAATAGTCCTATGTATTTATTATTAGACTCTGCCACACTTAAGTTCTCACTCTGCAACTTATTACATTGAAATCAATGGGCCAGATTCTGTCACTCTTATGCTGAAAGAGTGTCTGTGCTCTGCAAGGAAACCTGCTGATGTCAATGGGATTCCTGGCAAAGTACAGTACTACTAAGAAATGGAAAAGGTGGCAGAATCTAGCCCTCAGTCAGAACACATGCTCTATACATTTTCTTTTCAACCAGTGGGGATGACACTCTGCCTCCAAATGGCTTATATGCAGGATGCCAACAATTTTTCACTACTACTCTTTGTTTTTGTCCTTAATCTGTAGAATATTCCTCATATAAAGAACTTTTATTCGCTCTGTCTAGCATATCAAGTGTAGCACATTTAACTGCAAAACAGTCTTTTTTCATATAGTTATCTACTCTAATACAGTGTTTTCCTTGAATCCAGGTTACATAGGGGAAACAGCATTGACTTCATGGGTGTTTTGAGTGCTCAGCAACTCTGAAAATCATTCCATAAATGACTAGGGCCAAAAACTATATAAGAAGTCAGTGACAGAGCCAGGAATATACAACCCAGGAGTAGTGGCACCCAGTCCCCTACTCTAACCACATGATATCAGTCTGATCATATCAGAAACAACCATTTCAAGCAAAATCCAAAATAACTTATAAAGGTACAAACCCCAGAATGGACACTTTCCTGCCCCTCTATAGTCTAAAAGCTTCATTCTGCCACTGCACCGGGTGACTCCACCAAAAGGTCATGATGATCATATTCATTGAGTCATCACTGATGTGAAAGTGCTCATATTAATACAGTGTTATGTTGGCATTGATGAAGCAGGAAGAACCGTCCCACTACTCATTTTTGCCTTTCTGCCTCTTGGCTTGCAAAGCGCACATTTTGCTAATCTTTGCCTGTGGTACAAATAATACCTTGACTAATCTTTACAAGCCAGCAATATCATAGTGGTAGAGGCTGGCACAGACTGAAGCTCAGTGCTCGCACAAAAAATGATTGCTGACTTATGTCAAGCAAACCAACTCTGTAAAAGGATTCAGGTTCAGTCTGGCTCTTATTTTGAGCAAACAAGTTCATCTACTGCTGGTTAGGGGAGTTTATTAAAGATGAAAAGCACATTTTCCCATTTAATCACACCTCTCCTGACACATAAGCTCTTGGCAATTAAATTCTCAGCTGCTCTCCATTGTGTAGCTGACCAGAAATAGTGAAAAGCTGACAGAGGGAGATGTGCAGATCCAAACAAAAGCATACTTTATTTTTCCTGTTAGAAGAACATTTACTTTTAAAATCTGCTTTCTATTTTAAAGCAGGTTGTACCAGTAACTTAAAGCTGAAAGCACGGGCCCTGTCTAGTAATACATTAATGAATGCACTTCCACATCTCCTTGCTTGTCAAAAATGTTGCCTCCTGTGTCCTCAGGGTGACAAAACCATTTAACTTCACTTTGGAGTTCTCACACAAGAGTGCACGAGGCGACATTCTTGACAAGCAATGCAACTTGGCAGCAAAACAGTGAGAATCAATTGATTCTGATTCGAATTCTGATTCTTGATTGCAGTAGCTAATACTGATAAAATAATATTACAGAAAAAACATAGGGTGACCCTTATTCAAACCCTGAGATCAATCTTTTGGGCCTTCCTTAGAGCCTTAGAATTTTCAAACAATTCTGATTTTAGTGTAGACAATGCTAAATTTTGAAAGTATTATCTCACTATCCTCCTAAAATCAGGACATTATAGATGAAAATAGAAATATTCCACCATCTCTGTTTATGGTTCAGAGTTTGAGAGGAGAATCCCATATGCTTGATTTTTAATGGACTTTTTGCCCTGCTAACATAGTTTCGTAAGTATGTCTGAGTTTTGAAAGCAGTGTCCCACTCTCTCCATTCCATCAGTGGCATCTTGTCATCTGTATGTCTGCCCAATTGGTTCATTAACACTTCTTCTGAACATTTAATTTTAATCTGAGGACTTGAAATTACTTTAAATTAATGAAACAATTCCTACTTCAAGAGAAGGGAAAAATATTCAGTTGCGGGTTCAAACTGAACCTTCTGAGGTTTCCCCCATCCCTGAACTATATATATATACACTAGTTATGTTACAATAAGGCTAGTTTACAGTGAGCTTTTACATGGAATTTTGCGTGTGTGCTTTCTAGGTGTAATTTTCTAGGGTAATGTCTGTGTTTGCAAGCTTCTTTAATTTTGTTCCTTTCTTAGTCATAGCATTCAGGCCATAAGGATCAGTATTGCTCTGGGAAGAATGTGAAATCTTGGTGGGAAACAGACTTGCTTAGGTATCTGCTGTCACAGCAATAACCAGCAGCAGCAATGTTTATGGTCTTGGGTCAAACGTGCTTCCCTTGCTTTGGCTGCACAGGATTCTGATTTCAAGTCATCTGGCTCCTCTGCTGGGTCCCCTGTTGGTAACCTGTTGCATACATGGGTAATGTCAGGGAAAAGAGGATGAGTGGAGCTTACAATGACACCACCAGAAATAGGGCCAGAGTTGGTGCCCACGACTTGTGATGTAGTCTGTGTTGGTCCCCTCTTCCCTTATCAACCAGTCAGACCAGCAGCTGCAGGACATTGGCTTCTGCCAGCACTGTGGTGAGAATCCTCCAGGTCTCCTGATGAGCAATGACAGTTCCTGGTTTACTTGGGCCCACTCATACTCTCCTGTTACCCAACCCTGCCGTATGACAGCAGGCCTAAAATGATGGTTTATTTCTTAACCTCTCTACAAAAAGGAAGATAGATCTCAGGAACCTGAATGTTAAAAAAAAAAAAATTCCAAACACAACCCACATGTCGTTTTGTAGAAAACACAATATGTGTTACATCTGTAAGAGAGAGGCACTGGGCAATATGCCTCACACTGAAGAGCTTGCATATGTACAAGCTTCTATACTAAGTTCAGGATTTGAAAACAGAGACTAGATCATTCCACACTTGGCCACTTGTTTAATTTGTTTCTGCTGCAGTCATTTTACATTTGAAACAAGAAAAAATGCAATCTTTATAAAAAGCCCAAAGCTGGGGATCAGCTGTTCATTCTCTGTGCTGCTCTGATAAGGCATGCTGTGGCCAACTGTGGTTGAACATCTGCCAGGTTTTCTCACCACAGTTGTTCAAACTCAGAGGTTCACAGGCTCAATTGAGAAATTGGGGCTCATTCCATAATGCCAGCAGAGTTCAGGGAATAATGTGTTAGTGGTGGTATACCATGCAGAGGAAAGTGACACCCACAAAAATAGACAGTGTATCTCAAACATTTTCCTGGCACTTCCTAAAGAACACTAAGCAATATTAATTCTTTTACCACAACATTATCTTTCACACAACAAAAGCTTCATGAACATAGTATTAAAGGTCTGGCAAAACCCAGGAAATTCTAGAGTTATTAACCTTCTCTGTTGTGCCTCGGTATTACAGAGACCCAAGAACAGCAGGTTATTTTACATATAGACTCATATGTGCTGCAATAGCTTAAATATGCACAACTGAGCAGGTAAATGTTCAGCTTTAACCCTGTGTTTCAGTGATAATGATCCTTGTTGTATGTCAATTGTTCAGTAATATTGGAAGTTTTGTATATTTCTGAGAAATATGCTTTTGAAGAAAACATGGACCAATGTTTCACTCTGGAATTCAATTCAATACCTGGTATCTAAACTGACTATAATACTAGGCTGTTAAAAAAAGGGGCAGACACATTGCTATAATATGGTAAACAATGAACTAAAACACCTCCATTTTCATGCATGTATTCTACTTAGCAAAGCTCTTGGTAACATTGAGTGGACAATCCCACAACTTCTGAAGCCCCAAGGACACAATTACATTTATATGAGTCAGGAAGTTAGACAAACAAGCAGCCTCCAAAATGCCATCCAATTAGGTAGAAAACTTCATTTGAAATCTGCAAAATTTAAAAAAAAATGTTTTTCCCTCTGTTAATAGTCATTAAGAGCTCTTTAAACAGGTCAGACTAGACAATCTAATGGTCCTTTCTGGCCTTAAACTCTATGGGTCTGTTATTTCAGGAAATTACTGTACTAACTCTTTATGGTTTCAAACATGTTTCATAAATAGTATCTTGAATATACTTTCTATATGTAAGGCACTAGATTGGGGATTGCATCTTTCAAAGAGAGAGTAAAGCAAAGCAGGGGTGTTTTTTTCCTTATAGTCAACATGTGCAGTAATCATGGTATTATGGCAATACATTACTGTAAGAACCTTAAATTGCTTGAAATGTTCAGTGTGTGGCTGGTTTGAGGAATCATGAGGATGTGTCTATTGCGTTCGGTTGTCCTAAACAGAGTCCTGCATTTGTTCAGACTATGATTTTTGGAGAATACTAGCATTCATTTCCACGCATGCTTTATGGGTGAAAGGATTAAACAGATTGCTTATTTACAGTTTCTAACCAATAAAATCCCATGTGATCCTGTCAGAAGATCTAACAGGGCATATTTTCCCTTTTACTCTTATGCTCGTGGTATAGTTTCTTACCTCCTTTGGCTGTAGAGCTGCATTGCTGAATGATTCTGACAATGGGGTCTGCCTGTTCAGCTAGCCAGTTTTTGTTTTACCTGGAAATATATAGACAAGTATAAATTCATAGATTTGGAAGGCCAGAAAGGATCATTAACACAGGTGGTGGAATTTCCCCAGTGCAGCTATGTAATGTTCATTATGTTTGCATGGTGGGGTCAGCCATGACCTGAGTGCCCTCTCATGGCTAGGGGGTGTCTCAGTTCCTGTTTTCCCCTTTTTTATATCTTCAACAAACTCCACACAGTCTCTTTCAATCACAGCCCTATCTTAGGTCTGGTGTGTGTGGGGGGGGGGGGGGGGGAGGTTATCATTAAATTACCAACATTCTCAAAATTAACACAACCCCCCCAGGCTTAAGCTGCACTACACTGCATTCCATTGTGCAGTACCCATCCTCCACAAGGAACTATCCCTTCCTCAGGGACCACCGTAGAAACCCCTCTCTCCCTGCAGCTTTTACCCTGGGACCAACAGGTGTGGCTCATACTGTAGTCAGGGCAGCCCAGAGGCAAGTCACCCTCTTACCGTTGAAGTTAAACATAGACAATATATGGCAGCTAGTAACATTACATTGGGAATTAACTTTTTATTATTTATTTTTGTTTGTTTGTTTATTTATTATTAATTTGCAGTTCGGTACAAAAGTGCCTACTTCTTTATTCAGCATGGAAATCTCTCTCTCTCTTCCCCAATAGTCCTGGAAGTGCTTTAGCTTAGTGCCTCCTGAAGTAAAAATATTAATATCTCATATGGTTGTCTATGGATTAAATGCTGTAGATAGAGAAATGTGTGTCACTCGTAGTAAATAGATATGTTTTTTTCCAGGTTGTAGGGAAAATGCATAGAAAATAGATATGTTTTTTCCTTATATTTGACACAAAAAAAGTCAGTTGGCTGTGAGAAGTGGGTTTGGGATTTATTTATTTTTTGCCTTAAAACATTTTAAAATATGCAGATCTATATGTTGTTTTGTCACCCCAAAATGGTGACAGATTACTATTGGCATTTATATTTCATACATGAGTCATAACACGTTGCAGTGATTCAAAAAAATCACACAATCTAACCTTCAGTTACACACACATTAACACAATTTATTTTTGCATTTGTTTCCTTAAATTTGCTCGGGGAAAATGGGTGAAACAAAGTATATGTGACTGTGGTTATACTGGTGATAATTTCTCAGACTCTGATTTCAGCAAGGGGTACTGCTCAATATAGCACCCTCACGTTACTGTTGTTATCCAAACACATTGGGCACGGATTTCTTTTCACTATATCACTAGCTACCAACCCATCATTGTCATTGCCATTTTTCACACATCTTTCTGTTAAGTGTCAATGAAATTTTGCCTTCCTAGAACACTGCCATAGGCTGCATGTCTAGAAAGAAGCTGAAATAAGACTCAAACATTGCAAAAGAAAGAAAAATACATGTGAGTAAGTCACAGTCACAATCACCCATGCATTTCCTCCAAGTTCAGGAACATCAACCAAAGGATGAATTTGAATATTGCTCAGTATGTCTGCTGCTGTTATATTCAATGACACTAAGAAAATATCCAGCCAAATGACATCACCGATTCCTGAGCTGAGCATGCCAACTAAAGCGACAAAGCCAGTCTGACTACTGTACAAATTGAAAGTGCTCTATCCTTTCCTTATTCTCTACTAAACAAATTATCTAGGGAAAAACTATTGGCAGGATGTTAAATTGAGTAATACAATGTCCTCTGCTGGCTACATCCTTTCCCTCAAGCTCATATGAGGTCAAGGGAAGATACACAGTAATGTCCCAGGAAGTTCACTACAATATGGGTATGGAAGGAATTAACAGTCTTCAGACACTTTCTCTTGAGAGCAAATGTAGTACCAGAGAAATGAATGAGATTATATCAATGCCTCCAACCACAGCTCTTTGATATCCTGGTTCATAGCTAGGGGGTCTTTTATTGGATGTCCATGGAGTAATGGTTGTCAAAAATGGTTTTCTCTATTTGTGCTTGGCAATAAAGTTTCAGATTTGTTTTTCAGATGTGGATGTGGCAACTATCATCCATGCCTTTTCCACCTGTAGACAGATTAACAGTACAGACTTTAAGATTTATTATAAGACATAATAATACAGATTTTAAGACTTGCAGGAATGTGAAGCTAGTTTTGCAGGATTGTCCACAGGTAGCGCACTGTTCTTCATGGTCTGCAATGGCTCTCAGTGGATTTATGAGAAAAGTTTAATATGTTGGTTGGGACCTATAAAGACCGTTGGGACATTGCTTTGCTTACAGATTCCTTATCTCCCCCTGTGTTACAGAGAGGCTGCTGAAAGGGCATTCTGGCTGAGGGTTCCTTCACTGCGGAACTCATTTCCCCCAAGGTCCACAGGCACCTGTCAGAATATGAACAAAGGTCTCTCCCTCTTCAGACTTATCCTTGGGAGGAGGGGAGCGGGACGGGGGGGAGGGAGGGAAGACAGGGTGGTGTGGGGAAAGAGACTGCTCAGTACTGATTGGAGGGGATAGATGTAGAAGAATAGTTTGTCAGTATTGTTCCAAATCTCTATTTTTTCTTTAATTGGTCATAAAGGACATAATTGACTCAGAGTGTGAGACTATGCAGGGACATGAGGAGCAGTAAGGCACACTCTGCCTTCCCCCACTTTTGCCCCTTCACGGTCTCCCCCCTAGCCTAAGTGCGCAGGAGCCGGTGAATGCTGTGCTACTTGCTCTTCCATTCAGGAGAATCTGAGAAGGGAGCAGGTAGTACTACCTTCCTGGAACAAGTGGGGAACAGGAAGGGAACGGTGTCTCTCCAGATCCTTCCCTGCTCTGCTCTTGGGGGTGGCACACCTGCCCACCACCGTCTACACTGAGCTCAAAGTAAATGAAAAGTCTAGCCCAAAGAAATGTAAACAAATCAGATATTTGGTCCATCTCATTATCAGGAAAAGAGTTCAATGTTTGCAAAAGTGTTCTTTTTAATTAAGAGTAGAGTTGACATTATGGGCTCAATATTCTCCTAGGTCTAAGCTCCACTCAGTACAGGAAGCAGGAAGTGCCACCAAAGAGCCAGTTAGAACTCCCTGACCCAACTTTGACATGAACTAGGGCCACCTAGTGACTTCTTTATCCTATCCCTCTGGTATAGGGTTTCTAGAAGACATTAGGGCAGCGATGGATTGATATAGCAGAGTGAAGCTCCACTATACCCCTACCCTTGGTCTGTCCCATACATTGGGGTGAAGAGTGTGGGGATAGATTGTGTAGGAGCTGGCTTTGGTGAGTTACAGCCAGAATCCAGGCCCTTTGCATTGCTAGGAGGTGCCAGAGCATAACACAGAATCTGGCCCTTTATTTTAGTCTATTATAAGCTCATTCAAAGAAAAGGATTGTAGCAGCTCAATGGTTTATCTGAAGACTTTCTCTGCTGAATATGGAACAAGATACTGTACATCTGTGAAATGTGTTCCTCCAGTACAAACCTGGCTGGCAGAGTCTGAATGTCCTGATGTTTCATTTGAATGGACGTTCTATAGAAAACTGCTGCCAGGGCACGTGCAGTTCTAGCAGCAATGAAGGGGTAATAATATAAAGAGAGTCTTCAGTCAAAGTACTGCATGTACAGATTGCTTGCACCCAGGGGTCATATGACCTAACTCAGGACGTCTGCCACTATTGTGAGATACAACTGTTTTCAATTTAAGATAACACATGTTTGAAACAGAAAATAGAGAAGCAAAACTGAAGGCAAGATTTATCTTAGAAGAAAACAAAAAGGTAAATATTCATATTAACTGTTTGTCACAGGGAAAGATGAATGACTCACTTTTATGCTCAAACTGTTCTTTTGGATTTTAAATCAATAAACCCAATGGAAAACAACAATATTTGCAAAACATGAAATATCAGAGAGAGAGAAATACTTGGCTAAGATCAAACATTATGAATAGATGAATAGAAAGGAACAATATACAAATGCGGAAGGAACTATCCCACAGTGATTCAGAGGTTGCCAATATTTTAAAAAGGTCCTCCCACAATTCCCCCCCCCCCTTTTTGTTATAAATCAGGAATGAGTATGCTCCACTGTTAGCTGGCAAGGAACATGCATCTAGGGCATGATTCCTGTTGTGTTTTGTTTTTTTTTTAAGAAAAGAACTAGGAACTTTGAAACTCCCCCAAATTCACTGCCTTTGTAATTATGTTTGCACATTTAAATATTTATCTCTGAAAAGCAGCATCTGTAAGAGCCATTCTCATGTGCAGAGAACCTTCACAAGGGCCAGGCACCATCTAAATCTGACTTAAGCCCAGAGGGTGAAATACTGGCCCCATTGAAGTCAGTCAGTGAGTTTTGCTATTAATTTAAATTGAGCCAGGCTTTCACTGTGACGTTTTAAGTAAAATTTATGTCACACATAAGCCTTGTGTGAACTGCACTGGAATGAATTTTGCTCAAGGGTATGTCTGTGAAGTGTTGTTCTGAGCTTGGGTAGCATACTAAAATTAGCAGTGTGTAAAAGCCTATCCGATGACCTGAGTATGTACTCAAGTGGCTAGCCTGAGCCACCACCAATGCCACTCCAGCCACACTGCTAATTTTACCATGCCAGCTCAAGCAGAGCTAGCAAGTGTATATCTACCCAAGCTGAGAATTAAACCTCCCGGTTGCTGTGTAGAATGCATCCACAGAGAGAAGGGGCGAAACACTAGTCGATCTATTTGTGTATAGGAACTGGGCAGCATCCCTGTAAGTACTGGTGAGCCCTCTAGTGGCCCTCACTTTAATTTAATTTATATGTAAAAAATAAAACGAGGCCATGTAATGTTGTATATAATTAGTAAACACAGTATTTGGTATATAAATGTGTTGTGTTAAGATTGCAAAATACACAAGACTATGCATTTGTTTCCATAATCAAACAACAACAACATAGCTCTCTGTCATGACTATAACCAGGAAAGAGGCAACACCACTCGGCAAATGAATGTATATTAAGTACGTTTAATGTTGTTCCTGAAAATTACACTGGGTAGATCTAAGGTACAGGAAAGTGTTCAACTTGAATAATTTGCCATGCAGTGGAGATGAAGACCTTGTAGGAAAGATCTAGGGATCTCCTCCACATGGGGAATATCATTTTTAAACACCTGCCATTTGGTGAAATCTGATTCCTTCCAAAGGCAAAAAGGAAGTGCTCTTTGGAAGTATTTTAATGAAGTCGCCTGTGCAGGATGATTTATCAGTATCCAGAGGGGAGAAGATGGGGGAAAACTCCATCAGAGGCAAGGAAATCATCCAAACCTTCCCTTCAGTTTGATAGAATTTTAACAAGTGCTCCCAGGAGTCCTGGAGAGCCCCCTCCAGCACTTCATGGCCTTCAAAGATACTTAATAAGGTCACTTTTAAAAGAGAGATACTTTATTTGCACTAACTTCTCACTCTTTTCATGATATGCATGAAATAATGTTAAGTGGACATCAGAAACTTAGCATATACACACTCCTGTGATAGGGACCTTAGAAATCCCTAGTATAGAAAGAGATAAATAGATTTTAGCAAGGATTAGGGATATACAATTTTCATAAATCTAGGAACAATTGTTTTCCTACACATGGAATTCTTTTAGAAAAATGTGTCTTAACTCATATGGCATTTGGAGGACATTGTTATAAAGGCAAATATAAGCACCCACACGTACTCAGTTTGCGAGTATGACTTTTTCTGATGCTGCTTTTTGGAGATGAATATGTAGAACACAACCACAGAATGTAAATATATTAAGGAGACAGTGAATTCAGGAGTGGAAACAATTTCTTATTTGTTTCTGTTGTTTACATAAAAAGTATAATCCGACAAGTTCACAATGAGAGGGGTGGACCAGTGCACTGAGATGTACAGAGAAGCCTTTTTCTAGATGCTTGGCTGGTCAGTCTTCCTCACATGCTCAGAGTCATACTAATTGCCAGATATGAGATAGTCTGATCTGGTAGAAAGATCTTTCCTTTCACTTTCTTTTGCAGCATTGGGCATGTTTTCCCTGCTGGGCTCATATGGGAATATCTGACCTAATCAACTCCTTGCCATTATCAGGTCCTCAGGCATTGGTGGCACCTTGGGATCTCCCATTCTCTGCCTGTGGCACATGGTTTGGTCTCCTGAGCACTGAAATTCTTTAGTCTAAGCCCGCGCCGCTTCCTGCAGCTCCCATTGGCCGGGAACTGCGAATCACAGCCACTGGGAGCTGCCGGTGGCCGTGCAAATGTAAACAGTTTGGTGGCCTGCCAGTGGCTTGCCCTGATGGGCTGCATGCAGCTCATGGACCGTAGGTTGCCCACCACTTGTCTAAGGGGTCGCTGAGTAAAATTTAATGACCTGGAAGTCAGACTAGATGATGTAATGGTCCCTTCTGGCATTAAACTCTATGAAACTATGAAGTAGCAGCTTTTTCCACGGTTTGCAAGAACAGTCCAAGAAAATGACCCATTAGATCATAAATAGTGGCGATATGGCTATGGTTCAGAATGTAAAGCTAATTTTGAGTAAGAGAGATGGATTAATATGATAGGAGCAAATCTCAGCCCACTTTTCACAGTAGATATTTGATGGATACCGATTCTTAAAAGCCAAGGAGAAATATCCATCTGGCCAATATTACAGCTGGTTAAAGAGTGAAAAATATTCATGAAAAATTTCAAAACTGTTTCCATTCACAAGGTTCAAAATTCGTCCATTTAAAAATATACCAAATTTTTAAATGACGTTTTGATCAAAAACATCAGAATCATTATTGAAATCTCCCACTTACTAAAAACCCAAATGAAAAATTGATAACCATTTTGAGAATGTTTTCAAAAAGATGTTTGATAAAATGTTCAATAAAAAAGTAGCAAATTTGAAAAGGTCAAAAGTTTTTTGCAGGTTTTTTTAAGGACACATTTTGACAGAAAACCCCCCTATAAATTAAAAAAAAAAAAAAAATCTATCACCGGTAGTTTTCTTAGCTATGTTTGGTACAATTCTTAGAAAGTGAATGTGCTGTATGTATCCCAGTTGTGAGCATTATCTGTTTCTCCAGCTGCTGTTGCATTTCTTCTCCTGGTATTTCTGATCTGGCCAAACCCAGGATGTTTTGGAAATCTCGGAAGTGAGAATGATCTCATGAGATTTCCAGTCTGACATCAAGACCAAAGAAGCTTATGTAAGTTCAGATATGCACCCAGACCTTTGGATGTTTATAGTAACTGAACCTAACCTCTGAATGCTTGGAAGTGGTCTCATCATTTGTAGATTACATGCTTTTTTATAACCTTGTGCATAGTACATTTATTTGGATAGTTAGAAATTTGTTTGCTAACTCTAACCGTTGCCTGGGTAATTCCTAATAGAAACATTATTGCTTTGAGTGAGCTTCTAAATTCTTATATTGAAATCAGTCACAGGAACAAATTGATTTGCTATTTTAAAGGCCAGTTTCTCCAATATATATTCACATTGAATGTTACCTTACTTTGTACGGATATCATTGGGCTGGATCATGCTTATAGAACCTACTCATTTCAAGGAAGCACACACCTGCACCAGTCTGAACACTCCCGGCGGGTACTTCTGACCCATATGACTTTCAGATTATTAACCCGTCCGTGCCAGTTCATTTCTGGTGGATGTCTTTTTGGGGAGGAATCAGAGCCAAGTCTCCAGCCAGTCCCTGTCCCCTTCTATTCACTTTCTGCCACCTGTGTACATGGGCATAGCTCATGATTATCTTTCTTTTCCATCCTGTATCTGCAAGAGAAATGCAAGCAGGCCATGCAGGAGTTGTATGTGCATGTGTGTTACACCTTGTGCCATTGTGTGGCCACATAGGGTGGGCTAAAATCTAGTCCATTGTGACTGCTCAGCACAAATAAGAGTGACAGAATCCTAGGTCCTTAATGTGCACATATGCAGTATGTATCTAGTTAATGGGAAGATGAGTCTATCAACATGCATTCAGGGAGCTATGGTTAATAGTCACTATACCGACTAAGAGTGGAATTACAATATATGCTCCGTAAATCAGTCCCACAAGAAATATATATTTAATATTCTTGGCTGAATCCAGTTTTAAATGGTCTTTTCTACACAGAAAACTAAGAGGTAAATACTCTTCTCTTTATAATCCAATGTTCATAATTCTGATTTAAATTAATTTTTCATATCCTAATCTATTTATCTTTTTTTTCTACTATACTAAGTGATAGTTTAAGTTTGAACCATTCACTTGCATATTTCAATTATACCTCAAGACTAACTTGTATGAAATATGCTTGCCTTGGTGAATTTGAGAATAAATATCTCTGGGAATGTTTTATATGCAAAGTAGAAATATTAATTTGACCATACAAACTTTGTCACATTGTGAATTAAAATAAATTGCCAGAACATGAGTCAGATTTGCTGCAAAAAGAAGATGTCAGTTAAATGTTTGCTTAAAACTTTCATTTAAATTAAGATTTAGCCACTTAAATATTTCTAATCTTGAACTCGTGGTGCTGTGTTGTCTAGAAAGAGTTGCCAAGCACAATTTCTCTAAAAGGGTACTCACTCAGATAAGTGTCTGGGTTTTATTTCCTTGTGTTTATGTTTGCTTGCTTGTTTTAAGGAATAATGGCAATATTTTAATTTGCTGGTTAGTTAGCAAAATACTTAGCACTGTTTACTGACCTATTCCAGAAGCACAATTCTCACCAGAGTCTTTCTGTGGGTTGTCGCACAGTTAATTTGCTCACTGAGTTAGGGGTCGTGGCCCAAGCTGCATCCTTTGTACACCTGTAACAGGGTGTACTCACCTCTTGTGAGCACCACCTTGGCCGAGTGCACGTGCCTGCACCCTCTCTCTCAGATTGTTTCTGCTCTGGGATAGAGCGGTGCCCCAAGGCTCCCTCCCTGGAGACAATGTCTTTGCCCTCTTGCGGCTTCCTGGCTACAACTCTCCAGCTGGGCCACTATAGTTCAGTTCCCACTTTGGGGTGCTTCAAGGTCCAGTCCACTTTCCCCCAGTGGCTAATGGGGGGTGGGGGAGGGGGCCGGGCCCGCCCATTACTCCGGGTCCCAGCCCAGGGCTCCTGTAGATCGCAGATATCTGCTGTGTCCCTTTAACTATGTCACACAGCTTCTCTAATTCCCTGGGCCACTTCCTCACGGTCCCGTGCCATCTTCACCCTTAGCTCAGGGCCTTGTCCTCACTGAGTCCCAGCAACCAGGTCAGGGCTCATTCTCGCTCTCCCCAGCTTCTGGCAGTGCTGGCTTGTCCAGGGTTCTATAGCTCTGTCAGCCAGTCACAAACCATCCACACTCCTACAGCTCCAGCAGGGAAATGAACTCCCTCTGGCCCTGCAGCTCTTCTTATACTAGGCTGCTAGGCCCTTATTGGATATGTCCCACACAGCTACTCTAGGCATCTTGGAGGACCCTCTCCACTGCCCTTTTTTGGGGCGGGGTGTGGCAGGGCCATGAGGTCTCCAGTAGGCCTCAGAGAGTCTGGTATACCCCGTCACAACACACAAAAATTTCACTGAAGTCAATGGGAGTTTTGATTGCACAAGAAAGGGAAAAATGAAACTTAGTGGATGTTCAAACCGTGATCCTGCAAAACACTTATGTACATGCTTACCTTTAGGCACTGGGTGTTTCCACTGAACTCATTGTGTGTGTGTTGTTGGATTGGAGCCTCCAGGATTATTCCAATAAGGCAATGAAGAGAAATCCCTGGGGAAGGAGGAGAAATCCTCTACATTCAGACCATGGAACACTCAGAGTGGAGAATCCTATGACCTTTCCCACCCTGCTTCATATGCTCTCTGGGAACTGCTGTGGTACAAGTCCTCAGAGCTGTGCTCTGAACGTCAAAAAAGGCAACACTTCTGCGAAGCTCCCTAAATCATGTCCAGTGGAATTACGTTGGCTGTGATCATGAGGGAGGAACTTTACCCCATGCAGCATTGGGTAGCATTTCACCTTGCTTCCCCCTTCTTAATAAAATACACCACTCTGTATCTCAGTAAATGAGAGATTTTTGAGAACTGCACGGACTAGTAAATCAACCATATATGCCTATAGGCCATAGCATCACATGTTTCACATTATGCTTTGTCAGCATGCGTGTAAGAGTCACGCTTGGTCTCAAACAGAGCATAGTTTAATTAACACCTATTCATTTCACTAAAAGCTTGAAGACAAGGATGCAGAACAGCATTCAGGTCCCAAGCCCCTTCTTTTAAAAAGACACCTATCACTGAAACAAAGATACAAAAAAGTTGTGTTTTACTTTGGTAACACAATGGAAATGCTGGTCATGGCTCCATAGTAAGGGTCACAAACAAGTTCCAATATAAAGCTTATTAGAATAGTATGATATTACTTATGCTATCTGCTTATGGTTGAGGAGGCACTTCCATTACAATTCTCTGTTTTCAAGTGTTTAAATCCCAGCTCTTCCAGGGACTCATGTAGCCTTGAGCAAGTCACTTATGTATTCTGTGGTTCCATTTCTACATCTATAAAACTGCTACTTTCTTGCCTGTCAGCTGTGAGGACTACATACAGTAGTTAACATGCATAGCGCCAAATCCAGTAAGCAGTGAATAGTCTGAGTACCTCAGCTATGTGCATCTCTTAAGGTCTAGAGGAAAGAAATTCTCCCATGAGGCTGTAGAGGAGCTGCAGAGCCCTGATGTGGCTATTACTGAAGCTTTATGGTTGAAGTTCACATCCATGGCCACTGCACACCCTTTCTGCAAGTGGCTGCAGAATCATCAGTTTTATCCTTATTCCTCCACAGTGCATTTGAGCATGGGGCCCTGATGGAGCTGAGGTCTGCTTCATGGAGGTTCCACAAAGCCTGCCTCTTTCCCATGAAGCGGAGCTACTCTAGTTCTGCTCCACCTAGGGAGCTCCAAGCTTCTGTAAGGAGGGAATGTTGGCTTGGCACTATAAAATATAGTTGAAATTTGTTGTGCTTTTATCAGTCTTTAGAGGCAAGTATTTTAATAAGTCTGATAACATGGAGAAATATTTTGGCATGAAAATGTTTTTCACCAGGGAAGAGATCATTAGGATGTCTTTTTTTTAAAAAAAGAAAAAAAAAGAAAAACATACTCAAAATAACCCAGACGTGGTGTTTGCAGGATTTTGTAATCATTCACTTGGTTTGCTACCTACTTAAAGGATGGTTGTGTGCTCATGCCTGCCAATTATAGCTGCTGAGGTAATAAAAAGGTGTCTCTAAATTGTCATCTCCTAAGAAGCATGAGTTAAAAATGCATTGTTCATCAATGTGTTAATTTGTTAATTTAATTTGTTAGCAGTTTATAGATACATGTGAATGAGGACAGACAATCTCTCTTAACTACTAGCTTTTATCTTCCCTCACCCACAGGACTTGCTAGACCAAATTCGACTCTCATCATAGCAGTCAACAGGAGTAGCATTTGCTTACAGAAGGGATTAATTTGGTCCATTGTTACTAAACCACTTGTTACCTGGCTGTCCCTAGTACAATTTCGTCCCTAGTTCTTTCTTTGAGGAACCTTGACTTTTCCTCTAACTCCCCCACAACACTATTTTTCTGGTTCTCTTGAATTTTTGTGATGAGCAGTATTTTGTAAAATCTTTTGATTTCTTTGTTGATTAAGTTTTAATTTTAGCTGTCACCATTCCAGAAAGTTACCTTTCAGTTTCAAACCTCATTTAGGAGGATTTCTGTTTCTACTGGTGTAAATGTGGGTGTTACAAAGTTTCTGTGATTGCCCTAGAAATTGTATGATGTCTGTGACGAGAGCTGAGCAAAGTTACAGTATATTCAGCCTACTTAGTTCAAAATTTTGGACATATTGTTACACAGTCAGTGCTTGTCACTGAAACTATTGGTTTTGCTTGTTCACATAAATTAACAGAAGCAAATAAAATGATTGGCAGTTGAGGGTTGAAATGTAGGTGCCAGTTTGCATACCATGTTCTCTTGGGTATCAAATTAGAAGCTAACATCTTTTGCTGGACATTTTTTGCTGTTCTGCAGCTTGTTGTGCTGCAGCTGCTCCTTGGACTGTACCCAACCAGTATTTGAGACATGTTGTTGTGGCCAGTGTTTTCATGGTCTTCCAATGTAGAGGGTACAATAGATTTTCCCAGCCAGGCATGGGTCTCCAAAAGAGCACTTCATAAGGACTAAATCCTGTCATGCAATTTGGGCAGCTTGGAATCCTCATCAGAACCCCTGGGAGCACACACACGCAGCCAAACATCTGACAACAGCTGCACTGCCCAAGGAGTAAACCAAATTGTGATTTGTGACTTAGTCACAATTCCAGCCATTCTGCCTCTTTGCTTTGGGGAGGGAATAAATTACTTTACCCTTTATCATGGTGTACCTTACTCCCCTCCTGAGCACTTGTTCTAAGTGAGATGTAATGGGTGTCTAGTCCCTGACCACTTCCCCATAGCCAAAGTCACAACCTGAGTGGGGCTGGGCTAGGGACTAGTAGGACATTATCCCACTACACTGTCGTGTATAGTCAATGAAGTCAAAAATGAGTTGAATTTTCATCTGTTTGCTATTAATCGGTCTCTGTTTTTACTGGTACAATTGTAAGCCCAGAATTATTTGCAATTGTAATTAGATCAACTAGATGCCAAGCAGTGATATGGGCATCTAAACTAAGTTGTTAGCACAAAATTGTATCTGCAAAAACAGAAGTCAGTATCTGAAAATCTGGGTTTACATGTTGAACAATGCATTTTTCATTATTTCTGAGTTATGTATTATCTGGAAGCAGTTTCTCTTGCCTCTTATCCACCAAGATAATGTATGAAATGTATCAATATAAATAAAAGAATATTAATTAACATAAAAGCGCTTTGAAATCTGGCATACAGATTTCTGCTCCCTGCACATACTGCTACTGTGAACTTGATCCTTCTTTCATTGTAGTCAGTGACAAAATACCCATTGATTTCAATGGGAGAAGAATAGGGTTATTCATGTTGAGATTATTAATTAAATACTGGATATGTTGCGAACATAGTGAAAGAGGATAAATTATCCATATTCAGACAATTGTATGTAGCCAAATGAATACCATATCACACAATATTTCTGCACTGAATGTACTAGGTCCTCAACTCAGATAAAGTCATCTTTCATGGTTAATGTTATCTGTTTCAAAGGGCTGGATTGTCCTCGCACATCAAATGTTGAAAAAAAATGTCTTTGGTCTAAAGGAAGAAAGAAAGGATGAAATAACTTCAACTCCTTTTTCTCCAAACATTGCTGGTAATTATTTTAATTTGAATTGAGGTTTCAAGGTGTTAACAAATCTGTTGAGGCTTCCTGGGTTATATTTTTTTGAAACTATAGACAAGATTTAGATGTTCATAAAAATGATAAATCAATGCTTACAAAGGAGCCATTGTATACGATAACAATATTCCAACTTCAGAGTGTATTTTAGTGTAGCATTTTATTAATTGGATTTCTTAAATAAAAAAAGACAAAGTGTCCATATATTTCTACTTGATTCTAAGAATTTGATGATCTTTCTGTTTCTATTGATGCTATTCAGATAAACTCTTGGTAAAGACAAAATAATGATGAAAAATATTTTGGAACATTTTATCATGATTTCCCCCTCTTTCTTTCATCAAGAAATTAAAATTTGAAACAATGCAACCAGTTCTATAACTGGTGGGGAAATAAGGGGGGAAATCACGACAATTTAACTGAAAACATTTTCACTGGACTTCAAAATTGGGACCAATTTTAGCTGAAAAACTGATATTCAGATTTTTTTTAAAGAGCTCTACTGAGGTCTTCATGGCTCTGTGGCATGAGACGTGAAGAAGCAAAAACAAGCAGATGTTACCATGCTTTCCGTTTTACAAACATTTCTAAAAGGAGCACAAAGGGTTAATATGACAATTCAATATCATTGCAAGTCAATAGTAGGTAATCAGAATGTGCATGTGTGAGAATCATCAACAGCAGCAATATCCACAGGTGTTCATTTTGAAGAGAAAAGTGATTTGGCAAGAGATAATGAGGATGGTGAGAGCCTAATTCTTGAATCTCCTTTGTTTCAGCCTCCAGTGAAATTAAGTATATAAAAAAAAAGTTTTCCACATTGCTTGCACTTATTGCACAGACACAGTGAGATGCAAAGTCATTTAGTCAGACAAGCAGCAGGAAACAGCATTATTGATTGGGCCATTGAAGCATGGTGTGATAAATTGGAGAGAAGAGCCACGAGAATGATTGAAGGATTAGAAGACATGCCTTATAGTGATACACTCAAGGAGCTCAATCTACTTAGCTTAACAAAGACAAGGTTAAGGGGTGACTTGATCACAGTCTATAAGTATCTATGTGGAGAACAAATATTTGATAATAGGCTCTAGCAAAGAAAGGTATAGCGCTATCCAGTGGCTGGAAATTGAAGCTAACAATGAGGTTAATTAACCATTAGAACAATTTTATCATGTGCCATGGTGTATTCTCCATCACTGCAATTTTTAAATCATAATTGGATTTTTTTTCTCAAACATTTGCTTTAGGAATTATTTTAGGGAATTTCTTTGCCTGTGTTGTACAGGATATCAGCTTAGATAATCAGAATGGTCCCTTCTTCTGGCCTTGGGATCTATGAATCTATGAATTAACTTCCACGTGGAGGTGGCAAGAGTGGGAGTATCTTTATTCCCACCTTTTTCACTTCACCATATCACCGCTAGGTCCTACTTGCATTTGTAAAGGTTTTGGATTTCCTTTATTTTTGTAAAAGCATCATGCCTCTTTCAGAAATGAGGCAATGGAGGGGTCCCTGGATCAGAAGGTGACTAGCTGGGTGATCCAGGTAGTGTTATCAAAGAAGAGCTCTCAAATACAACCCATGATCTTCTGTTACAGCAGCACATGTCTGTAGGTTGATATTGTTATCATGTAATTACTTTAAAGTTATACAACTGATTGTTTGAATATTTTGCTATTCATTGTGGGCTTAGTTGTAAACTGCCTTACATACCTATACAAGGGACTAATGGTGCATACTTACTTACAGGTGTGTTGTCTTGCCATTGATAATCTTTTTTAGGCAGAAAGCAATGACAATGTATATCATTTAATATGCATGTGTCACACGCATACCTGGTAGAGCCACTCTGCTGAACACTCACCAAGCAGTTATATTTGGGCCTCACACATGTGCTCTTAAGCATTCCTTTGTCTGAGTAGGCTGCAGCACTATCTCTTTCCTTGGTCTCTCAGGCACACTTTCTGGGCACAGGCTCTTTTTGTTACCCCTTCCCAGAAATGGGACCTTGTGAGCCCCAGGACCACTGCTGACTTTCCAAGCTCCCCAGTAGCTTAAGCTCACCTTTTCCCAGAGGTTCAGCCTAGTGGACACTCTGGGTTTATAGTTCACCTCTTCAGCAGTCTGACACAATATATGTAGAGACTCCCCAATATCAAACAGAATGTTAAGTTGTACATAGATTTCCCAAATCATCACGATTGGCCTGTAAACAGTGACACTGAACTAAAAAAACATTGCTCTGTTCTGCCTGCTTTTATTAGAGAAAGGCTCCTTTCTGCCTCATCTGCAACAGCTGGAAGGTTCAAAGCGTGAGTTCAGTCATCAGATGGGCAACTCTGAAAACCAGTTAAATCTACTCTAGTAGCTGGCCACCTCCTGGCAAATATAGTATTGCCCAAGCATGTGAAACTACCTGGCTCCAAATATGTAACTGATAACATCAGGTTGATATTATGGGCCTGATTTTACTCTCATACACATTTTACAAGAGTATAACTTTATTTACTTTAATGGAATTACTCCTGATCTATACTGGCCTATGCCTGGGCCAAGATAATAATAAGGGCAAATAACCATCTATGTTTTCAGTCTAGATGGTTGAAGCTACTGATTGCCCTTCACATGAGCAGGCATGCATCTGGGTATGATATCTGAATTTTAATACAACTCAAATGTTATGAGTTCCATAAGGAATAGGGGGGTGAGAGGGTTATTTAAGCAGAGACAACAATAGAAGAAGCATTAGCTGATCTTTCTTTCTTTTTTTCCTTTCTGATACAAGCCAACATTTCAGTTGGTAAAGACCTCTGCTACCACATTTACATACACAATTACCACCACTGCATGTACAAACCAGCTGAAAATGCTTAGACATGTGCACATGTAATCATGATCATTGTGTGTGCAAATTTGTATGTACATAGGCTTCTCATATTCAAAATGTGCAAGAGGGCCATGCTATGACTGTATATTTGACACATGTAAAAATGCAAAATGATCTGTTCCAAGAACAAGTTTATTCCTTTGCTTGGTATGTGCATCAGTCTGATGCCCTTCATAACACCTTTGTATAAAGACAGCACTTTTTATTTGATCATAGGATGGCAATGTCAGAAATGTTTGACAAGTCACCAAAAAGTATTTTTTTTGAAATGTCAGTAAATTACACAGAAAAGGGCAGCTTTTGAAAATGTTATTACCAGAAGACATAATCCACTGCATTTTCAAAATATTGCACTAGATTTACCAAAGAGATCCCATACATTCTAACTTTTGGGAAGAGCTGATTTAATCTACCTTGTTGAGTACAGGTGCTGGGTCTCTCTTTGAGACACACAAAGTGCATGGGTCAAGGATTGCCTAATGTAGCATTACAACACTCCTGAGCAAGAGATGCATTGATCACAACATTTATATTGTTGCCTTCAGGCCTCTGAAATTCATGGATGCCAAAGTCATACCAAATAAAATAAGAAGCATGTATGTGGTTGTCTCAGAACTTGGGGGACTATAGCAGATGTACAGATGATGTTAGTCTTTTCTGACTTGGGCTGTAATTGAGCTCAGTGAATATGCTCAAGTAATACTGTATTCTAGCGCTACACATATTGCTTAGGGACCAAGGGAATGTATTTCACTTTACTATATCACCAACTATCAACAAAGCCTTGTCATTTCAATCTGTCACACATTTTCTTTGCCATTTTTGAAATCACACTTTAGTCTCGTCTCCATCTGGGGCCAGAAGCAAAGGTGCTGTAATGCTTCAAAAAATGCTGCTCTCTTGGTACTTCTGGACTGATTGGATGACGGGAGTATGGAAAATAAAATGACACAGTTTGATCATTTGATAGGTCTAGTCAAGGTTTGCAGATCCAATGGGTTAAGCAACTGCATGGCACATAGAGCCTAGGATGACAAGTAGTGAATTAGCATAACTCATATGGGAAAGGGCACATTTCTCAAGCAGAGGTGTATTGTATCTGAGCCAAATAGGATTCCTTAAGAGCTACACTTTGTTCTCTTGGTTATAAGAAGTTTAAAAGCTTTGTTATCTGGCATGTTGGGGAATGGGAGGTGCCGGTTAGTCAAAAATTCCTGTTAACTAAGAGTTATACTTACCAATGGAGGGAGCGAGTTTGGGTGTGTGAGGGGGCTCGGGCAGGGGGCTGGAGCACGGGACGGGTTTTGGGGTGCCGGATCCATGCAGTGCTTACCTCGGGCAGTTCCCTGGAAGTGGCGACATGTCCCTGAAGCTCTAGGCGGAAGTGCGGCCAGGAGGCTCTGTGTGCTGCCTCTGTCTGCAGGCGCTGCCCCCGCAGCTCCCATTGGCTGCGGTTCCCAGCCAATGGGAGCTACGGAGCCAGCACTCAGGGAGGGGTAGAGGAAGCACATGGAGCCCCCATGACCATTCCCCATGTTGCCACTTCTGGGGAGCCATATGGAGTCAGGTAGGGAGCCTGCTGGCCCCGCACCAACGAGAGACTTTTAAAGGCCTGGACAACAGTGCTGACCGAAGTCGCCAGGATCCCTTTTCAACTGGGCATTCCAGTCAAAAACGGGACACCTGGCAATCCTATTGAAGATTTGTATTGGGAGATATTAGAAATGCCAGTTTCTAGAGCTTTCCGGTTGGCAAAGCACCAGGTAACACAGCTTTTACTGTAATTCAATAGTTAAACAAATTATATAATAATGGCAGCTAACTGTTTAATGTTAACTAGGCAACTCTGGATTTGATTTGGTTTATTCCAGGGTAACAGTAGGGATGATAGAGGCAAGAGATTATTTTACTTTTGCTAGGAATAAAGCCAAAAAACACGCTAGTTTATCGGCTTTTTGCTGATTTCCTATTTTTACACTGGGGTAAATGTATTTTCCATTTTCTCTAAAGATCAAAGAAATGGAGGCAGTAATGCAAATAGTTACTTCTCTGTTGTCCTTTAATACTGGGCATTGTCAGTTGTCATCAAAGTCAAAAGGTGAATGGCAGTGATGGTGTTGCTGGTCATGGTAGCATGGCATGATCCTTCAGCTTCACAGAGATTTGCTGCCTTGTTGCCAAAAAGCCTGACAGATTTCAAAGACCTGATATGGCTTCGCTCCGCTGCCAGTGTCCTGAATAAAGCTCTCTCACTGGGGTGCTCTCTTTCACTTCTAAAGAACAAGCCCAGGGCCCTCATGCCATAAGATAAAGATGGCTTTTTAAAAATATAATTTTCATAAAACTAGTAGATTCACATAAAGTGGTGCCAGCAATGCCCCTCTGCCATGTACACTCATGGTAGGACTAAGTATTACCTAGACAATTCCTGACAGATGTTTGTCTAACCTTCTCTTAAAAATCTCCAGTGATGGAGATTCCATAACCTCTCTGAGCAATTTATTCCAGTGCTTAACCACCCTGACAGTTAGGAAGTTTTTCCTAATATCCAACCTAAACCTCCCTTGCTGCAATTTAAGCCCATTGCTTCTTGTCCTATCTTCAGAGACTAAGAAAAGCAATTTTTCTCCCTCCTCCTTGTAACAACCTTTTATGTACTTGAAAACGGTTATCATGTCCCCTCTCAGTTTTCTCTTTTCCAGACTAAACAAACCCAATTTTTTCAATCTTCCCTCATAGGTCATGTTTTCTAGACCTTTAATCATTTTTGTTGCTCTTCTCTGGACTCTCTCCAATTTGTCCACACCTTTCCTGAAATGTGGCACCCAGAACTGGACACAATTCTCCAGTTCAGGCCTAATCAGTGCAGAGTAGAGCGGAAGAATTACTTCTCGTGTCTTGCTTACAACACTCCTGCTAATACATCCCAGAATGATGTTCGCTTTTTTTGCAACAGCGTTACGCTGTTGACTCATATTTAGTTTGTGATCCACTCTGACCCCCAGATCCCTTTCTGCAGAACTCCTTCCTAGGCAGTCATTTCTCATTTTGTATGTGTGCAGCTGATTGTTCCTTCCTAAGTTGAGTACTTTGCATTTGTCCTTATTGAATTTCATCCTATTTACCTCAGACCATTTCTCCAGTTTGTCTAGACCATTTTGAATTATAATCCTATCCTCCAAAGCACTGCAACCCCTCCCAGCTTGGTATCATCTGCAAACTTTATAAGTGTACTCTCTATGCCATTATCTAAATCACTGATGAAGATATTGAACAGAACCGGACCCAGTTACTGTATTCGATGTATGATAAATATATTCAGTGAGCTATAACCTGGATCTCAAGAAAAATAAATGAAATTACTGTTTATAACATTGAAGACCAACAAAAAAGGGTTGGAACCAGTAAATATAGTAAGTCAAATAGTTCAGATCATGACTCCTGAGACAAGCCACGGAACCTTGAGATAAATGCTATATATAGAGACAGGCTATGCTAGTCAAATGTATTGTTTATAATATAACTGTTGAAATATCTGAAGTATCTGCACTAAGGTTCTAAATATTCATTAAAAATGCTATTGTTTCTTCTGCTTGTTCATTGAGAAATGCTCCAAATCCAGTGAGTTTTCACCCTTTGTGGTGCTATATACTATAGCCACTAGCACGGCTATAGTAGTTTAAATATGGATATTTCTAGAGGGAAGCTGGGGGGGAAAAAACAGAAATCCCAGAACACAGTACAATATATCTGATATCGGTAAAAAGCTGGATCATGTAATTCAAGAAACCCAAGATAGCCTTGAAGACATTCAGAAATTAATTTTTTGGTGCAACAATATAGCCCATTTGGGAGGATACATCTGACAGACTGAAAATTTGCTATGTTGGGAAGCAACTGAGTAAAAGGTAGTAGTTAGGTAGGGCTCTACGAGGAAAGAAACAATGCAAAATATTCATGTTTTCAACTCATTTATGAAAAAAGAAAACCCCATAACCTTGCATTTTTGCTGTACTGGAAGTTGTATTGATGTCTCCAATTTCAGGTTAATACAGAAACATTAATAAGGACAGATGCTGGTATGGAACATCATCAAAATCCCACAGAAGTCAATGGGAATTGAAGCCACTTGACACCTCATAAGATTGAATCCACAAAGTCCAACCTCCCGAAAAAGATCATAGGAAACTATCAAACTCTTTGGAGTCTCTCTCTCCCTGATGGGCTAGTGTGATGTTTTATGCTATCTTTATAACCTTATAGCAACCACTGGCTTTACTTGTGGCCTCAAATTCTACAAGCAAACAGGAACACAAATTAGAGTTGAGCCCTATACCATAGAACCTCAGAGTTATGAACACCAGAGTTATGGATTGACCAATCAACCACACATCTCATTTGGAACCGGAAGTTCATAACTCTGAGGTTCGACTGTAGTTGTCTGTAAGCTAGTGGGCAGTTTCACCACCAGGGAAGGGAAATAAAGCTTCAAACATTCATCTTTCAAGACCCTCTCCTCAGTGCGCCTCTCATTGTCCACAAAATAATAACAAATCTGAACTGAAAATCACTGGGCAATAATCCCCTGGTGGCTTTTTCCTGCTTTTAAAAACCAGAAGGGAAAAAGACGTATTTTTCACTTAGTTCACCTTTGACCTACCTTCCCTTCCTTTTATACTCCTGCCCCAAAAAGCCATGATGGGAAGTAAGGGTCTATGAATTCATTACAGGATGTGGCACCATGCCCTTGGCACCCTACCCCAAAAGTGAAAGCCTGGAAATGAGAGCTCTGGTGGGGCGGCTGCCCCACAGAGGCAGACGAAGGGTTAAAGCCGCCTTGGGGAGGCTGCACAGAACCCAGCCAATTAGAAGGGAGCTTATAGAGCCAGCCAATAGGGAGAAGTCTTAGTGGAGCAGCAAATCAGGGCTGGGCTGGCCCATATAAGAAGGGCTGATAAGCAAAACAGGGAGAGTCTCTCCCTGGAGACCAAGGAGGAGGACTGGCTGCTCTTTAGGGGGGGTTGAGAGAGACAGCACCATGGACAGAGCAGTGCTGGGCAGGGTCAGGGAAGAAAGAGGGAGCTCCAGCCTGACTGCTACCAAACTGAGGCCCTGATACAAGGGCAGAGAAGGTGCTAGGGCTGCGGGGAAGAGAAACAGAGAAACAGACGGTGGAGTAGGAGGAGGGGCAGTACGTGGCTGCTGGCTATAGGGTCCCTGGGCCGGGACCCGGAAGAGTGGGCCAGCCCAGGTCCCTCCCCGACCCCTTTACCCCCTCCACTGCCACCGAGGAGAGTGGCCAGTGCCTGGCCTGCAGTTTGCCACTGAGGTGAGTGGCTAGACCAGAGACTGCAGTTTGCCACTGAGGCAAGTGGCTGGACTGAGGATTGTCGGGTCCCCCAGAAGGGAGGAGAGAACTGAGTGGGGCAGAGCCAGAGGACTGTGTCCAAAAGAGGATGCCGTGGTCCGGGGAGCAACGTGGGTCCTAGAGGTAGAGGCGAGAGTGATAATGGGCAAGACACCGCTAGACAAGGGCGCTCCGGTGAAACGAGAGCTAATTCCCAGGATGGCCAACAGGAGGCGTCATGGTGCTGAGTCCCACATCATCACACAGGGTGGAGAATGCAGGCATGCAGTCACCCCTGATACAAGGGGACGCTAGAAGAGTGTGGGAACTATTGTCTGCTTGAGAGACTGAGAGACAGTGGAGGTGGAGATATGGAGTCAGACTACTTGAGAGACTGTGTGGCCTGGCTAGCTGAGCAGCAGATATATATGCTTAAGCTGCTGTGAGAGAGGGTCCATAGACACTACAGAGAGCGAGTGGGGTCCTAGAGGTGGAGGCAAGAGTGACAACTGGCGAGACACCACTAGACGAGGGCTCTCCGGCGAAATGAGAGCTAATTCCCAGGATGGCCAGCAGGAGATGCTGCAGTGGTGAGCCCCACCCTGTCACAAGAGCGATAATACCAAGTATAGTTTCAAGTTCAGAGAACACTATGCAATTCCATAAAGTCAAGATTTGTCAGAGAAGCAGTGACAGGATCTGAACTGATTCCTGGAAAATTATATGAATATCTGTAAATTACACTGTTCTACAGCCAAAATGCTTCTGAAATAAATGTAGTCAAACTTTACTAATTCTGGGTCACTGAGAACAAAAATGATGCTTAAAATTGTTGATTGGCTCTAGTTTTCAAGATATGCTATTGGGTCAGGATATACGACCCTTGACTTGGGAATGGCGGAGGATAAGTGAGTTATAAAGGGAAGGGATCTCAATTTAAACCAGAAATGACTAAAATACATCTTTGACTGGATCTATGAATAAATCTATGACTGGGTTTGGACAGTACTTGCTTTTTAGGCAAAACAATGAATGATGCAATCTGAAGCTGGTATTGCATCATACATGATATGAATTGCATCATGTTATTCCTAGAAGTCATGGATGATGCAATCATAATGAAGCTTACATCACTCTGCTGAACAAATTGCCCTATATCAGCTCTAGAAATCATACAATGTCGTGCTCTCTTATTTGTCAGTGTTTGATTTTGCAAAGGGACACATTTCTGTTTAGTCAAAGTGAGCAGAGATGCCTCGTACTTGTGTGAACAGTGCAGATAACTTCTGCTATGTTTGTGGTGAAGTGACTTTTGCATCACAAAAGTGCAGTATAACCACTATGGTTAAGAAAGCCTATCACCTTTATTTTGGCTGCAAAATTGGAGATCAGGACAAGAGGTGGGCCCCACACATATGCTGCAACACTTGTGCAACAAATCTTCGTCAGTGGTTGAACAGGAAAAGGAAATCTATGCCTTTTGCAGTGCCAATGATTTGGAGAGAGCCAACAGATCATACCAGCAATTGTTACTTCTGCATGGTGCCTTCAGTGTGTCAAAGAAGAAAAAGTGGACTGTGCATTATCCAAACATTCCATCAGCTATACGCCCAGTACCCCACGGAGAAGGACTGCCGGTTCCTGATGCACCAGAATCATTCTCACTTGAGTCAGACGAGGAAGAGGAAGAGGATGAAACTTTTGGTCCTGAACCATCAATGTCACAGGACCCACATTTTCTCCCATCCTCCTTCTCTGAACCACACCTCATAACACAAGGTGAACTGAATGACCTTGTCAGGGATTTGGAACTACCCAAGAGTAAGGCAGAGCTGTTGGGCTCCAGACTACAGCAGTGGAATCTCCTGGCAGGTGATGTTAGGGTTTCCATGTTCCGTGACCGTCAAAAGGATCTTGTCCCATTCTTCTTCATGGAAGGTGATCTTGTAGCCTACAACAACATCGATGGTGTGATGGCAGCCCTCAACATCGTTCACGATCCAGATGAGTGGAGACTGTTCATTGATTCATCGAAGACGAGTCTTAAAGCTGTTTTACTGCATAATGGCAATGTTTTGCGATCAATTCCAGTTGGTCATGCAGTCCATATGAAGGAAACCTATGACAACAGGAAACAACTTTTGAGGTGCATAAACTATGACCAACATCAGTGGCAGCTTTGTGGCGATTTGAAGGTTGTTGGTCTCTTGCTTGGTCTGCAGACTGGATACACAAAGTACTGCTGTTTTCTCTGCGAATCGGATAGTCGTGCAAGAGATTCCCACTACATCAAGAAAGATTGGCCACTCTGACAGTCATTGGAGCCAGGGAGGAAAAGTGTTCAGCATCCACCACTTGTTGAATCAAGGAAGATTTTGTTACCACCCTTACACATCAAGCTGGGTCTGATGAAGAACTTTGTCAAGGCCATTGACAAAACACAAGCAGCTTTCAAGTACCTCCGTGGAAAATTTCCAAGGTTAAGTGAAGCTAAGATAAAAGAAGGTGTCTTTGTTGGTCCTCAGATTCGTGAACTTCTTCGAGATGATGCATTTGACCATGCACTGCGTGGCAAGGAAAAGACGGCATGGAAAGCCTTCCAGTTAGTGGCAATAAATTTTCTCGGAAACAACAAGGCAGACAACTACAGGTTGTTGGTGGAAAACCTCCTCAAGGCATACAAAAGCCTTGGTTGCAACATGTCACTAAAGATACATTTTTTGCACTCTCATCTAGATTTTTTTCCACCGAACTGCGGAGCAGTGAGCGATGAGCACGGCGAGCGATTTCACCAGGACATTGCAACAATGGAGAAACGCTATCAGGGCAAATGGAGCCCATCAATGCTTGCAGACTATTGCTGGACAGTGACAAGAGATGCTCCATTTAATGAATACAAGAGACAAGACAAGAAGCGCCGAGTAGACACTGAATAGGACTAAACTATGTACAGAATAGTTTTTTGCCTTTTGTTTCATAATAAATTTTATTTATATAACCCTTTTGCTGATTTTTAAAGTGTTACATAAACAGGACAGGTGAAATATTATCATGTAAAGCAACCATAAACACATGAAAAGACCTAAGTTTACAATTTATGATTAAAACTCTACTATCTACACAATATACATAGACATCAAATGTAAAAACTTAAATATCTTAGAAACAGTAGCCAATCAGTTGTTTTAATTGTCATATTTGAATTCAGCACATCAAAATACATAATAAATAACACATTTTATCTCTGAAGCAGATGACTTCTCAAAAATTGTAGACCAGTGTTATTTTAGATAACCCAGAAAGTGACAATAATGCTAAGAGTCTATGCCCTGTTAGGACCAAAACACTGAAGCACGTTGTTACCTCTAAAATGGGTTAGATGTAATCTATGGAGAAACAGTGTAAATAAGTGCTCATTAGGTTGCTCAAGCATAATCAATATATTATGTTACAGAGGATGGCTAGCATTTCAACTCTAGAGTTTACCAAATGTTATTGGAAAATTCTTGGGTATTTGCAGCATCATATTAAAATATCCTTAACCACAAGTTTGGAGGTATTCCCATGACTTTCATCTTTAGCACTGTCCTAGGAAAAACACAGTGCTATGGGGTTTTAATAGTGTATTATTAGCAGAAACCTTAAAAGTACATGGACAGTAGAACAAGGGTTATTTACCAGCTCACCATGAATAGTGAGGTCAAAGAAAGGTGCGGAAGCACTGTTACATTAAGTCATGAAGTAAATAATTTGCCTTAACCTTTATGTCCCAGTGAAACATACCAGGAGTTTGTGATTTAACACACTGGGGGACTTTCACAGAAAAGACAAATGTGTTAGTTAAAATTACTTCCCCCTGAAATTAACAAACCCCTAAAATCATAGAAGATTAGGTAACCCATTCCAGTGCTTCACCACCCTCCTAGTGAAATAGTGTTTCCAAATATCCAACCTAGACCTCCCCCACTGCAACTTGAGACCATTGCTCCTTGTTCTGCCACCACTGAGATCGGCCTAGATCCATTCTCTTTGGAACCCCCCTTCAGGTAGTTGAAGGCTGCTATCAAATCCCCCCTCACTCTTCTCTTCTGCAGAATAAATATCAGTTCCCTTAGCCTCTCCTCGTAAGTCATGTGCCCCAGCCCCCTAATCATTTTCATTGCCCTCCACTGGACTTTCTCCAATTTGTCCACATCTTTTCTGTAGTGGGGGGCCCAAAGCTGGACGCAATACTCCAGA
The DNA here is from genome assembly GCF_028017835.1 of Emys orbicularis. NCBI lineage: Eukaryota > Metazoa > Chordata > Testudines > Emydidae > Emys > Emys orbicularis. Next base: position 53,209,051 of record NC_088686.1, on the reverse strand, counting down.
TGTGGCCTCACCAGTGCCAAATAGAGGGGAATAATCACTTCTCTCGATCTGCAGGCAATGCTCCTACTAATGCAGCCCAATATGCTGTTAGCCTTCTTGGCAACCAGGGCACACTTCTGACTCATATCCAGCTTCTCATCTACTGTAATCCCCAAGTCCTTTTCTGCAGAACTGACACTTAGCCAGTTGGTCCCAGCCTGTAGCAGTGCATGGGATTCTTCCATCCTAAGTGCAGGACTCTACACTTGTCCTTGTTGAACTCATCAGATTTCTTTTGGCTCAATCCTCCAATTTGTTTAGGTCACTCTAGACCCTATCCCTACCCTCCAGCATATCTACCTCTCCCACCAGCTTAGTGTCATCTGAGAACTTGCAGAGGGTGCAATCCATCCCATCATCCAGATCATTAATGAAGATGTTGAACAAAATTGGCCCTAGGACCAACCCCTGGGGAACTCCGCTTGATACTGGCTGCCAACTAAATGTTGAGCCGTTGATCACTACCCTTTGAGCCCAACGATCCAGCCAGCTTTCTATCCACCTTATAGTCCATTCATTCAATCCATACTTTTTTAACTTGCTGGCAAGAATACTGTGGGAGACTGTGTCAAAAGCTTTGCTACAGTCAAGGTATATCACGTCCATCGCTTTCCTCATATCCACAGAGCCAGTTATCTCATCATGGAAGGCAATCAGGTTGGTCAGGCATGAATCCATGTTGACTGTTTCCGATCACCTTTCTTTCTTGCAAGTGCTTCAAAATGGATTCCTTGAGGACCTGCCCCATGATTTTTCCAGGGACTGAGATGAGGTCTGTAGTTCCCTGGATTCTCCTTCTTCAGTTTTTTTAAAGATGGGCACTTTATTTGCTTTTTTCCAATCGTCTAGGACCTCCCCCACTTGCCACAAGTTTTCGAAGATAATGGCCAATGGCTCTGCAATCACCTCAGCCAATTCCCTCACCACCCTCAGATGCATTAGATCCAGACCCATGGACTTGTGCATGTACAGCTTTTCTAAATAGTCCTTAACCTGTTCTTTCACCACTGAGGGCTGCTCACCTCGTCCCCATACTGTGCTGCCCAGTGCAGTCTGGGAGCTGACCTTGTCTGTGAAGACCGAGGCGCAAAAAGCAGTGAGTACTTCAGCTTTTTCTACATCCTCTGTCACTAGGTTGCCTGCCCCATTCAGCAAGGGTCCTACACTTTCCCTGACCTCCTTCTTGTTGCTAACATACGTGTAGAAACCCTTCTTGTTACCCTTCACATCCCTTGCTAGCTGCATCTCAAATTGTGCTTTGGCCTTCCTGATTACACCCCTGATTACTCGAGCAATATTTTTATACTCCTCCCTAGTCATCTGTCCAAGTTTCCACATCTTGTAAGCTTCCTTTTTGTGTTTAAGTTCACCAAAGATTTCTCTGTTAAGCAAAGCTGGTCGCCTGCCATATTTACTATTCTTTCTGCACATCAGGATGGTTTGTTCCTGCAACCTCAATAAGGCTTCTTTAAAATACAGCCAGCTCTCCTGGACTCCTTTCTCCCTCATATTAGCCTCCCTAATCAACTGGACTTTGATTGTCTGATGTGCTAGTTTCTAGTTATAAATTTGTTCTTCAGATCAAAAGTCATCTGCATGCACTGTGCCTTTAAACACCTAATTTTAAATTCCACTGTGATGTGAAATGTATCAGTACTGGAAACACATCATTGGTGGCTATTGAAAAGCAAAAATGACTATTTGGGTATAGCTTTCCTGCATTAGTTAAGTTAAGTTTTTTGTTAATATGTGCAGTTATAGAAGGGTGTGATTTTTAGAAATTGGCTATTATCATGTTTTGTATTATTACAATATTTTAATACATCAGAAATAGATCAGTGCCAGTTACTAGCACTCTGCAATGTCTTCCTTTCTTAGGGGACAATGCAGCCCCCATCTCAGCAAATGGAACACTAATAATGAAACAAGGTAGAATTTAACAGAGATTTTTAATTAGAATGCAGCCATATATGGCTGTAGGAACATAGGAAATGCCAAACCAGATCTGACCACTTGTCCATCTATTCCAGTATCCTGTCTCTGACAGTGGCTTTACCAGCTGTTTCATAAAAAGTGTGGCAAACCTCTTAGGTAAGAACTATGCAATAACTTGCAATGCAGGGGAGATTTGTTCCCAACCCCTGCCAGTCATGGCTTTGCTTATGGCCTGAAGCATGAGGGTTTACGTTACTTTAAAACCTATTTTATCTGCTCTGATTTAAATGTAGACATTCTCATTAATCACACATAAATCTAGTCCTTTTCTGTGTTTTACCAAAGACTCCATAATATCTTCCAAAGGAAATAGAAACTCAGTTATCAATACCATTATTATCAATTATTTTGAGGCTGAATAATCACATTAGAGCATGATGGGTTTATAACAAATCAGTTATAGGTAGTTCTGAAATAGTCCACTTGTAACTAAATGATAGGACCATATGAACCTCGTAGTTGTCAGATGTCAGGGTTTGACACTTAACGAATCACCTTTTGAGGTCTTCAGCAGCTAATCCTAAATATTAAGGATTATCAGGTGCTGCTACCTATTTCTAGTCCGTTCTTCAGCTATTGCAGTGAAAATAGGGCTGTGTGTCTGTCCGACTGCTGTTTGTCATTGTGAGAAGGAATGATGAGCAAAGAGAGGACGTCAGCTGATAACCCCCCAAAAGACTCCATTCCTCTTTCTAAGGTTGGGATAACCAGGAGTCCTACCAGGCAGCATCACACAGACCCTGGGGAATAGTTACCCAGTGCCCCTCTGAAACCGAGGGAGGAGGAAGGAGTTGCTCAGCTCTGGGAAGAGAGGCAGTAGGCCCCTACCTCCATTTAAACATCTGAAGATAAGTACAGTGTTCACCATTAGTCAACATTTGCTAAAAGTTACTGCAGTTCTCCCCTATATTTTAAGTAAGAAATAACTATGTAACTGCATGGGATGTGTCAGGGGAAGCTTTTGGCACCTGGGGAAGTTAAAAAATCCCTGTATTAAAAACTTTGGAAACTTTCAGCATTTTTAAAGATTCACACTACCATAATGTCTAGTAATATTAACCCCAGAGTCTTTCAGCAGATATTTTGATTGCTGAAGCCATGTGACTGGCAATGTTCATGTAATGCGCAATTCTTGTCATCCCTTAAAAATCTTCCCATTCATTTTTGTTATTCAGTTGTAGCTGAGGGCTTTGCAGATCTGCTCTCAGCATTGTGACAGCATTTGTAAAGTACAGCACCAACTGTTGCATGAGTTTAGGTGCCTTCAAAGATAATCATAGTGGAAGGCAGTATAATTTCTTCCCCTGGCCAGCTTACAAGACTATTCTGTTTGTTGTTTCTGGATCAGACAGACCTAAGAAAAGTGTCCCTTTTCCTGGCAAATATAAGATATCTTTTCTCCATAGTAATATCTGAAAAATGTGTCCCATTATACAATGATTTTTTTTATTATTACTGATTTTCTTTGTTTATTTGGAGAGGCATGGTGGTCTATGTAAACTTATACAAATGTGTCATTTAATGAGGCATATTGCTTAAATGTATTTAACCACAAAATTAGCGATGTGTATTTATTAAAGCTACAACTACCCACAAATACTGCATGGGGACATTGTTCATAGAAATAATGTATCTGCTTGGTGATGCTTGCAGGAAGGATATTATACTAACAGAAGTGAGCTTTTTCTGTGCAACAGTATCATTCTTATCATCCACCTTCAGGAAGCAGAACTCTTAAGAATGATTTGCACAACACAGCCTTGACGCTGTAGGTAGGTGACAGTATGGGTATGAAAATATCCTCCCTTCTAGTTGCTTGCTAAGTACAATACCCCATCATTTACTCATACTATAGCAAAAATCTTAGCTGGATTGCCTATGACATCTCTACCCAAGTTATTATTTCCCTCAGAGTATAATATCCTATAATATCAGAGGGCCCCAGGCAATACTATGCAACCCCTGAAGCATCTTGTTATCAGATTATGTATTATGCAGGCTCACATGCTCAGTTTTCAGTTAACAAAAGCAGCAGACACCACTACTTTACAACTAGTTCTGAACTCCATTAGAACTGTTTAAAATGTTTGATTTTTAGACTTCAAACCTTCATCATCCAGTTCCATTTGCAACTATTTGGCCCCTAGGTTTCTCCTTGAATCTGTCCTCCACTGTCTTTTTTCTCCTCTTGTTCCTGGTGACATTTCCTACTCTATAGCTCCCAGCTATCCCTTAACCACAAAGGTAGTTGAAGCAGCTTCCAAAAATACCAGCTCCCAGGAGCAACCCTTCTGTGCTTAGAGTTTAAAATGGGTCTCAAGTCTGTGTAATAAATGAATTCATGATTCTCAATTCCCAGATGACATTAATAGCAGCAAGGCACAAGAAGCGAGTTAATGTTAATTTCTGCAGGTAATGCATGAAAGCAGACAGGGAAAGCTTGAAAGGTCAACATCTGCTGTCATGCAGGAGAGTTGCAAAATTTGATTGGCCAGTAAATGTCAACACCATGTTCTAAAATCTACATGCTAACCTTTCCATTTAATCTGAGCTTGCAGCCCAGCTAGTGATCATACAGCATGTTTCAAAAAACCCTTGAGTTCTAAAATGGAATTGTATGATTGCATTCTCGTGGCAATAAGGCACCTGTAAATGACAAACTTGTCATTTAATCAGCATAAATGTAGGTTTTTTTATATCAGTTTTCAGGGAATGCTGAAGAACCTCTAATGATTATATACCATAAAGAACTGCAGTTCCAACTGTTGCCATGGTATTATGCACTCCCTTTTCTTTAAAAGCAGTGACTAGAATGTAGAACAGATAATGAATCTAATTGATTGTCCTTTTCACCTCACAGAGATGCTTTATTTTGTCTGGTTTGTATGCTGTTTTGTTTTACAACATATCAGATGCAGGACTACATTGTTTAGTGGCAATGATGTTCAAAGGAGGACAGATCAGTTTTTCAAACACAATGAATACAATGGCCAGCTCTGAACAAACATTAGTGAACATTCCATCTTCTTTGTCTAAATGGCAAATAATAATGGCTGTTGGAAAACAAAGCCTCCACCTATATCTACATAAAATTTCCTATGCAGAAAGGAGACAAATATTGAAACAGCAAAAGGCTATTGTTTATCATGTTCATACACAGCCTATGTAACTATACATAGATTTTTGACCAATTTCTCCACTGCTGCCAGAGCATGGCCCTAAAGCCAATGTAATCTATCATGAGAAGATCATCTCAGGCTGGATGCTCTTGTGTTGTAGAGCTGTCATGCTGGCTCTGTAACAACTCCCTTGTTTATTGCCAGTATAGGGCACATGGATGGAGGAGGAGATATGGCCAGGACATCCACATGCCCCACACTGATCCCCAGCTATTGTATTTGCCATCAGTGTAGCATAGACTGGCACAGAGTGTGATCAAGACTGGGGTAGGTACAAGGGCACTCTGCCATTTAATTCTCTATCACTCATTATTTATTAATTAATTAATTAATTAATTAATGGAGATATCCCATCTCCTAGAACTGGAAGGGACCTTGAAAGATCATCGAGTCCAGCCCCCTGCCTTCACTAGCAGGACCAAGTACAGATTTTGCCCCAGATCCCTAAGTGGCCCCCTCAAGGATTGAACTCACAACCCTGGGTTTAGCAGGCCAATGCTCAAACCACTGAGCTATCCCTCCCCCCACTGCCCCTTAAATTTTGCAAAAATATACGCAAAGTCAAAATAACAAATTACATGAGTATCAGAATTTGCCTTCACTGCCAAGGTATCTATTTCCAATAATCTCTTACTCATTTTAAAATAATTGTTTAAGGAATTAACACTATTCCAGTACTAGACATAATTCTCTACCATCAAAGCCAGTGGGGAGGTGGGGTGGGGATAAGCAGGGCTACATACAAGATGAGTTTGAGCCCTTCGGACACAGAAAATTGTAATGGTTTCTCTTTCACACACTCACCCCTTCCTGAGACTGCCCTGAATCAAAATACTCTCTGCCAACAACTATATGTGTATACATGGGTAGGGTCTAACTATGACCTCACAACTGGAAGAATTCTCTAGCTGGAATGCACTATTCCCAGACGCCTGGTGTTGCCTGTAATGTTTGCAAAGGCCACACGTTTAAGTGATGGGTAACCACATTTTTTCCAATCGTTTAGGCTCCTCTATACACTTTACTCATTCTTGTTCTTAATGGCTCCTCCAGACCATGTGCCTCTAGTGATATGCATTGAAAACAAGACTGCAGTTTTTTGGCATTAGCTTCTCTTTTATACTGGCTATTATTTTGCTTCTCATTGATCTACTGATAGGTGCCAAGTCAATGGTGCAAGGTTACTCTAATTCTCTCCTTATCAATTGTCCGCCTATCTTATGGATCAGCCACAAGCAAAGAACCTTAATCCCCCTTTTCAATATAATTAGATGAGTAATTTTATACAGATCTGCTCATTATTGATTTTCTTCAAACCTCCCTCTCCCCCAAAGTTAGCTGTAGTAGAAGTGGTACATCTGCTCATACAAACATTTAGATTGCTAATGATTCTTTGGAACATCTGTTATACTGCTACTGAACAGTTGTGGTTTCTTTAAGGAGGCCCAGGGGACTGGACCTGTGCCACCTCAATCTTGGGTACTTTTTAGAAATAGTAAGAAACACACCACTGGGAGTCATATATATATTCTGTGCTGTACCGATAAAAACGTATGGCTCACTGTTTCATCACTTCTTTACCCACGATGGTATTGATCAGTCTGTGCTGTTTCTCATTACTGTAGCGTTTACTAGTTTACATTTTCATTTCATTGCTTACTACTCAGTTGTGCTGAATATAGACACCATGGATATGAAGCCCCTTAGTTAAAAAGGAGACGTGTTGAAAAAAATCAAATGGGCTGTGAGAAGCATTTATAACAATTTGTTAAATAATATACAAATAGCAACAAAACATTGACCAAGCATATTTATGTACTGGAGGAGAAAAAGAGCCAGCCTATGCATTTATGTAGGCAAATGCTTTGTTGAAAGATCCTTAAAACTAGAGAGTAAATTATGGAGCCAGTCAGGTGGCTTAAAGATACTGCATTGCAAGAGATCTGTGATTTCCTGCCCCAGGCTGGCAAGAGTTTTGCTGAGGCAATACACTGCTTTTGAAGGAAGAGACTGCCTCTTGGGTTCCTTAAAGATAAACTGCAAAGATATTTTTTCTTAATCCCCAATCATCATTTTAAGAGTTGGAAAGAAAAAACACAGTTAACAACTACCAAACTGACTGCTATTCTACTTTTTCAGCTGGTTGTATCGTGACTAAACAACACTGCAGGAACAGATGTGGACTGGATTACTACAGATTCTTAAAACAGATGACTATGGTTAGCAGGTAACCATTAGCACAGGTTTCGTTGCATTGTAGCTATCGTTCAAAACAGGGCTCAGATTGGGGAAGAGTACATCTGAAGCCCTGAAGAAACCCACTCTGGATATAACAGATCTAGCAAACTACCACAGGTATCACACTTTCCTGAGCAAGCTCATAGAGAAGGTAACCAAAGGCTGACTACAAGCTCATCCAAGTAAAGCCAATATCCTAGACCTGGCACAAGCTAGAACATGGAGTGGAAACAGTTTTAGTTTCATTGATAGAGTATGTACTGCTATCAATAGAAAGACAGCATCAATTTTCATCCTCTTGGACCCCTCTTCAGCATTCAACAGAGTTGACCTTAGCACACTTTTGTCCCACCTGCAACAGGTAGCAGAGACTCAGAATGTGTCTGGATGTCTCCTCAGTATTATAGACCTCCCTGAGCACACCACTCCACTCTATCTTCCCTTAGAATATTGAGTCAAATCTTATATTCAAGACTTTCAGTGGTCTGGGCCCAGAATATATCAAATAACTAAAGCTCCAGAATGAGGACCAGAGATGACCACTCTTCTCCTCAGGAACAATTGAACTTTCTATCATAGGATAAAAAGCTCATCTGTGCAGGAGTCAGAGATTTCTCAGTCCTAAGGCTGGCCCCAGACTGTGGAACAAAGTCTCAAAAGAATACACTTTGTCACCTTCCACTCCGAGTGAAAGGCTAATTCTATGGCCTTGCCTTTTCTAACAAAGAGCAACATGTACATATTTACTGTTTAAAAAACACAAACCTATCAAAACACTGCAGGGCATACACAATTCCACCCACATCCCAGGAGAGAATGAGAGAAGAAATGAACCACATGTGACAAATAGTAGTCATCACATCACTTAATGTATTATTAGAAGGTGTGTGGATACTACAGTGATGAAGATGGTACGAGAACCTATATAAAAGAGTCATGCTATAGCATCATTTCTGACTGGTTGGTGAAAAAGGAAATCAATTGTAGCAGATCATCATTTCCCCCACCTAAGGCTTAAAATGTTAATTAATTATGGAGCTACAGTAGCCTTTCTCTAGCTAAGGGCCTGCCAATACCAATGGAAGTCAACAGAAGTCTTTCTGTTGATTTGAACAGACACTGGATTGGACCCTAAAGTTGTAACTAACTTTCCATTATAAACCTTAATTTGACCCTCATATACATACTCTAATCTTACCAAAACTGAGCTAATCTTTCTGAATTTTCACATGTGGTGAATGTCCAATGCCAGAAACCCTGTGGAGATTTTTAGTGTATTGGGGTTACTGGGGAAGGTTTTAATAAAATATAGTAAGACAGTTTGAAAAGAATTAGATTTTCTCTTCGGAAAAATGTCCTAACTTTTTTGCCCACTCATAATTTGAAAGCAGTTTAGCCTAGAAATTTCAGAGTCAATTTATTGGATTCCATACAAGTTATGTGTTTAACTCTTTTGCTTAGTGTGGGTAAATTGTGGAGTTATTTGTTTGATTGGTGCCTAGCATAAGTCGTCAATGTTTGTAAAAACGACACATTTAACTGGACTGTGGCAGCTGAGCCAGAAGGGTTAAAAATGTCTACAGCTGACGGTTCCAAGAAGCTTCAACAATTATCATTCCATGGTCTCATTGGAACTATAACTACTCAGGGACTCCTACGGGGTTAGACAATATTAATACTTCACATATGTAGAGATCAAGACATTCCATCTTTCAAAACCAATAACGTGCATTGAAGTGTTATAGAACAATGAATTAAACATTTTAACATGATAAAAATTAAAGTCCCAGGAAAGAAAAGATTTGTTAAACAGGAGTTAAACCTTTAAATACTGTTCAGTTAACTTAAGGAACAAAAGCCTTACAAGTGGATCGTTAGAGGAGCCTATGGGCATTAGGAACCATATCCATCCGAAATTCAATGGGAGTTGGTATCCTAACTCACTTTGGCTCTTTGAAAATCCAAGCCTAAATGACTGGGCCAAATGAAAAAAGCCAGAGAGCATAGAAAATCTGAGTTAAGGTTATACTTCAAAATATAGACATTTGAAAGAATGGAAATCCATATTTTCATAGATTTCAAGGCCAGGAGGGACCATTATAATGATCTAGTCTGACCTCTGGCATAACTCAGACCATAGAATTTCACCCAGTAACTCCTGCATCAAGCCCATCATTTGTGGTTGAGCTACCTTATATTTTTTTAGAAATATATTCAGTCTTGATTAAAGAGTTTGAGTAATGGAGAATCTACCACATCCCTAAGTAAGTGTTTCTAGAGGTTAAATAACCTCAAAAATTTGCACCTTATTTGTAATCTGACTTTATCTACCTTCAGCTTCCTGGATCTTCCTAGATTGGATCTTATGCCTGTTTCAAGGTTAAGGCCCGGGACTTCACCACTTCAGCCATGTACTTTGAGAAAACCATAGCTTGTGGCTGTTGACATCTTTTTAAACCAAGTCTGCAATGTTTTAGGTACCAGCTATCAAGAAGCATCATGTAATAATGAATTTCCACTTTATGCAAGGAGACATCTCTCTACCAATAATAAAGAATTCCAGTAGTTTTGATATTTTCTACATCTGGATCCCCTGCATTGGAAAGCTGGAGTGGGTGTTAGATTTGTCTTTAGTTTGTGTACAAGTGAGATACTGATATTGCTATTTTGGCATGGGTGTGTGAATAGGAGAAAAGCCTGGTCAGGGCAAAAGTGGTAACTCTAGGGCAGTGGTGGGCAACCTGCGGCCCATGGGCTGCACATGGCCTGTCAGAGTAATCCGCTGGATTACTTTGTTTGTTTACATTTGTTTACATTAATTTGTTTACATTTACACGGCCTCCCGCAGCTCCCAGTGGCCGAAGTTCGCCGGTCCCAGCCAATGGGAGCTGTGGGAAGCGGCGGGAAGCACGTCCCTGTGGCCTGCGCCTCTTCCCGCAGCTCCCATTGGCCAGGAACAGCGAACCACGGCCACTGGGAGCTGCGGGCAGCCATGCAAATGTAAACAAACTGTCTGGCGGCCCACCAGCAGATTACCCTGATGAGCAGCGTGTGTGCCGCAGGTTGCCCACCACTGTTCTAGGGCCAAATTTTAGGCAGGCTATTGTAACCGGCCTAATTTTACAAATACCCTTTATTTAAGAGCATTTTTTAAAGTCCCCTCCTCAGTGGTCTACTGTGACTGTCAGGATGTTCCACGAAGCACTGCTACTATTTGGAGTCCCTTGGTGGAATGTATCTAATCAAGGTGGAATAATCTTCAACTGGGAGACCTATTAAATCAACAGCTGTGAAGGGCAGTTGAGATTGGGATTAAAGTACATTTGTTTTACTCTGATTATATTTTCCTTGCTTTTGAGAGTGAGGCAGAGCCACAGGTATCCCAGTGGTAGAGCTTCCACTTTATGTAAGTGGCATAACTGTAGTAGATTCGTATCACATACATTCGCATGTGTATGTATGTAAAAGGGAGAGTGTATGGGACATGAAGCTAGTTTATAGTCAGTGATGAAATTGCATGTTATATTGCCATTAAAATTATCACGTGACTCTTAATGGTGGGTAGGAACACGGGGTGGGGCCAGAATTAAGTGTAGCTGGGCTACCCTACCACTTCATTCCTATATTTTCAAATATTTGGGGGAAGAGAGGTTAAGTGTAACTTTTAACTATGAATTTCCTGCCTTAGTGACATTTAAAAAGTTCTTTTAATGAATTATTTCCCTTAAATTATTGATATGCAATTACAGTCTAAACTCTTGCTCAGTAATGTTTTTGTCCGAGAATTTCAGCATAACATGAGACAAATGAATCCTGAGAAATCCCGTTTTTTCCACTAGTTCATTGGACAACAAAGCTACCGCATGAAAAGACTTGAAAAAACCCACCCATTCCAAACATGTATTTTAACTCCCTTAGTTTAGGGAACTTGTGATGTTAGTCATTCTGGCAAAGCAACTAAGAAATATGAAGCTCATGCTATCCAGGATTTTAAGGTGGTGATTCTCTCATGTGTTACGAAATACAGCAATATTTTTCTTATTATTTTTAACAGCTGCTATGTATTTTCTTCATTTTACCAGCATGTTTTTTTTTAAACAAAATCCTTGGAGTTCATGTTTAATAGCAATCACGCTAGCCAAATAAAAAGCTGTGCTGATGGGATCCAAAAGCAATTTTATGTAATCCTGCTTGACTACAGGATGATGTCTACAAGGAAAGGAAGAGAAAAAGAATTTGATTACATTTGCCAGTGTATTCCCTACAGAATTTTGGATTAGGCCTGGTCAGTCTTGAGTAGCTTTCACTTTGATTCTCTCTTTGTATCTCTTAGTTTTTGCCATGTGCATATGTGAGCCAGAAAGCAATATATCTTAAGTCCGTTATATTCATATAAATAACTTAGCATTTACACAATACCTTTCATCCAGGATAGCAGCATTGCAACCTCTGGTGGATGAATCAGTTCAGAGCCTGGCAATCTGTTTCATCAGAGTTAGGAGTCACTGCATGGATTATGTTTTAAAAACAAACAAACAAAAATACACAAGAGAATGCCTTAAATTGCAATGTCACACCACTTTGGAAAGGGGAGAAAGAGAGGCACTGAAGACACAGTCACTTGATCGTTTAACAATACTGGCTGACATTTTCATAGAGAGGCAGCCACATTTCTATTATACAAGGTCCACTATAGATGCTGATTAATTTAGTCATAGAAAAAGTGTCTAAGCAGCTCATCTGTAGTTTGTTAATAAAATCAAACGACAACTAATCTGGTTACTGGCTTTTTCTGTTGTGTGTAATGTAATTATATGACTTGGCATGAAGTTTAAGAACTAAATGTTTTTCTTCCTCCCAACGAGTTCAATAAAAGCAATACTGCACTATTAGATTAACAGGGAAGTCACAGGAACATAAGTACAGAGAATGGACAGATGCTGAATGGGATAAATTAAAAACATGAGAGTGTTCAAATATAAACACAGATTTTTTTCTGGTTTAATAAAAATATTCTTACGTGAAATGACTATATATTAAAATAAAAGAATATATTTCAGTTGATATTTTTCTATAGTATACTTCTCCAAATACTGAAAAATTACCTCTTTGCTCCATTAGAGTTTTACATTGTCATTATCCTATATATCAAGTGGTCTATTTTTCTTACTGTGATGTGCAGGGATTGTTCAGTCAAACAGACACTGTTAACTCAAATTTGGTCCAAATTTAGATTTTGGCTAAATTTGCTTTTTTGATCATTAAAACTAATGCAATGGATCCATGATTTTTATAGTATTATTTGAAAGGAAAGTTATGGGATTTTTTAATTATCCTGCAGTATTTGCAATCAAAACATTGCACCACTGAGAACTTGAAAGTGAAACTGACTCTAAACCAAAATGAAACTGACTTTTTATTTTCATTTCCCACAATGAGAGAAAGATCAAAGTAAATAAATAGCATGAACTGTGACAAGGAAATTGGATTTTCAGAAATATTTTAGTTTAAGTAGCTGAAATGTTTTTTTTATTAACATAATAACAAAGAAATGTGTGTGTTTGTAACACCAAATTCAGTTAAAAGTGTCTCACAGAGACAGTCAAACTGTGAGCTATTATTAATTTAAGCTATTCAGGGCAGGGAATATTTCTGCCTTTGTTTCTGCATCACCTAGCACAATGGGGCCCCGATACTGATTGAAACCATTGTATGCATAACAGTGAAATAATAATTTCAAAAAATATCTTTAGATACCAGTATGTCCAGTGATGTGCTGAATGCTGTGTACGACATAAATAAAGTTTTTGCACCCTAAGGAGCATGCAGTCCAAAAATTGTGTGTTATAGTTCCAAAAGAGGATGAGAACTCACTTCCTGTCTCATTCTAAGACACAGTTCCCTACAGGAGGGCACTGAAAAACCTGAGACATTCTTCTCTGTTAATGCTTCTTTTCCAAGATTTCTTTCTGCGATTTGGATGCAAAGCTGACACCAAATGAATATAACTTTATGAATCAGAGGACTTTGAGTTAATCAGAACAACTCTGAGGTTCAAAAGCTGTCTTCTCTGCATCTTGCCTATATAGGACTACATAAATTCATGGAGGTTAAGTCCATTAATGACTATTAGCCAGGATGGGTAAGGAATGGTGGCCCTAGCCTCTGTTTGTCAGAGGGTGGAGATGGACGGCAGGAGAGAGTTCACTTGATCATTACCTGTTAGGTTCACTCCCTCTGGGACACCTGGCATTGGTCATTGTTGGTAGACAGGATACTGGTCTAACCCAGTACGGCCATTCTTATGTTCTTATGACTGAACTCTATTATCCTGTAATATTTAGTTGCTTGTGCAGTTGGAGGGCATGCAGCTGAGTGCTGACATCTACAGTGATGCTGATGACTTGAGATTTTGGATTCATTCTTGCACACCTAAAAAAAGTGTATGTATTATAGATATGACTGTATGATGCCTTTTTGTTGTCCTCACACTGCATCTTTATATTTCTAAGCATTCACCCTATGAGCAGAGTTCAGCAGCCATTTTGTCTCCCAAGTTCTGGTGCAGAAAGTTCAATGCAAACTGTCATGCGAGACATATGTATACTGTGCTCCCTCATGGAGTGTTTATTTTTGATTTACCATTCTTGTAATTCTGATTTAGAGCAAACGGTTGTACTTTGCATAGGAGAAATCCCACAAAAGCCTGAAGGATTAGGCTAGTTGTGCTCTACCAGCTAGTCTCTCAGGCTAGGTCTACACTGCAGCGGGGGTCCGACCTAAGATACGCAACTTCAGCTACGTGAATACCGTAGCTGAAGTTGCGTATTTTAGGTCGGCTTACCTAGCGGTGAGGACGCGGGAAAGTCGACCGCTGCCGCGCTGCCGCCGACTCCGCTGCCGCCTCCTGCCGAGAGCCTCAGGCTAGGTCTACACTGCAGCGGGGGTCCGACCTAAGATACGCAACTTCAGCTACGTGAATACCGTAGCTGAAGTTGCGTATTTTAGGTCGGCTTACCTAGCGGTGAGGACGCGGGAAAGTCGACCGCTGCCGCGCTGCCGCCGCCTCCGCTGCCGCCTCCTGCTGAGGTGGATTTCCGGAGTCGACGGCAGAGCGATCAGGGATCGATTTTACCGCGTCTTCACTAGACGCGGTAAGTCGATCCCCGAAAAACCGATTGCTACCCGCCGGATCGGCGGGTAGTGAAGACAAAGCCTCAGTAACTATAGTTTTTGGCTATTTCTAGGCTGAGATGCAGCTAGGTTTCTAATGCAGCCTATTGAGTTAAGCCATTCTCTCTCATTCCTGGGAATTATGCTAAACACTTGCTCTAAAAATAAGAGTGTAGATTCTTATAAATACTGTGGAATCTCTTTAATCACATTTATGGAAGTGATACTACTAAAATTCTCTTTACAATACATTAATACACAGAGGGCTTAACTGTGAAACAATTGTGTTTGCAACATACACAACATGCCTGACATGCTCACAAAAGGAAATGAGAAATTAAGTCACCTAGCAGTACATCCTTTCTACTCCTCTACCACAGGCACATACCTTACCATTGTCAAAAATTCTGTACAGACCATACAACCCAATTTTAACTCTACAGCCGAAAGAAAATTGGTATTTAGGTCCCATGGGACATTCTGATATTTCAACACAGTTTCCTTCTCAAATCAGGATGAAAAGTTGAAATATCAAAATTTTTCATGGAACAAAACATTCCAAAAAAAAATGTGTTTGGAAAATGACAAACCATCTAATTTTGGCATTTAACAATATATATATATATATATTGTTATTTCCAAATTGAAATATTTCCTTTTGGTTTGTTGAACTGATCCAAAATGCTCAATTTTCTAAAGTGCTTCAAGTACATCAGCTCAATATTAATACTTTTATAGAGCCATCTGGATTGCTTGGTAAGTTGGGTGCAAGCAAACAATATGTATTTTAATATGGCTAAATGTAAATGTTTATATCTAGGAACAAAGAATAGGCCATACCTACAGGATGGGGGACCCTGGGAATGACTGTGGCCAAAAGGGCTAACAAGCTCCTTAGATGCATAAACAGGGGAAATTCATGTAGGAGTACAGAGATTTTTACCTCTGTATTTGGCACTAGTGTGACTGCTGATGGAACACTGTTTCCAGTTCTGATGTCCACATTTCAAGAAGAATATTGATAAATTGGAAAGGGTTCAGAGAAGAGCCATGAGAATGATTTAAGGATTAGTAAACCTGCCTTTTAGTGACAGACTCAAGGAGCTCAATCTATTTAGCTTAGCAAAGAGAAGGCTAAGGGGTGACTTGATTAGAGTTTATAAGTACCCATATGGAAAACACATTTTTAAATGGGCTCTTTAATCTAGCAGAGAAAGACATAACATGATCCAATGACTGGAAGTTGAAGCTACACAAATTCAGATGGGAAAGAAGAAATACATTTTTTAATAGTGAGAGTACTGAACCACTGGTACAATTTATTAAGGGTCATGGAGGATTTTCCAACCCTAATAATTTTAAAATCAAGACTGGAAGTTTTTCTAAAAGATGTGCGCTAGGAATTATTATAGGGAATTTCTGTGGCATGTATTTTACAGGAGGTCAGACTAGAGGATGATAATAGCCCCTTCTGGTCTTAGAATCTATGGACCTATGAAAACATTAAATTGAATTTTCCTATGGACCTCAAGGGACTTGTAGTTCATGTTGCATGACGGCCCCCATTCTCCTCTATGGACCATGCTAAATGGTCGGACTACATCTCCCAGCCCTGTCATTCCCATGAAAATCCATGCCATTCAGTCAGACTGAAGACTGCTTTGCAATCAGGAGGAGATGTAGTCCAGCCAGGGAGCCTAGCCCATAGGAAGGAATGGAGGCCTGAACTACAACTCCCATGAGTCAATGGGCCACAATAAGGCAATGCAGTTTAATGTTGAACAGATCCAAAATGAAATATGAGGGGGTTTTTCCAATGAAGTGTGTGTGTGTGTGTGTGTGTGTGTGTGTGTGTGTGTGTGTGTGTGTGTGTGTGTGTGCGCAAAATCCAAGTTTTCCCACAGTTGGAAAATTCAGACGGAAAACTCCTGACTAGCTCTACCTAACTCTGTTCCACTAGGGATGCTAGTTTTCCCGGTGCTTCCTGTACTAAACTAGTCACTCCAGACAAACCAGACTACCCTTCAACTTTCCATTTTGCACACTCCCCTCACAACAGTATTTGTTGGAGCTGTTTTGAATATTTCTTTTCAAAACCTACCAATTGTACCAGACCTATTCAAGATTCAGATCACTGCCAGTTTTGGTGTACATATACAGTTGTGTTAAAGATACATAGTCAATACAATGGGAGAGACCTTAATGAATTTCAATCAGAAACCAATTGTAAACACATCTTATGAAAAGTGTATTACAAAAAAACAAATAAATTACATAGAAAATTCAAAGGGCATAAAAATGATCATTATGTGAAAATTCTCACACTAAAAGCCACTTACATGAAAAACAGAAATGTATGCCCCAGAAGGCAACCTCAATTATGGAATCACATCTAGCATTTCCACAATATTTGAAACTTCAGTTTTAGTGATTTAAACCTTTTTTCAAACAAAGTTTACAGTTTTGTTCTTGGCTGGACAATCTCATGTTTACAACCTCTCCATGCTTTTTAATGTACTGAAAACATACAGCACCCCGGTTCAGTTAAGCATCCATCTAATGGCTCAAAGACACACTCTATATCTTTGCTGCTGCACCCTTGAAAAACATGAAACTGATTTAAATGATGTGGCTTTGTGTCTGTTGTGTTAGGACTGAATGGGATTAAAAGAACAGATTGTACAAATCTTTTTTGAGAATCCTACAATGTCAGCAGAGGGACACACTGGCATCCCCTGTCAACTCCCATTATTGATGTCCAATGTTTTGTGGAATGACAAAGGAAACTGGCAAACAAAAAGGTTATGAGCAGTCCACCCTGCACAAAGAACACTATCAAAACCAGTTGGAACCAGAGGAAGTATTTAGGTGGGTAGAACCTAACTCTCCCAATTTGGATCTGGCAAAATAACATGAATTAACAGCCTGACTCTCCCCAAAAGTGTCATCATGTTTTTATTGACCATAGCTGGTTAGGATTAATCTAAAGCTAGATGGTGACATCACTACACTCTTTGGTACATTTGTCAGGGTACATTTAACTTACTTCTGTGTATGGAACTCCCCAGTATGGAAGGAGAGGCAGCTTCCTGTGCAGAACCATTGCTCATATTCCTCAGGACATTAGAGCAGTGTTCTCCAAAGTGGGGTGCGCGCAGGGCCGGCTCGAGGCACCAGCCGACCAAACACGTGCTTGGGGCGGCACCTTGGGGCGGGGCGGCGCTTGGGGTTTTATTTATTTATTGGTTCGTCGGGGGCAGCGCTGGAGGGGTTTTTTTTTGTTTCCGCGGCGCGGCACTCGGGGGGGCGGGGCTTTGGGCGGCACGGCGCTCGGAGGAGGGTGGGGCTTCGGGCGGCGCGGCTCTCGGGGGGGCAGGAGCTTGGCGCGGCGCTGGGGGGGCTGGCGCGGCGCTCGGAGGGGGCAGGGGCTGGCGCGGCACGGCGCTCGGAGGGGGGCGGGGGCTTGGCGCGGCGCTCGGAGGGGGCGGGGGCTTGGCGCGGTACTCGGAGGGGGGGCGGGGGCTGGCGCGGCACAGCGCTTGGAGGGGGCGGGGGCTTGGCGTGGCCCTGGGGGTTGGGGGCTGGCGCGGCATGGCCCTCGGAGGGGGGCGGGGGCTTGGCACAGTGCTGGGGGGGCGGGGGCTGGGGCGGCACGGCGCTCAGAGGAGGCGGGGCTTGGCGCGGCGCTCAGAGGGGGGCGGGGGCTTCGGGCGGTGCGGTGCTTTGAGGGGTTGGGGCTTCGGGCGGCGTGGCGCTCTGGGGGGCGGGGCTTCAGGCGGCGTGGTGCTGAGGGAGGGGCGGGGATTTCGGCAGCGCTGGGGGGGTTCAGCTGTGCGGCGCTCGTGGGAGGGGGCGGCGCTCTTCTTTTTTGCCTGGGGCAGCAAAAAAGTTAGAGCCGGCCCTGGGTGCGCGCACCCCAGGGGATGCACAAGAGGATCCTTGGGGGTGCGTGGCAGGAGGAGCGCTTTTCTTTTTTTCTTTGTCAGGCGGGAGTCCAAGCGGCTTTTCTTTTTTTTTTTTGCTTCGGCAAAAATGGTAGAGCAGGGGGTGCGTGCTCAAAAATTTTTTACTGATAGGGGTGCGCGATCAAAAACGTTTGGAGATCACTGCATTAGAGGACTCTCTTTGCAAGTCCAGGGATCTACAATGGGCAGAGGAAGAGCCACGGTCAGGAAGGGAAGCACGTCATCTCCCCAGCAGCCTTGTAATAATTACTAAAAAGAAAAAAACATAGCCTTGAACTGTATTATATTTCCTATTGAGCCCTTTCATGATGGGACTATCCGTTTGAAGGGGAGCCATGCGGCAGCTGTAACCTACTCCCTTACTGGTAGTGTAGATCTAGTGGAAACACGCTACTAGGAACTGATGTGGAGAGGTATTAGAGGCCAGAGTTGCTGAAGAGACCCTGGCCTACCACCTCTCCCTGAAATTATTTTTTGTTTGGGGCTGAAACCATGACTTATAATGCAAAGATTCCCCAGCTCACACAATAGGACAGTTTGAGGGGAACTCCACAAGATGGTCCTCGTTTGTTTTCTTCTCCCTGACTTATTCCCAAAGGTTTTACCATGGCAATGGGTCGGTCCAGCCCACATTATTTGGCAAGGTGTATTTGTAAAGTGCTTTGTGATGTCGATGAAGAGCACAGTATAGAAGCTAAGTATTATTATTGGTGAGAATACTATATTAAAAAATAAAACCCTTTTCTGCAAATGTATGCATACACTACTGTACAGCAAATGGAGACCCATACAAGTCATTGCAGATACTCTATGCAAATATGCTATAAATGCTTTTACATACACATAAACAGGGATTTTCCCCAAAATGTGTCCTAACCTTGTTACATTAGATTTAAGAGATATTGCATTCTTCATTCCCTAAAAGTAAGCACTGAGCCTGGCAACATTTTAATGGTTTTTGTTAGATATTGTGCTTTGTCCAGTTATATACTGGTTCGATGACTAATGTGCTCATTATCTCAGTGTATGAGCTTACCTCAAAGTTCATATGTATTTCTGTTTTCCTGTTGGATAGTAGTGTCTGGAAAACAGTAAAAAGGTGATGTATTGTTGCAACATAAATCCTGCAGCAGCATGAATGAATTTGGAGATAATGCTTTGTGGATAACTGCTTTGTATGTTGAGGAGAGAGCGGTTAGAGGGAGCTCCCTGGCAGCTGGGTAGACTGGTGTCTTAGAAATCTTATTCTCTGTTTAATAAAGGTTGAGGCATGAATTTCAGAACAGCTGAGCACCCACAGCTCCAGCTGAAGTCAGTGAGAGCTGTTAGTGCTCAGCACTTCTGAAAAATCAGATCCTGAAGTATTCATTTAAAGAACTCCAAGTGGATGCCTGGTAATTCAATACACAACAGTGCATGATAGTTCTAATTTAAAATCAAGCAAATTCACTGTGTATGTGACATAGCAAACAATATATTGAATTGATTATTTTTTCTGATATTTGAAAATCCCCTTTATTGTTTCTTTTAAGAGTCTTTCCAAGTTTAACTTAAATGCAGGGTTGCACACAGGTTTAACCAGTCAGTTTGAATTTAAATATTACTATAATATTCCTGCAAGTGTGGATACTTCTCTCTACAGTTTACCAATCCATTACCATTTACAAACAAATCAGAAAATAATTTGAATTTGCAAAATCAGAAGCTGTGTTAATAATGCAATAACAGTTCTTTGAACTAAACATCTACTGCTGTTGTCAATGTTACTTTTCAGAAACTAAATACAAGTGTAAAGGAAACAGTGATATGAGCAAAGTTACCTAGGGATAATGAATGCTGCTTCTGCATCAGTACTCCATCACTTGGCCTTTGTGCCTTCAGTTATGACCTCAGACTGATATGGAATTGTACAATAAGCCTTCTTCCCCATTCCACAACTGTTAAGGAATTGAACTAACCAATATCACTGATCTGCCAGTTTGGAGAACACATCCACTGGTGAATGTTCAAGCTGTCTCGGTAGTGCACAAAGATAACAATGATTCCAAAACCCATTCGTCTCAAAATGGTAAAGTAATGTATCAGTAATTTAACTAAATGTTTCATTTGATTGAAGTGCCACTATTTAAGCCTAAAGCTACTTATTTTAAATAGGTCTCCAAGCCTTTATGTGCCATGATAGAAAAAGAAGACAACTGAGCATAGACTCCTGTTTTATCACTTCTATATTCAGTCCAAAAATGCTTTACATTAATGAGATAGGTTTCAGAGTGGTAGCCGTGTTAGTCTGTATCAGCAAAAACAATGAGGCGTCCTTGTGGCACCTTAGGCCTGGTCTACACTATGAGTTTAATTCGAATTTAGCAGCGTTAAATCGAATTGACCCTGCACCCGTCCACACAACGAAGCCATTTCTTTCTAAATAAAGGGCTCTTAAAATCGATTTCTGTACTCCTCCCCGACAAGCGGAGTAGCGCCGAAATCGATATTGTCATTTCGAATTAGGGTTAGTGTGGCCGCAATTCGATGGTATTGGCCTCCGGGAGCTATCCCACAGTGCACCATTGTGACCGCTCTGGACAGCAATCTGAACTCAGATGCACTGGCCAGGTAGACAGGAAAAGCCCTGCGAACATTTGAATTTCATTTCCTGTTTGCCCAGCACAGGAGAGCACAGGTGACCACAGAGAGCTCATCAGCACAGGTAACCATGCAGGCCGATAATCGAAAAAGAGCACTAGCATGGACCGTACGGAAGGTACTGGATCTGATCGCTATATGGGGAGAGGATTCAGTGCTAGCAGAACTTCGTTCGAAAAGACGAAATGCCAAAACTTTTGAAAAAATCTCCAAGGGCATGATGGAGAGAGGCCACAATAGGGACTCAGAGCAGTGCCGTGTGAAAGTCAAGGAGCTCAGACAAGCCTATCAGAAAACAAAGGAGGCAAACGGTCGCTCTGGGTCAGAGCCGCAGACATGCCGCTTCTACGCTGAGCTGCATGCAATTCTAGGGGGGGCCGCCACCACTACCCCACCTCTGACTGTGGATTCCTAAATGGGGGTAATCTCATCAGCCACACCTGAGGATTCTGCAGACAGGGAAGAGGAGGAGGAGGAGGACGAGCTTGCGGAGAGCACACAGCACTCTGTTCTCCCCAACAGCCAGGATCTTTTTCTCAGCCTGACTGAAGTACCCTCCCAAGCCTCCCAAGCCAGTACCCAAGACCATGACCCCATGGAAGGGACCTCAGGTGAGTTTACCTTTTAAAATATAAAACATGGTTTAAAAGCAAGCGTTTTTTAATGATTAATTTGCCCTGAGGACTTGGGATGCATTCGCGGCCAGTACAGCTACTGGAAAAGTCTGTTAACGTGTCTGGGGATGGAGCGGAAATCCTCCAGGGACATCTCCATGAAGCTCTCCTGGAGGTACTACAAAAGCCTTTGCAGAAGGTTTCTGGGCAGTGCAGCCTTATTCCGTCCTCCAAGGCGTGGTCAAGGACACTTGACCACGCCTTGCTAGTAGCAAGTAATCTGGTATCATTGCATGACAAAGCCTGGCAGCGTATGGTCCCAGTGTTTGCTGGCATTCAAGCAACATCCGTTCTTTATCTTGCTGTGTAATCCTCAGGAGAGTGATATCGCTCATGGTAACCTGGTTGAAATATGGGAATTTAATTAAGGGGACAGAGGTGGCCGTTCCTACTGGGCTGTTTGCCTGTGGCTGAAAAGAAATCCTTCCCTGTAGTAAGCCAAGCGCGGTGGGGAGGGGATTGGTGCTGAGCTTTTCACGTGTGGCTAGCAGGGATCTTCCCTGATACCAGCCACGCGGTGGGGGAGGGATAAAGCGATCATCCCAGAGAATTGGATGGGGAGGGGGGTTAGTTTGTTTTCTGCTGCTGAAGGTTAACAGGAAAACTGCAGCACTCAACGAGCTTTGCTTGGTATGTGGGAAAGGAGGGCGCAGAAGCCGAAAGACAATGGCTTACCATGGCCGCATGCAAGCCAAATTCTGTTGCCCGGACCTGCGTCTGTGATCTCTAGCAGCAAAGCCACAGGCACTCAATATTAAGAGGCAAAATGCGACCTTGCACAGAAATCACATGTGCTATGTAATGTGAATAGTGTTGTTTACCGTGAAAGAGTATAAGCATTGTTCTGTAAAATGTATCTTTTTAAAAAATTCTCTCCTTTTTTCCCTCCCTCCAGCAGCTGCAAATTTTTCAAGCCTCCCTCCTCCGTCCCGAAGGCTATCTCAGATAAGGCGTCGGAAAAAGAGGATGCGAGATGAGATGTTCGCGGAAATCCACCCGCAATGAAAGAGCTCATCTGAATGAGTGGAAGGACACTGTTTCAAAGTATAGGAAAGATGCCAGTGAACGTGAGGACAGGAGGGACCAACGTGAGGACATGAGGGACCAACGTGAGGACAGAAGGGACCAACGTGAGGAGAGGAGAGACGCTCGAGATGAGAGGTGGTGGCAGGAAGATCAGAGGAGGCAGGATGCAATGCTGGGGCTGCTGCATGAGCAAACAGACATGCTCCGGCGTCTGGTGGAGCTTCAGGAATGGCAGGAGGATCACAGACTGCCACTGCAGCCCCTGTATAACCACTCTCCCCCCTCACCACGTTCCATAGCCTCCTCACCAGACGTGTAAGAACGTGGGGGGGGGGAGGCTCCATGCACCCTCCCATTCCACCCCAGTGGACAGCCCAAGCAAAAGGCTGACATTTTAACATTTTTTTAGTGGCCTTTTCCTTCCCTCCGATCCTCCTCCTAAACCCCACCCAGGCTACCTTCTCAGTTCTCTCCCTCTTTTTATAATCAATTAATAAAGAATACATGATTTTTAAATGATAGTGACTTTATTTCCTTGAAAGCAATCTGTGATCGAAGGGGGAGGGTGGGTTGCCTACAGAGAATGAGTCAATAAAGGGGGCGGGTTTTCATCAAGGAGAAACAAAGAGAACTTTCACACGGTAGCCTGGCCAGTCATGAAACTGGTTTTCAAAGCTTCTCTGATGCGCCGCGCTTCCTGGTGTGCTCTTCTAATCGCCCTGGTGTCTGGCTGCACGTAATCAGCAGCCAGACAATTTGCCTCAGCCTCCCACCCCGCCATAAAGGTCTCCCCCTTACTCTCACACAGATTGTGGAGCACACAGCAAGCAGCAATAACAATGGGGATATTGGTTTGGCTGAGGTCTGAGCGAGTCAGTAAAGTGCGCCAGTGACCTTTTAAACGGTCAAATGCACATTCTACCACCATTCTGCACTTGCTCAGCCTGTAGTTGAACAGCTCCTGACTCCTGTCCAGGCTGCCTGTGTATGGCTTCATGAGCCATGGCATTAAGGGGTAGGCTGGGTCCCCAAGGATAACTATGGGCATTTCAACATCCCCAATGGTTATTTTCTGGTCCGGGAAGTAACTGCAGCCGTTTAAACAGAGTAGTGTTCCTGAAGACGCGAGCGTCATGAACCCTTTCTGGCCAGCCCACATTGATGTTGGTGAAATGTCCCCTGTGATCCACCAGTGCTTGCAGCACCATTGAAAAGTAACCCTTGCGGTTTATGTACTGGGTACCCTGGTGCTCCGGTGCCAAGACAGGTCTATGGGTTCCATCTGTCGCCCCACCACAGTTAGGGAATCCCATTGCAGCAAAGCCATCCACTATGGCCTGCACATTTCCCAGAGTCACTACCTTTCGTAGCAGCAGCTCAATGATTGCTTTGGCTACTTGCATGACAGCAGCCCCCACAGTAGATTTGCCCACTCCAAATTGATTCCTGACTGACCGGTAGCTGTCTGGCATTGCAAGCTTCCACAGGGCTATCGCCAGTCGCTTCTCAACTATGAGGGCTGCTCTCATCCTGGTATTCTGGCGCTTCAGGGCAGGGGAAAGCAAGTCACAAAGTTCCATGAAAGTGCCCTTACGCATGCGAAAGTTTCGCAGCCACTGGGAATCGTCCCACACCTGCATCACTATGCGGTCCCACCAGTCTGTGCTTGTTTCCCGGGCCCAGAATCGGCATTCCACGGATAGAACCTGCCCCATCAACAACATGATCTCCAAAGCGCCGGGACCCGCGGTTTGAGAGAAGTCTGTGTCCATGTCCATGTCCTCATCACTCTTGTCGCCGCGCTGCCGTCGCCGCCTCCTCCTTGCCTCGTTTTTCTGGTCCTGGTTCAGCATAAACTGCACGATAATGCGCGGGGTGTTTACAATGTTCATGACTGCTGTCTTGAGCTGAGCGGGCTCCATGCTTGCCGTGGTATGGCGTCTGCTGTGTTCACCCAGGAAAAAGGGCGCGAAACGGTTGTCTGCCGTTGCTTTCATGGAGGGAGGGGTGAGGCTGTACCCAGAACCACCTGCGACAATGTTTTTTGCCCCATCAGGCACTGGGATCTCAACCCAGAATTCCAATGGGTGGGGGAGACTGCGGGAACTATGGGATAGCTATGGGATAACTACCCACAGTGCAACACTCCGGAAATCGACGCTAGCCCCGGTACATGGATGCACACCGCCGAATTAATGTGCTTAGTGTGGCCTCATACATTCGACTTTATACAATCTGTTTCCTGAATTTACAATCTGTAAATTCGGATTAATCCCGTAGTGTAGACATACCCTGAGAGACTAACACATTTATTTGGGCATAAACTTTTGTGGCCTAAAACCCACTTCATCAGATGTATGTTTAAGAACTGGTAGTAAGAAGTGGTATGGGGGAAAAAGCAGTCATTACACAGATATAACTAATTCGGACTTTCAAAAGTCCTTTAAGTCCCTCACAGGAGGTTTTTAAGGAAAGTACATTTCCATGGGTTGAGAGATAAAGTTA
The DNA here is from genome assembly GCF_028017835.1 of Emys orbicularis. Lineage (NCBI taxonomy): Eukaryota > Metazoa > Chordata > Testudines > Emydidae > Emys > Emys orbicularis. Next base: position 53,183,617 of record NC_088686.1, on the reverse strand, counting down.
TGCCATGCATTAGAAACTGGCTGTGAGATAGGAAACAAAGGGTAGAAATACATTTTCAGTTTCAACGTGGAAGTTAATAATGGGATGCCCTGCATATCTCTGTTAACACTGGTGGTGTTTGACATACTTATTAATATCTGAAAAAGAGGGTGAACAGAGAGATGGCAAAAGTTGCCAAAGACAAAAAATTATGTACTTGGTCAACAGTAGAAAAGAAAGAAAAGAACGCCAGGGAGACCTAAAAAAGCTTGGCTACTGGACAGCATAATGACAAATTAAATAAAATATAGACAAAAGCAAGGTTATGAATATTGGAAGAAGCAATTTGTACTAACTCATGCACATTGATGGATTCTAAATTAACTGTAACCACTCAGGAAAAAAATAGGCATCACTGTGGACAGCTCAATTCAAGTATCTCCTCAGTGCACATGGCTGGTCAAAAAAAGCAAACACAATATTAAATTGTATTAAAGGGGGAAATATTGAAAATATGCCATTATGTAAAGCATTAGAATGCCCTCAAAGAGGGCAAAAAAAGGATTAGAATTGTGGAAAGTCATAAGACATTTATAAGAGTAGGGCTAGTTAGTTTAAAGCAGGGGTGGACAAACTTTTTGGCCTGAGAGCCGCATTGGGTTTCGTAAATTGTATGGAGGGCAGGTTAGGGGAGGGGGTCATGGCCCAGCCTCCACCTCTTATCTTCCCCCCCCCCACCCGGGACTCCTGCCCCATCCAACCCCCCCATTCCCTGACGGCCCCTCCGGGACCCTTGCCCCATCCAACCACCCCTTCTCCCTGTCCCCTGACTGCCCCCGGAACCCCTGCCCCTGACTGCCCCCTGCCGCCCCATCCAATCCCCCCTCCTTCCTGACTGCTCCCCCGAGACCTCTGCCCCCATTCAACTCCCTGTTCCCCCCCAACCCCTATCCCCACCCCTCCCCCTGACCACCACCCCAAACTCCCCTGCCCTCTATCCAACTCCCCTGCTCCCTGCCCCCTTTCCACGCTGCCTGGAGCACCAGTGGTTGGCGACGCTACAGCTGCGCTGCCCGGCTGGAGCCGGGCCACGCCGCCGCTGCCACCACGCAGCACAGAGACTGGGTCAGGCCAGGCTCTGCAGCTGCGCTGCCCCAGGAGCTCACAGCCCCGCCGCCCAGAGCATTGCGCCGGCGTTGGAGCGAGCGAGCTGAGGCTGTGGGGGAGGGGGAACAGCGGGAGAAGGGCCGGGGCTAGCCTCCCGGGCCAGGAGCTCGGGGGCCGGGCAGGATGGTCCCGCGGGCCGGATGTGGCCTGTGGGCCGTAGTTTGCCCACCTCTGGTTTAAAGTATGTGTGACATAGTAAGAGGTGACGTTAAAATTATATAAAATAATGAAGGAGAAAGAGGAGGTCAATCAAGTGTTGCCATTTACCTTTTCTGATCATTTTAGAACAAGAGGTCACCCAAGGAACTCAAAAGGCAACTAAGTTAAAAGTTAAAAGAGGACATACTTTTTTACCAACACCTAGTTAACCAATGGAACTCATTGCCACGATGTAGAGTTTAGCAAGATTAGACATTTATTATATTCACGATAAGAACATATGCAGTAACATTAGATCAGATAAAAATGTATAAGGCATATAAACTGTCAGGTTTCAGGACATAGGCCAACCACATAGAATCTGGTTCATAAAGAAACTTCCTCGATGGGTACATATATTAGTATATAACTGTCCATTATGAGGGTTCTCTATTCATGTTCTCAGAGCATCTGATTAGCTATTGTCAGATGTGGGATACTGGACTAAATGGACCATTGGTCTGATCGGGTATGGCAATTCTAAAAGACCAGATTCTGCAGTCTTTACTCAAGCAAGGCTGCCATTGATTCAGTGGGAGTTTTTCCTCACGTAGGGTCCAGAGAATTTGGTCTGAAATGCTCATGTCCCTAAAGAAAGACCTAAATAAAGCCTTTAAAGTTCCTGAGAGCAGAGACAATGGCTTCCTTTGTATAGCAGAGTGCTGAGCACAGGCAACACTCAGGAAACCATAATAGAAACTGTTTTATTAGGAGTTGGGGAATAGAATTAAAATGTTCCTTTAAAATAACTCGCAGATAAATAACATGCAGTAGAACAAAGTACTTTAATGTTTATTCATGAATTATTATATAGGAATATAATGAAATTTTTTAAGCATGTCAGCCTGCTTTTTATTATTGTGCCCACTAAAAACCTAATGCTGTTTTTATGCAGGCAAACTCCTATGAAACTCAATAAGAAGTCTGTCTGCATAGAGACTGCAGGATCAGCCCCTGCAATGCAGTAGTAAAGTATTTTTATTCTATTCTTCCGCTGAGAGGTTATTGTTTTTAAAATGCCAACGTTCCCCTATGCTTCTGAAACTGAAAATTCCTCCAGCCATAATCATTGCAGCTCTTCTGAAAATAAATTTCCATGTGAAACTTCACATTTTCTCTTTCAAGCACTCAGGAAAATTCATATATTAATTCAGGGCAAAATGTTACCATTTCAAGCCCTGAACACATTGTAGTAGATATTTGTGTTCCAGAATTTCAAATAAATTTCAAAAAGCTGCAGAGAATCAGCCTGCCTCTGTATTTGCATGTTTGCCCTGTGGCCTTATGGGTACTGTTGGTTCAGCTGATTCACTGTATTTGTTTGGATTGTTTTTCAGCTACTCTGGGGGGTTTAGTTATTTGAATTGTTGATGTGGAATGTTACATGTATTAGAAATAAAGGTCCAACTCAAGGTTACAGGTAAGTAGTGTAAATATTGGTATCTCAGAAGCACTTGCTGAAAGTGAAAGACTGTGGCAGAGAACTTAATTATGAAATTTCTCTTTGACATAAATTTCTCTGTGGCTTCTGTTTTGGCCAGAACTGTTGTATGTGGCAGCATTAGATAGTTGAAACAGATGGATATGAATGAGATTATCATATGCTGAAATTAAGAATGCTGTAAATTGTAACACAGAACAACCTGAAGTACCTCTGTTGGAAAAAACTTTTTCCTGTGGGTCATCCGGAAAAAGCTTATTACAGCAGCTTTTTGCTGTGAAAATCTGACTTAGTTAAAAATTAGTCATTTTTGCAGCAAAACTATTTCTCCCTGAGCAAAATCCTTGATTTAAAAAAAAGATTTTTGCATTTATATTTTTCACAGGACAGAGGAAAAATGCCAAAATTTTCAATCTCAGGTGCCTAAGTAAGGTATCTTGACCCATACTTAACTGCTTGAATAAGTGGCTTGATTTTCAGATAGTAGGACCTCTCACATTGTCTGGCGTGGCTCACGACCTAGGGTGTCAACCTCAGGGTAGACTGTCAAAGCAGGACAGACATCCCAAACTGGTGGTATGTTCTATAATTAGATTTTCCCAACTCAGTAATAAATGTGAACTCCTGGGTCACTGTAACAGTCTTACCATGGAGTCACAAACAGTCCCCTGGGGTTCTCCAGTCTATCTTGCCACCCTGACAAAATGGGCTTAGTGATAAATGGTCACTTACACCAAAAATCACACCACATTCAGGTTGCTTCCAGTCCCAAGAGACGAGTCACTTACCTCAGATCAATTGGTACGCCAGATCTTACACCAAAGACAAAGCCTGTGGCCAATCCTGTAATAAAATATCTAAAGGTTTATTAACTAGGAAAAAGGAATAAGAGAGTTATTTACAGGTTAAAGCAAGCAACGTAAATACACAAATGAGTTACCGTCTAACTCCTAAGAGTGACAGAGTTGTAGTGATCTGTCAATTCAAAGTGTCTTTCAGGGAGGACCCCTGGGGATCTCTGGCTTTGGTTTAGAGCAGCGGTTCTCAAACTTATTTGGTCATGTGCCCCTTCTTTGTGTCTTTAGTAGTTTACTCCCTCTCCCCAAGTACATATACTGCCACCCAGCTCTGAAGGCAGAGTGGAGAGCAGCAGCTGCTGGCCAGTCGCCCAGCTCTGAAGGCAGCACTGTGCCAGCGGCAGCGCTGTGCCAGCAGCAGCACAGAAATAAGGGTGGCAACATGAAAAGTAATATTCATCAATATCACTTTTCACAGCAGACTTAGCGCCCGATTGCCATCCTTCTGCACTGCTGCTGCCACCCCGGAGCTGACAGGCAGAGCCCTGCCACCTTGGCTGACAGCTGGAGCCCTGCTGCCTCCAGGTGAGAGATTTGTGGGGGTGGGAAGGAGAGCCTGAGCCCAGGCTGCCTCCTGGTTATGGAATGGGGCAGGGGGAGGGAGAGCCTGAGCCCAGGGCAGCGCTCAGCCCTGGGGTGGTGGGGCTCCAGTTGTAAGCCCTGGGGTGGCTGGGCTCTGGCTGTTAGCCCTGGGGTAGCAGAACTCCAATTGTCCTCTTTATCCCCACCTCTCCGGTATACACGGCCCTTCTGCACAAGCCCTAGCCAACTGGGCCTGACTGCCAGAGCTCTCTTTAAAAAAAAAAAAGCACACAGTTCACACCCCTTTTGACACATTCCTGCCCCTCCCTTGGGAGGCATGCTCCATAGTTTGAGAGCCACTGGTTTAGAGTCAGAATTCAAACAGCCAAAAAGATGGAAAATTTTCCCGTGACCTTGTTTTATTTCCTTCATTCAGCTTCCAAGTCCAAAGGACGAACTTCTGTGCACGTAGCATTTCCCAGGTGCAATAGGGCCATTAACCAATCCTTTGTATTGTGATGTTCCTTGATGGCCCATCTGATTTTGGCAGTCCTTCTGGATGGGTGTGGAGGATGATTCCCATGCCTGAGTTCACAAGTTAAGAGCAAACATTTTCAATGTTATAAAGCAAAATGTACATATTTTCTGCTAGCATGGAATACAGACATAAGAGAGATTAATGCATTCAGCAATTTATGAGCATTTCATAGAGTCTAAACACTAAATACATTCTTAAAAGACTTAGCTATTTTGAGCAAAACTAAAATACAGGTGAACTGGTTTAGTCTTCAGCTCTGAGTTTGTCAGTTCTTAACTAATGCCTGCAGCCAGGACAAGAGCTGGCATCTGGCCTACCAGCATCACAACTCCTTCCCATAACAATATTAGCTTTCACCTAACTATAGTCCAAATCTTTTCCAAATCAATACTTTCCCTGCTTTATCACTCAATACTACATTTCTGGAAGGATGACATGTGTAGGTGGATGCAAATTGTTCCAATCACACTGTAAACAACGTGAAGAGATATTGTAGGCCAACGTAGGCCCCAAATTTAGGTTTGTAAAAAGGTTTAGTTCAAGATATAAAAATTTTCCCATGATTTGAGAGTTTTTTTCTGGACAGTTTTAGTTTGTATTTAAATATCCTCCTTCAATGTTTGCAACCGAGGCCCCCGATCTTCAAGTGAAACCACTCAGCCAGCACCTTATTTGCCCTTATCCACTCACATGGATTCACTTTCAGGATCGGGGCCTACACATTGCAGGACATCCATCGAGGCACTTAGCAGCTTCTAATTTCCATTGAAGACAGTGGAGTGGAAGGCACTCAGTGCCCCTTCAGAGAAGCTTCGTATCTTACTGGATCAGTACCTTAATGAGTAATCAGACCTTGGTGTATGTGATAAAATATTTAGGGGCATACTCTGATACCCTTTACTGATAAAGAATAGTATGTTGTGACTACTCATGGAGTAAGATGTTATTCAACATGAGAAAGGGGAAGCTCAAAATCTGGCCCTCTTGTCAGTTACATGTGTGCAATCCTATAGCAGAGGGCAGAATTTGGCCCTTACAGTCTATCTTGTTGGACTCTCTGACCTAGACAACATAAAATAACAGAAACAAACAAACACTTTATCATACAGACAGTTCTCTATTCTCATTTGCCTCTGCTTAGCAGTAATGGACCAAATCCATCCCTGGTGTATCACCACTAAAGCCAGAGGAGTTTTGCCAGGGATAAATTTGGCCCAGTATTATTTTCTAACTGAGATTAGAGAACAAGTGAACCAGCAAAAGACAATTAAGTCAGTGATGCACTTGCTATCTAAAGTACTCAAGCAATGTGAATGCTGGCATAATGCAGTTCTTATTCACCAAGCATGCAAATAAATCAACTTTAATGTCAATAAAGTCAGTAATGACAGATTTTATCACTAAGATATAGCTAAGCAATAATGACTAGGAAGAAAGTAAGTAGCTTGCAGCAACTGAAGTGATTTTTTATTTTGTCCTAGGTGAAGCCAAGGGTAACTGAAAAGACTGGCCTTTCCCCCCTCTTTTATTAACTGCAAATCATTCTTGTCATGTTAGAAAGCAGATTTTTTTTCAAGTGTTATTCACTATTATGCTGTGACTCACAATATGACCTCCTTCTGAGGTACTAAAGGCCATTTCCAATTAGCCTCTTCTTATTACTAAGATGCAGTTTCTATGTACAGTATTAAATTATTTTTTTCTTCATTCAATACAGAAATTATATTTTCTATTACTCCTCAGCAAGTGTAGTTGCCTACTTAATTCATCCACCATCCATGATCACAGAAATCCTAGAACAAACAAAAAGAGTAAGTATGAGGTTGCTTCAATACTTCACAATTTCTAATCCTAAACTGTGCTCTTAGGCAGTTGTTGCATTCCATTCATCAGTAGAGACTGAAATTGTTACCTCTCCAGGATTTTGTGAGACTTAACTAACATGTTTATAAACAATTTTGAGATGCTCAGATGAGAGGCACACTAAAAGTGAAAAATATTATGTGTCTCAAGTAGGTGTGGTGTGGTGGGCAGAATCACAATATGATTTTTTTTAAAAACAATATTATGTCAACTAAGTAGCTTCTCTGCTGCTGATTTAAACGTATCTAGACACTCTAAAATCAACCAGACTATCCGGATGTTTACAAAATACTACTCTAGATTATATGAATTTGTATAATTATTTGTCTGTCTCTGGATTTAAAAAAAAATACCACAATTTTATACTATGCGTGTAGCAGTTTTATCCCTGTGGGATATGTTTTACAATGTTCGATTGCCATGTTTCAGTAGTTTTGGCTGACATTCAACAAATGTCTGAGCAGCTAATAATGCACTTAGTTCTTTTAGTCCACCCATCTGTCCATCACATCTGCCCATCCTTATAAAAGCTATTATTAAGCAGCATACCATTTCTCTAACATCCTCTCTATATTCATTGCCATCCCGCCTGGCTTGAAGGTAAACAATGTGTGTGTTCACAATTATTCTAAATCTTTATTCATAAGCAAGAGGTAAATAAACAGTTTTCTACAAATAAAACAAACAAACAAACCATTTTCTTTTACCATTTTGTTAATGACATTTTAATCCATCAAATCTACACAGTTGCCAGTCAACATCCAGTTGAAACATTATCACAACACAACAGGAAACCTTTCTCTTGTCCATGAAAATCATACACTTAGTCACCAGAAACATAACCTTGGAAGACACCGTTTCAGAGGAAATAATAATTAACCTCAGTGTTTCCTATGTATTCTGGATTGCACATTATGACAGGCTATTGGGAATTGTTTCTGCAAGCCTATGAGTATGAGAGTAACTTTACACATGTGAGGAGTCTCCCAGAAGTCAGTGCGATGGCTCACATGAGTCAAGTGCTTACATGCTAAGGTGATTTCAGGATCTCTCCAGCGGTCCCTTAAACTGATGATGGCAATGAAAGCAATGGTAAACATTTTATGAGAGTTGTTTTGTATCCTATCAAATGAAATTGGAAAAGAAAGAAAAAGCTTAAATCAAAATGAAGCTATATAACAGAGCAAATTGAGCCTACAGACAGGCAGCGATCTTGCAGGAACATCTGCAAATCACAATTGTAAAATATGTACTTACCATACTTTATAAATTTACTCTTTCACATTCTACTGCCCTGGTCTATAATCTTCTAGAGTCAGGAATGTTAATGACAAAACTTGAAAATTACTATAGAATAATCTTTAAAATGTACCTATGGAATATTTATTTTACTACTATGTGATTCTTAATAATGTTCAGAATTGCAGTTAGGAATTACAAAGTGAAAATTTGGATGCATCATTGTGATTCTCTGTTGAGCTGGTTTATTATATAGCCTGTCTTAGAAACACTGTGAAAGCAAATACAAGGAATGCTATTGTCACGCTGTCTGGAATGGCTCACAAACAGACATGCCGAACCCGTGAAAAAAAACGTAGAAATTGGGCTTGTTTTCGGCTTAACTGGCTTGTGAGTTGCTTGTTGGCTAGTTTTTGGCTTGTATCTTGTTGCTTCTTTTTTTGATCGGCTCCTGGCAGGCAGAGGCAAGGAGGGGCAAGCAGGGGCAAGGGGTAAGCAGGAGCAGTGGTGGAGAGAGTCAGGGGTGCACATCAGGCCCACCACAGTCCCAGACTGCACACTGGGGGGATCTAGTCACATAGTTCTGGGGTGCTTAGGGATTGGCTTGTTTTGAAATGGGATTAGCTTGATTTTTGGCTTATTGTGAAATTCGGGGTGCTTATTTACCACATGAAAGTTGGCAACTGTGCAATCGACCCTTACTGTCTCAGGGCAGACTGTCAAAAGCAGAGCAGATGCCCCGAACTGGTGGTATGTTCTATAATTAGATTTCACCAACCCGGTAACAAATGTGAACTCCTGAGTCACAGTAACAGTCTTACCATGGAATCACAGACAGTCCCCTTGGGCTCTCCAGTCTATCTTGCCACCCAGGCAAACTGGACATAGCGATAAATAGTAATTTACACCAAAAATTAGAAAATATTCAGCTTGCTCCCAGTTCCGAGAGAACAGTCACTTACCCCAGATCAATTTGTGTCTTATATCTCACACCAAAGACAACACTGGTAGCCAAACCTATAGTAAACTAATTAAGGATTTATTAACTAGGAAAAAGAAATGAGAGAGTTATTTACAGGTTAAAGTGGAATAAGTTCAGTCTGTGGTTCCAAAAGGTGACAGAGATGTAGCAATCTGTCAGCACTGAATGTCTTTGTAGGGTAACCCAGATAGACCCTGGGGAGCTCTGCTTTTTGTTTCTTAGCTCCAGCCCTTGTAAGAGTCCAAACAGCCAAGAGATGAAAAATCTTCATGTCAGCTATCTTTATTTCCCTCTTCCAGAATTCAAGTTGATGGAGTGTGCTTTCTTGTACACAGCACCTTCATGGGTGTAAGAGGGCCATTAAACCAGCTTTTGTGTTGTCATGTTCCACAATGGTGCATTTAGCCTTGATAGTACTTCTGGATGGGTGAGGGATCCACTTTTCCTGCCTAAGTTCACAAGTTCAAAGCAGGCATTTTTAACATTATAAAGCAAAACTTGCATATTACCTTATAGCATGCAATACAGACATTACAAGTAAGATTAATGGATGCAGCAATTTACAAGCATTTTATAGAGTCTAAACACTAACCACATTCTTACAAGTTCAACACCCATCATGAACAATATTAACATATAGGCAAGCTGGTCTGGTCTCCAGCTATGAATTTGTCAGTGCTTAGCTGACACCTACAGCCTTGGCAAGAGCTGACATGTAGTTTACTAGCATCACAACTACCATAGTGCTCAAACAGAGAAAACAGGTTCTCAGGAGTCTAAGCTCCACATCCTTTTGAGCCAGGGCCGGCTCTGGCTTTTTTGCCGCCCCAGGCAAAAAAGCCTCCGGCCGCCCCCCCCCCGCCCCCCCGCGGGGGGGGGGGGGGGGAAGGGCGGCCAGAGCGCCGGGGGGAGGGCGGCGAGCCCGGCTGTGGCCCCGCTCTCCCCGGCGGCCGGAGCGCCGCGCCACCCCCCTCCAGGTGCTGCCCCAAGCACAAGCTTGGTGGGCTGGTGCCTGGAGCCGGCCCTGTTTTGAGCACATTGTAGTTTTAAAAAGCCTTGCAAAGAGCAAAAGGCATAGTTATGGAAACTATCGGATTTGAAAATAAAGTGGTATGATTTGGAATAGAGGGCAACTTAAGGCAGAATCAATAGTCATTGGTTGACTCAGGAAAACAAAAATATTAATAGGACCTAATTATGCGACATAATTGTGCTAAGTGACGCCTAGGACACAGGGAGCCTTTTACCCACCTACCCCCAGCACACCCATGCATGCACAGTCCTGACTGAATTAGCCATTTAGGCAATCCCACGTGCAGGTTTGATATCTTTGCCTGCAGTGCCAAGAACAAACTAGGGTGCACTTCTGAATTTAGGCATGACCAACAGTTGTAGCAAGGGACACTGTGATGCCATTCAAACGTGGGGCACTTGGTTGCTTTATGACTTCTATGGTTAAAATGATTCCCATTGCACTACTCTGGTGCTCCCCTGCCCCCATCTCACTACATCTGATACAGCTGTAATTTAACCCACAGAATACACACAATAGTTGTTATATTGCATGCCATAATAAGATGTAATATTAAATGGCTTCTACCCAAGAGATATATATACCTTACTTTCGTAATTCCCTTTATAATCTTCCATTTAAAGAGAAAATGGGCCAATGAAAAAAATGAATCAAGTCATTCTCTACTATTGTGTGAGGAAAGTCAGAACATATAATACAGTCAATACTGAATGTTATTATGAGCCATTTGTTTCTAGTAGAGGCATTGCCACAATCTGCTGGGTGCTATACCAACATTAAGAATGGTATATATTTTGTCATCAGTTTCAAGGGTCAGTTTTCCTTATCTGAGGCAATTATATGTTATTCATATACATCGTGGGTTTACTTAAGAAAAAATATGTAATAACTACATTAAAGATATCTAAAAGAGCATCAATTTAGCATGCTAATGAGTTAGCTAACCTTATTACTGCTGGTCAGGAAATAAACAAGAATGAACTTGTTGCATCTGGAAATATGTAAAAAGCCCCCAAAGTGTATCTTATTATATGACACTGACAGGATGTGGGAAACTGATGTAGAAACTGAAAATGGGACCTACTCAATGGCAAATCATATAGACGCATAACCTACAGAATTGAACCACACGGTTCATATTCCCTAGCCTACATGTCATTCTTCATTAGGTACCAGCCACCATGGACTCCAGTGTGACTCAGCCATACATGTCTCCTCTCATCTAGTAGATGACAGGCCTATCCAAAAAGATTGTAGGTACAATTAAATACATGTTTTATGAATGTAACATGGTGCAATACTTCTGCACCCATATGGCAGATATCATCAGTGATCTCTTGGTGCTAGATATCTCTTGAACACCTGTTCTGGTGACACTAAAATCCAGTGCCCTACTCTAAAGAACAGTTTTATCAGTGGAGAAACTAGCAGATACCTTAAAAATGATTGTCAAAAACAGTATTAAATCATCCTGGAATAACATTTAAAATGACTTTCAATTACTTAGTCAATAAAATCTGCCTAGTATTGAAGTAAAAGTCAGTCCACTCCCATTAAATCAATGGAAAGATTTCAATAGAAGTAGAATTGGGCCCTAAGAGAGAACTATTTGATTAAATGTAAAGAAGATCTGTGATTTCCTTTATCCCATACCTGAAAAATGTTTTTACATTTCATTGGTATAAATATAGTAGCTTTTCATAACTAGAGGAGTTTGTCCCTTTTTATCATTCCTTTCTCCTTAACATTTTATACTAACAGAGAGAAAAGATATCTCTTGTAAAAGTGTTTTTGCATGTATCTATATTAATGTTATGATTGCAAGTGCATTAGAGCTAGATTTTCTTTATATTTTTAACAGAAAATAAAAGGATTAAAAATGATGGCTGATAAGATTATTGCATCATATGTCTAAATTTTTGGATGATGGGAAGTTGGGATTGGGTACAAGATGGTAAAATAAACCAGGAGCCAAATCTGTGGTTATGTCAAAATGCAAGTTCTATTCTCACTCAGACTGAATTTATACTGCTGCAGATTTAATGACTTCAGTGAAGTTACTCCTGATTTACATCTGTGAAAGTGAACTTAGAACCAAGCCCAAAGTGCCTGAGAAAGTAAGTCTTAGAGAAAACAAAGCATGAACCCAGTTCAAAGTCTTAAAAAAAGCCATCAGGATAAGAGAGAAAGAGAGAGACTCATAGATTGACCATTTAAGGGTTTCCTCCCCCTTCTTCTCTGACACATCCAAGAAGCAGAGGTACTGTAGTGCTGGGTCTCTTGGGTTCAAATTTCACTCAAGACACAAAATAGTGACGGACTTCAGAATATTGGTATAGGGTAAGTGATTTTCATTGTTATTTTAAAAAAAAGTAATTGAAAAAGTGGAAGATAAATAGTGTTCCAAGTGTCTTTTTATGTTTTTTGGGGGGGTAGGGGGATTTTTTTTGGGGGGGATGCATGGGGTGATTAACCAAAAATCAGCTAAGACAGCGATAAGGTGGAATGGGAGAGCCAGACAAGAGGCCATGTATCATGATCACAAGCACATTGAAGTCAGTGAGAATTTTTATATTGATTTCAACGGGATTTGGATTAGACTTTGAAATCAGAGTAAAACACAGATGCTAGTGTTGAATATAAAGCCTAGATGCTACAGAGATTGTTTTTGAGAAAATACCTTCCTTGTAAAAAGGAAGGTAAGAGAGGTGGCAGCATCAAATGATGTCTGGTGCAAAAGTAGGTGAGTGCACTTTGAACTGTAGCAATGGAAATAATATAGTCCATAAATGGAGAAACCTCACAAGATTCAGAGGTTCGTTGTGTATAAGCACACAAAAGTTCCGATATAAAACTTACCCCCATACATGTTTCTTGGGGCTGCAAAACTAGGCAGAACAATAGTGATAAAACTTCACTAAGTGACCATTGTTCTTCTCTTTTCTACTAAAAGATCATTTGCATTTAGTGCTATATGGAACTTCTAAAACCTCTACTAGCTAAGTATTTGTTTCCAAGGCTATTCCCAGTATTTGAAACAAAGTTGAGCCATGGCGATCTGGGTACCTTATTGGGACATCCTCACGTAACAATAGGCAACCCCTAAGAGGCATCATTGCACTACAGGCTTGCCAGCCTGAGAAAGCCAGCAAGGAAGCAAGAAATGCTTTTGTACAGCACCAAGGGCAGCCTGTCCTTCCCCCTCCTGCACTGAACAAACTACCAAAAGAACAAGAGGAGCAGTTGTAGATATAACAAGAGCTAAAAAACTAGCAGCATGTGTTATGCATGTTAGCAGCAGCAGTCCTGGTGACCGTCCAAACTTTGACTCCTCCAAATATACATTGGACATTGAATGAGAGATTGAATAATCAGGTGCTAGGGGAAAAAAAAATATATGTTGCTCACCCTTAAAAAAAAAAGATGTATGATTGGGACATTAAGATAAGCTAAAGTAAGGTAAGGTAAGCTGATAAGTAAGGCTACGATTTAGTCACGGGTATTTTTAGTCATGGATCGGTCACGGGCAATAAACAAAAATTTACAGTCCATGACCTGTATACTAAAAATACCTGTGACTACATATTGGCGGGAGAGTCTGGGGGGCTGCTGCTGGGGGGCCAGTGGCACCAACTGCCGGGAGCCACGGACCGTGGCTGCTCCGGCCAGCTGCCCAGGGACTGCTGCTGGGGCCAGTGGACCATGGTTGCTCTGGCCAGCCACCTGGGGACCGCTGCTTGGGGCTGCGGACCGCGGCTGCTCTGGCCAGCCATCCAGGGACCACTTCCGGGCCAACAGACCGTAGCTGCTCTGGCTGGCCACACTGGGACTTCTGCCTGGGGCCACGCCGGGGGACCGCTGCGTTTCATTACTTTGAGGACTAGTCTGGTGGACGAACAGACCCAGAATTGAGGGCCACAGCACCACCTTCTCTCCCTCCCCCACCTCTGGTTCTGCTTATTTGCCAAATGGGTTTCCTAATCTCTTACTTTAACTAGAGCTGGATCTAAAGTAACACACACACACTCCCTCCCCACCTTTCCAGTTCTGAACACCCCAACATTTTTTGTGGGGAGAGAGTCAGCATTCAGATCCAAATTGTGTAGCTTGGGACCATCTCTAATCCTAATTGTATCAGCTAGTCTGTGAGATAGCTATGGGGTCTTTTAGTCCATTTGTCTCCTATAATTCAGCAGTCTTTAGGATCCTAGTACTCTTCCTATATACACTGCCCTGGAAGGGATTTCAAAGGATTCATGCCTCTACCAAAATTTGAGAAATATTTGCAAAGTGCATTAAATTGTGCCAGCCTTGGAAATGTTTTTATTGCCTTTTTATCATTGCGCGTAATCAAGGAAATTTATCTTCCCCTTACGGAATAATGCCTGAGTTGCTGTTTTTGTTTATATGTTTGTTTGTTTTCCATTTTGTGGTTTACATTGTACATTACAGCTTGTCAAAAAAAAAGTTAAAGTTACCTAGAAAAAACACAGGATTTGGAGATGAATTTTCATATATTTCTACATTAAATATGTTATTCCGTTTATATCTGAGAAACACACAGCACCATATAAATTCACTGTACATGAAGTTTTATATTTGTCGCACCAAAACACCTTCCAGGCCCAAACACAGAGAGACCTACCATATATTTCCCATATAGTTCACTAGGGACTTTGCTATTGATTTTACATGGAAAGTGCTGAGATACGACAGTGATGGGTGGCATTATAAAACTGTTAAATAAAGATAAGACAATACAGTTCTTTTTGTTGGAGGAGAAAGCTCTCTGTGTCAAGTTTGCCTGATCTCTTTCGTGATGGTGAGTTCTATAATCTGGGGGTGGACCAGGAGAAAGGAGGCTGCAGGACTCCCCTTTAGACTGATTCACTGACTGAACTCCTCTTATGGTGTTTCAGAGGGGAGAATGTAGCAAAACCAGGGGCTACCAAAGCCCTGAAGCCACAGTAAAATCCACAGAGTGGCTATACTACCACTTCACTCCCTGGTGGAAGGGGAAGTGTTCTGTTCTCACCAGCCCTTGTAGAACTCCCAGGTACACAGCAGAACTATTTGTGTGATGGGAGGTGGATTTGTCCCTTACCAAATCTTGCTACATATTAGTCGTTTTGATCAGCCATCAAAAGTAAAGTCAAGCAGTAAAGTCTTTAAATAATTTCTCTTCGTGTCTTATATTCCCCTTGATTAAATGTGTTTACTTCCCTTTTATTTGCAGCAGTTAGTGACATTTTAATAATAGATTGAATAGTCTAATCCAGTGGTTCTCAAACTGTTGGTCGGGACTCCAGAGTGGGTTGCGAGCCCATTTTAATGGGGTTGCTCGGGCTGGCTTAGAATTGCTGGGGCCTGGGACCAAAACCTGAGCCCCACCACCTGGGACCCAAGCCCCACAGCCCAGGGCCAAAGCCAAAGCCCAAGGGTATCAGCCCTGGGTGGCAGGGCTCAGGTTACAGGCTCCCTTCCTGAGGCTGAAGCCCTTGGGCCTCAGCTTTGGCCCTGGGGCAGTGAGGCTGGGGCTTCGGCTTTGGCCCCCCCCCACCTAGGATGGTGGGGCTTGGGCGCGTTCAGTCAGGCTCGGCCCCTCCTCCTGGGGTCATGTAGTAATTTCTGTTGTCAGAAGGGGGTCACAGTGCAATGAAGTTTCAGAACCCCTGGTCTAATCTTTTTTTTTTCAGATCTAGCGAAAGATTCCCTCTTGCTTGCTGTTGACATTCTGGCCCCTCATCAGACAAGAGTCATTGTATTTTAGCCACCTAATAAAGGCCTTCTTTCAGGATGGTTCAGATAGACCTACACCAAGATCCAAAACAGGTGTCTGAAATACTTTAAAATATTTGAGGGAACAAAATGTAAGAAAAGTTTTCTCTTATTACCTCACATTTAATGTTTCCTTTATGTAGCAACTGTAGGGCATATAAATCAGGTTGTTTTAGGTCAGGAAATAGATATTTTGCTCAATGAGAAATGAAAAGCAAGCCTAAAAAACAGGCCAGCTGGCATTTTAGAGGCATTTTTTATTTTGTTATTTCCATAATGATTGTTGATTATGATAATTGATAATTTCAATAATTTCTATGATACAGTTAATTGGTAAAAGTAATTTAGTTGCTCTTTTATGTGAAATACTCTTAATTAACAAAGAACATTTAAATAAATTACCATAATACTGAAGGTCACACAAATATTACCTACAGTTGTGCTCACTGTTGCATAGATACTTATTTCTATCCAGAGACAGCAGGTGAATAAGACTCAATCTTTGGAATGAAAGAAATGGTATTTCACTAAAATAAAAAATCATGAGTTTCTATTTCTGAGTTGTAACTTCAAGAATCCTATACTTCCTGCCCTTTTGCTTCAAATCAGTTGTTATATCAATTTAATATTAGATGTGTCCCATATCAGAAGATTGAGATATTCTTCAGTGGTGGAGAGTGTAGAACCTGATCTGGTACTTTCCACCTCAAAATACTGGTGAATAAACTGGTGGGAAAAAACCCCCAACAAACAGACGTGATGGGGAAGCCTTGTGCTAGACACAGGCTGAACTTTTTGAAAGATGTAGACTTTTGAAAACAAAGGTGTGTTTGAAGGTCCACAGTATCTGGTGAGTGCTCATGGGAAGGGACTGTCTAGCTATATTCCACCAGGTAACTAGCAAAATAATACTATGCCAGTTTCATCAAAAAGCTCTGTCATCATAATTCCATCTCAATACCCTAGTTATTTAGTTGTCCCACAGCAGAGACTGAAGTCCTACAAACTGTGTTAAAGATCTTGATGTGGAAAACTGAAATAGCTTAGAAAAGATCTTCAGGTGGAAAACGGGTATTAGGAAAAAAGTAGACATGAACATCTAGGGCCAAATTTCCTCTTGTCTTATCTTCCATTGAAGATAATGGAACTTGGCATAAGCCCATTTACACCAGCAGAAATTTTGCCTCTTCCTTAAATTCTGCCCTTCAGTGTATGTGTGGGGATCCCATTGATGTCAGGTGCCAGTTACAGTCCACTGCCAATTGTTCTGCCTTCCCAATACTGAAGGACACTGTGTGGTGGAGTTAAAAGCCTGCTTGCCTGCTATACACTAAAAGCCTCCATCTGAGAGCTGCTGCCCACAGTCCATGTCTGCCCAAAGATGGATGACTACTATCCTCATTGTTGACATCTCTGTACAGATTTTTTCCCCTCATCCTCCATTAGGAATCTCCTACACTGTGTCTCATCAGAGGGTTATTTTTGCTGAAGGGAGTTTTGCTTATGGGGTGGGGATGATGGTTGGTCACCTGAGGGCAGGGCAGTAGAGTTCAAACTGATGACCTGAGAGGCAAGAACGGGCATTGTGGAACACCTCCCGGAGGCCAATCACAGCGCTGTAATTGACCAGGGTGTCTACACTGGCACTGCGGCACTGTATCCCCGGCGCAGAAAGCTGTATGCCTCTCGGGGTGGTTTTTTTACAGCGCTGCAACTGCGCAGTTTCTGCGCACTAAGTGGCTTGGCTGTGTGTACACCTCAGGAGTTACAACGCAGAAAGCTGCTTTACTGCGCAGAAACTTGCTAATGTAGACAGGGCCTTAGAATCTGTTTCAAACAAAACTGTGACCTTACGAGAATATGTAGGAAAAAAAGTGTGAAGTAGGTGACAAGGTTAATGACATTTACATGCAGATTGACAGAACTAAAGCCTTAGCTGGAGCACTGATTGAGAATAATTAGTGAGTGTACTGCCATTTAAAATCTATGTAAAATTGTATAAAATCAACAAATATTAGGATCTGGTTATGTTTTGAATCTATAAGTAGTGGGGATTTCTTTGAAAAGTTTTCACCCTTTTTAATTTGTTTGGTTGATCTTGATGTTCATTTTTACTTCTGAAAACCAGGCTCTGTTATTTCCATAGCACCCACGATGACTTCAGTTTTAGCTGTGGAGACTCAGTATTTCTGATGATAAGCCCCATATGACTTACCGTGTTGTTTTTTTTTAAAATAGGTGAAATATTCAAAAGCACTTATGCCCAAATTCACAAAGATATTTAGGTGCCTAACTTCCATTGAAATCAATGAAAGCTGGGCACTTATATAGCTTTGAGGATTTGGGCCTAGGTGTTTTAGTCTAACTCTGCTTCCATTGAAATCAATGGGAGTTTAACTCTAGACGTCAGTGGAACCAGAATTGGGCCTATGTGGAGTGCTTTATATTTATTTTTGATTACAAGTATTTGCACTGTAAAAAACCCCAAAAGAAATAGTATTTTTCAATTCACTTAATACAAGTAATGTAGTGCAATCTCTTTGTCGTGAAAGTGCAACTTACAAATGTAGAATTATGTACAAAAAATAACTGCATTCAAAAATAAAACAATGTAAAACTTTACACCTACAAGTCCACTCCGTCCTATTTCTTGTTCAGCCAATCGCTCAGACAAACACGTTTGTTTACATTTGCAGGAGATAGTGCTGCCTGTTTCATGTTCACAATGTCACTTGAAAGTGAGAACAGGTGTTCTCATGGCACTGTTGTAGCCGGTGTCGCAAGATATTTACACATCAGATGCACTAAAGATTCATATGTCCCTCCATGCTTCAACCACCATTCCAGAGGACATGTGTCCATGCTGATGACGGGTTCTGCTCGATAACAAACCAAAGCACTGCTGACCAACGCATGTTCATTTTCATCATCTGAGTCTGATGCCACCAGCAGAAGGTTGAGTTTCTTTTTTGGTGGTTCTGGTTCTGTAGTTTCTACATTGGAGTGTTGCTCTTTTAAGACTTCTGAAAGCATGCTCCATACCTCATCCCTCTTAGATTTTGGAAGGCACTTTAAATTCTTAAACCTTGGGCTGAGTTCTGTAGCTATCTTTAGAAAGCTCACATTGGTACCTTCTTTGCGTTTTGTCAAATCTGCAGCAAAAGTGTTCTTAAAATGAACATGTGCTGAGTCATCATCCGAAATTGCTATAATATGAAATATATGACAGAATGTGGGTAAAATAGAGCCAGAGACATACAATTCTCCCCCAAGGAGTTCAATCACAAATTTAATTAACGCATTATTTTTTTAACAAGCGTCATCAGCATGGAAGCATGTCCTCTGGAATGGTAGCCAGAGCATGAAGGGGCATAAGAACGTTTAGCATATCTGGCACGTAAATACCTTGCAATGCCAGCTACAAAAGTCCCATGCACCTGTTCTCACTTTCTGGTGACATTGTAAATAAGAAGTGGGCAGTATTATCTCCCATAAACGTAAACAAACGTGTTTGTCTTAGCAAATGGCTGAACAAGAAGTAGGACTGAGTGGACTTGTAGGCTCTGAAGTTTTACATTGTTTTGTTTTTGAGTGCAGTTATGTAACAAAAAAAAATCTACATTTGTAAGTTGCACTTTCACGATAAAGAGGTTGCACTACAGTACTTGATGAGGTGAATTGAAAAATACTATTTCTTTTGTTTATTGTTTGTAAGGTGCAAATATTTGTAATAAAAATAATAATACGAAGTAAGCAGTGTACACTTTGTATTCTTTGTTGTAACTGAAATCTATATATTTGAAAATATAGAAAAACTTCCAAAAATATTTAATAAATTTCAATTGGTATTCTATTGTTTAACTGTGCAATTAAAACTGTGATTAATCATGATTAATTTTTTTAATTGCAGTATTTATATATTAAATAAATATAATTTACACATTGAAATAATGTGCTTTACTGTATGTAGTTAACAAATAGAACTTATCTAGAATGTAGCAACACGAACACAAATATTTAATGGGGCGGGGGGAATATTGTTAGTGTGCTAGTCTCATAGGAAATTAATGGTATTGGAAATAAATAATTGGAAATGGGAATTTGTGAACATTTTTATGAACCTTATATTAATTTGCAAAATGGGAAAAGAAAAATAAGAAAATCTTGTTCCCAGAAGTTACTATTTACCATACACAGAATAAATTGCATTTGTAATACAAAAAAAGAAAATGCTTTTCCTGTTTCTGAAAGAGACAGTTATAGTTCCATTAAATCAAATCAATTAAATCAGCAGTAATATACATGCACATGAAACATTTCATTTTTAGTAATGAGTAGTTAATCCAGTAAAATGATACTTTTGTAGAATGATAAAATTGTATTATTTTCAATTTATACAAATAATAATAGATAAGGCAGGAAAATATATCTACATATCAGAAATTTGTTCAATATATCATTGTTACTTCACCTTTTACAGTCTGTTTTACATTAACTTCCTTGATCTTTGTGGGGAGAGACACATGATGAGCATGTTATAACTATAGGGGCTTAATCCTGCACGGTGCCAAGCATTGCCAAAAGAAATGCAGAGAGCCAGATAACCAGCACTGAATACTTAGGGAGAGACTAAGAACTCTTTATTCACACTAGTTAATGTTATATTTCACAGCATACACCGAAAGAAGTTAGATAAAAACATGCATACTCTAGCTGGAACATTGCTATGTAAGACTACTTTATTTCTTAGAATTTAGACTAACACACAAGAATCCCAAACAGAGAGAGAGACAAAGCAGGCTGCTCCCTGAAACGCAGAGGCACAACTCACCCCACTTTACTCTAGGCTGTTTGCTGACTTGACTGTTCTTACATCCAAGTCACATACTTCCCTACAGAGGCCCCTAGTTTGCAAGCAGGGCCAGGAAAAATCCCTGAACATTTCAAGTGGCAGCTTACAATTTCAGTACACTTTTCAATACACCACAATGAACAATTTCTCACACATGTAGCTTTATTGAAACCAATACCACTAGTCATGGTTACAATTTAGGAAAGTATTTCGTCACGTGCTTAATTTGATGACAATGGGACTTTCCTAAATCAAGGACTATGTGAGTAACTGCTCACCAGTGTGAGCAAGTGGTTCATAATCTGGTCTTCACCATTTGTTGAGCCCGTATGTAAAGAAGCTGCCATGCACTATAAAGAGATGTGCACAGTATTCCACAGTGAAAACAAACCTCTACACACCAGCACTGAAATGAGGAAGAAAAAATGGATATGACAGAAGGACACAGGCAAAGGCATAGGTGCTTAAATGCAGCCCAGTGAACACTTTTAGGATTTTCACTTACTCCTACAGCCAGGCAGGAACAGAGGCTTTCTTTTATCTTTATCTTTTATTAAGAAAATGAAGAGCAGCCATTAAAAGAAATGCTTTCATAAGCTTCCATTCAAAACTCTCTGATTATCTAAGGCAGCAGCTCAGTGCCTCATGATGTATTCCAGACACAGAGTTCTTGCTTGGCCTATCAAGCTGCTGCACCTGTTCCCCTCAGTTTACTTCACCCAAGTTGACTGTGACATGAGTAGCAAAGCACTATGCTCAGGAGCCCTACAGACAGCTCAGCAATGCTCTCCCTTAGCCCCTGTGTGCACCCTTGTTCTATGCAGTATTTGGGCAGAGTACCGTGCATCTGCTCCCTGCCTCCCTTTCTTCCACCCTTTACTTAGCTACTTGTCACTGGTAAGTGAAGTGATTCCTTTAGCTATATAGTTTTATTGTTCACAATTAAAAATGCTGCATAGGATGTTGTTTCATTACAGCTCTTTATTGTATAGAAGATTATTATCTCATTAATTTCAGATTTCTTTGCATATGGCACAGACTACCAGGTAAATTTATAAAAGAGGCAAGGAGGGTCAGATAAGCTTGGATAGTATTTCCTTCAATATGCCTTTCTTTAAGTCCCTCACATTGTTGAGTAAAGTTGTAATTTACCTATGAAAATACCTTATCTGGCATGACTGGGGTGTACAGCTAAGGCTGTTAGCCCTTTGACTGAAATAGCAAGGGATTGTAGGTCATATAACTGGTGAATTGATGATGTACAAGGTAGTTGTGTAAGAAAGCTTGGATAGTACTTCCTTCAATATGCTGTCCTTTAAGTACCTCACTTTGTTAAGTAATGTTCTAATTTACCTATGAAATTACCTTTTGCTGTTTGCAGTGTTGTTGCAGCCATGTTGGGCCCAGGATATGAGACAGACAAGGAAGGTGAGATATCATCATTTATTGGACCAACTTCTCTTGGTGGAAGAGAAAGAGACAAGCTTTCGAGCTACACAGAGCTCTTCTTCAGGTCTGGGAAAGGTAATCAGAGTGTCACAACTAAATATAGGGTAGAACAGATTGTTAAGCATAGGAGTTAACACCTGTTGCAAGGGACCATTCAAAATGAAGTGGGTCATTAACACCTCTGCAGTGATAGGACAAAGTGGATTTTAGATTGTTATAAAATCAGAGTCCATACTGAGTCCACGATTTTTAAGCCATGTCTACACTACCACTTATGTTGCTCATTAGTGTGAACCCCCCCCCATCCCCCAAAGGACAATAGTTTCACCAGCATAAGAGGTAGCGTGCACAGCACTATGTTGGTGGGAGAGCTTCTCCCGCTGACATAGCTACCACCACTCATAAGAGGTGGTTTAATTATGTCTCCAAGAGAGCTCTCTGCCATCAGGATAGAGCGGCTTCATGGGAGATCTTACTGCGGCGCAGCTGCATCAATAGAGCTGTGCTGCTGTAAGGTCTGTAGCATAGACATAGCCTTTGTGTCTAGCAAAGTTTTGAATATGAGCTCTCAGGCTTTGCCAGACTTATCCATTTCATCTTCACTCATTACAACTTTACATTCAACAATAAACACTTTGTCCAAACCTTAGTACCAGGTTACTAGGATGGCTCCCCAATAAGTTAACCTCTTTCTGCACCACCTTGAGGAAGAATTTCTGGGGAAATGCATCACAAAACCAATGACATACCTGAGAAATATTGATGATATTTTCATCCTCTGGACAGATGACCTAAACTCCCTATAGTTTTCCACCCCAGCATCAAAAACCACTATCCATCCATCCAACTCTCTCTAGAACATTCCCCACACCAGCATCAACTTCCTGGATACCACAATCAGCCTCAGCAATGGAACTCTAAAGAAGACTATATATAGGAAACCCACAGATGACCACACTTACTCCACAGATCCAGTAACCATCCCAGATACATAAGGAAATCTTTCAGAGTAGCAGCCGTGTTAGTCTGTATCCGCAAAAATAACAGGAGTACTTGTGGCACCTTAGAGACTAACAAATTTATTAGAGCATAAGCTTTCGTGGGCTACAACCCACTTCTTCGGATGCATATAGAGTGAACCATATATTGAGGAGATATATATACACACACATACAGAGAGCATGAACAGGTGGGAGTTGTCTTACCAACTCTGAGAGGCCAATTAAGTAAGAGGAAAAAAACTTTTGAAGTGATAATCAAGATGGCTCAGTACAGACAGTTTGATAAGAAGCAAGTGTGAAAATACTTACAAGGGGAGATAGATTCAATGTTTGTAATGGCTCAGCCATTCCCAATCCCTATTTAGCCCTGAGTTGATTGTGTCTAGTTTGCATATCAATTCCAGCTCAGCAGTCTCTCGTTGGAGTCTGTTTTTGAAGTTTTTCTGTTTTAAGATAGCCACCCGCAGGTCTGTCAAAGAATGGCCAGACAGGTTAAAGTGTTCTCCCACTGGTTTTTGAGTATTATGATTCCTGATGTCAGATTTGTGTCCATTAATTATTTTGCGTAGAGACTGTCCGGTTTGGCCAATGTACATGGCAGAGGGGCATTGCTGGCACATGATGGCATATATCACATTGGTAGATGTGCAGGTGAACGAGCCACAGATGGTATGGCTGATGTGATTAGGCCCTATGATGGTGTCGCTTGAATAGATATGTGGACAGAGTTGGCATCAGGCTTTGTTACAAGGATAGGTTCCTGGGTCAGTGTTTTTGTTCAGTGATGTGTGGTTGCTGGTGAGTATTTGCTTTAGGTTGGGGGGTTGTCTGTAAGCGAGGACAGGTCTGTCTCCCAAGATCTGTGAGAGTAAAGGATCATCTTTCAGGATAGGTTGTAGATCTCTGATGATGCGCTGGAGAGGTTTTAGTTGGGGGCTGAAGGTGACAGCTAGTGGTGTTCTGTTATTTTCTTTGTTGGCCCTGTCTTGTAGGAGGTGACTTCTGGGTACTCGTCTGGCTCTGTCAATCTGTTTTTTCACTTCAGCAGGTGGGTATTGTAGTTTTAAGAATGCTTGATAGAGATCTTGTAGGTGCTTGTCTCTATCTGAGGGATTGGAGCAAATGCGGTTATATCTTAGAGCTTGGCTGTAGACAATGGATCGTGTGGTGTGTCCTGGATGGAAGCTGGAGGCATGTAGGTAAGTGTAGCGGTCAGTAGGTTTCCGGTACAGGGTGGTATTTATGTGACCATCGCTTATTAGCACAGTAGTGTCCAGGAAATGGACCGCTTGTGTGGATTGATCTAGGCTGAGGTTGATGGTGGGATGGAAATTATTGAAATCATGGTGGAATTCCTCAAGGGCTTCTTTTACATGGGTCCAGATGATGAAGATGTCATCAATGTAGCGCAAGTAGAGTAGGGGCGTTAGGGGACGAGAGCTAAGGAAGCGTTGTTCTAAGTCAGCCATAAAAATGTTGGCATACTGTGGGGCCATGCGGGTACCCATAGCAGTGCCGCTGACTTGAAGGTATATATTGTCCCCAAATGTGAAATAGTTGTGGGTGAGGACAAAGTCACAGAGTTCAGCCACCAGGTTAGCTGTGACATTATCGGGGATACTGTTCCTGATAGCTTGTAGTCCATCTGTGTGTGGAATATTGGTGTAGAGGGCTTCTACGTCCATAGTGGCCAGGATGGTGTTTTCTGGAAGATCACCGATGGATTCTAGTTTCCTCAGGAAGTCAGTAGTATCTCGAAGATAGCTAGGAGTGCTGGTAGCGTAGGGTCTGAGGAGAGAGTCCACATAACCAGACAAGCCTGATGTTAGGGTGCCAATGCCTGAGATGATGGGGCGTCCAGGATTTCCAGGTTTATGGATCTTGGGTAGCAAATAGAATGTCCCTGGTCGGGGTTCTAGGCATGTGTCTGTACAGATTTGTTCCTGTGCTTTGTCAGGGAGTTTTTTTAGCATATGGTGTAGTTTCTTTAGGTAATCCTCAGTGGGATCAGAGGATAATGGCCTGTAGAATGTGGTGTTAGAGAGCTGTCTAGCAGCCTCTTGGTCATATTCCAATTTATTCATGATGACGACAGCACCTCCTTTGTCAGCCTTTTTGATAATGATGTCAGGGTTGTTTCTGAGGCTGTAGATGGCGTTGTGTTCAGCATGGCTGAGGTTATGGGGCAAGTGATGTTGCTTATCCACAATTTCAGCCTTTGCACGTTGACGGAAGCAATCTATGTAGAAATCCAGTCTGTTGTTTCGACCGTCCGGAGGAGTCCACGCAGAAGCCTTTTGTTTGTAGTGCTGGTAGGGGGGATTCTGTGGGTTAGTATGCTGTTCAGAGGTATGTTGGAAATATTCTTTGAGTCGGAGACGTCGAAAGTAGGATTCTAGGTCACCGCAGAACTGTATCATGTTCGTGGGTCTGGAGGGACAAAAGGAGAGGCCCCGAGATAGGACAGACTCTTCTGCTGGGCTAAGAGTATAGCTGGAAAGGTTAACAAACCCTACGCTACCAGCACTCCTAGCTATCTTCGAGATACTACTGACTTCCTGAGGAAACTAGAATCCATCGGTGATCTTCCAGAAAACACCATCCTGGCCACTATGGACGTAGAAGCCCTCTACACCAATATTCCA
Source organism: Emys orbicularis (assembly GCF_028017835.1). Lineage (NCBI taxonomy): Eukaryota > Metazoa > Chordata > Testudines > Emydidae > Emys > Emys orbicularis. Next base: position 53,158,073 of record NC_088686.1, on the reverse strand, counting down.
CACACAGATGGACTACAAGCTATCAGGAACAGTATCCCCGATAATGTCACAGCTAACCTGGTGGCTGAACTCTGTGACTTTGTCCTCACCCACAACTATTTCACATTTGGGGACAATATATACCTTCAAGTCAGCGGCACTGCTATGGGTACCCGCATGGCCCCACAGTATGCCAACATTTTTATGGCTGACTTAGAACAACGCTTCCTTAGCTCTCGTCCCCTAACGCCCCTACTCTACTTGCGCTACATTGATGACATCTTCATCATCTGGACCCATGGAAAAGAAGCCCTTGAGGAATTCCACCATGATTTCAATAATTTCCATCCCACCATCAACCTCAGCCTAGATCAATCCACACAAGCGGTCCATTTCCTGGACACTACTGTGCTAATAAGCGATGGTCACATAAATACCACCCTGTACCGGAAACCTACTGACCGCTACACTTACCTACATGCCTCCAGCTTCCATCCAGGACACACCACACGATCCATTGTCTACAGCCAAGCTCTAAGATATAACCGCATTTGCTCCAATCCCTCAGATAGAGACAAGCACCTACAAGATCTCTATCAAGCATTCTTAAAACTACAATACCCACCTGCTGAAGTGAAAAAACAGATTGACAGAGCCAGACGAGTACCCAGAAGTCACCTCCTACAAGACAGGGCCAACAAAGAAAATAACAGAACACCACTAGCTGTCACCTTCAGCCCCCAACTAAAACCTCTCCAGCGCATCATCAGAGATCTACAACCTATCCTGAAAGATGATCCTTTACTCTCACAGATCTTGGGAGACAGACCTGTCCTCGCTTACAGACAACCCCCCAACCTAAAGCAAATACTCACCAGCAACCACACATCACTGAACAAAAACACTGACCCAGGAACCTATCCTTGTAACAAAGCCCGATGCCAACTCTGTCCACATATCTATTCAAGTGACACCATCATAGGGCCTAATCACGTCAGCCATACCATCTGTGGCTCGTTCACCTGCACATCTACCAATGTGATATATGCCATCATGTGCCAGCAATGCCCCTCTGCCATGTACATTGGCCAAACCGGACAGTCTCTACGCAAAAGAATTAATGGACACAAATCTGACATCAGGAATCATAATACTCAAAAACCAGTGGGAGAACACTTTAACCTGTCTGGCCATTCTTTGACAGACCTGCGGGTGGCTATCTTAAAACAGAAAAACTTCAAAAACAGACTCCAACGAGAGACTGCTGAGCTGGAATTGATATGCAAACTAGACACAATCAACTCAGGGCTAAATAGGGATTGGGAATGGCTGAGCCATTACAAACACTGAATCTATCTCCCCTTGTAAGTATTTTCACACTTGCTTCTTATCAAACTGTCTGTACTGAGCCATCTTGATTATCACTTCAAAAGTTTTTTTCCTCTTACTTAATTGGCCTCTCAGAGTTGGTAAGACAACTCCCACCTGTTCATGCTCTCTGTATGTGTGTGTATATATATCTCCTCAATATATGGTTCACTCTATATGCATCCGAAGAAGTGGGTTGTAGCCCACGAAAGCTTATGCTCTAATAAATTTGTTAGTCTCTAAGGTGCCACAAGTACTCCTGTTCTTTTTGCGGATACAGACTAACACGGCTGCTACTCTGAAACCTGAAATTAGTCTCTAAGGTGCCACAAGTACTCCTGTTATTTTTATAAGGAAATCTGTTGTCTATAGCCAGGAACTCACATACCACAGAATATTCTCTAGGACTATATAGATCAGATACTTATCACCAGAAGGACACACCCAGTAGAAATAACAACACTTATCTCTCATTCTTATCTTATCTAGCACACTCCAGGCTCCCTTACCCAACTGTGCCTGATTGTGGGCTCAATCAGGGTGATCCCTCACCTCAGGTACATTTGGTGCAATTCTCCTTTCCTTTCCTTTCCAAACAGGAATAATAGTATTTTATTGCCCCCAAAACTCTAAATTTCATTGTATTTTAACCAAATAGCCCCAAACTGCCACGTAACTGAAATGCAAATAAAGCCTAGTGCATTCAGTCATTTACAAATGCCAGCAGAGTGTTCCCTCATTTGTGGCATTTCTATCCATTTGGAGTTCTCAAGCAGCTCTGGGCCACTCTTCTCCCTATTCTCCAAACAGGTGTCAATTGTGAGCACTCTACTCTCTAAGGCTTCAGGCCAGAGGGCTTATATCCACACGAATGCTAGAATATCCTGGGTTACTTTTTTTAATTGTACTTTTAGTGCATCTTGAACTCTTAGAGTAGAATGAATGTATACGTTGAAAATAAAGAATGACTTCTAGTTGGAGTCCGTACATTTGTGGTAATACTAAAAGTTGAAAAGTTAAATAGGCACTTTTAATTGGAAATATGATGTATTCTGCAGAACTGAAGCAATGTGTCTAAATACTGAACACTCTAATGTGCATTTTCATAGGATCTGCTATGCTAGCAATATTTTACAGGGGTTTATGTTGTATTATGTATTATTTATTAGGCTTTTTAATTATGAATTTTGCTATGTTTTGAATAAACTCACTGTAACGAAAGCTGAAGCAATAATGTTTGACTGATTGTAAAATGCACGTAGTATTTGTATCATAGAGCTCATATAACTTGTTTGGAAATGTGCTGAGTGTACCAGAGAACAGTCTGGGCACTAAGAAAACTTGCAGATATGTATTCGGACAGCAGAGCTTTGGATCTTTTACGAATACTCACATTTAGCAGATTCACAATTTGCTAAAGACATATTATTCTCTGGGATGCAGTTCAAAACATCCCTAATGAAAAAGCACATTATGACATTCACAAAATGATCACACTGTGCAGTTTAGATTTCCTGAGATTGATTTCAGTCATTGACGGAGGTGACTTACTCAAGTCCCAAACTGACACCCAAAGAAACCATTGGTAGAGAAGCCTTTCTTAGTGAATATTCACTTTGCAACATTTGTTCAAAACCTCTTGATTACAGATCCCAATTCTTCCAAAACCAATCAAACAAAAATCATGTCTAGCTATTTTACATGAGTAACCATTTCTTTACTATGATATAGCAGCTATACATATGTACTATGATATTTTATGCTGCTGTGGAGTCACCCCTTCCCAGAGGAAAACTGGGGAGAGTGGATTTGAGATGGGGAAAAAGTTACCCCAAATCACTGCATTTAGGGGTTAGTCTTTCACCCCCTGCCCTTCCCACACACATAAACACAAACACATACACAGAAAGAGTAAGGGGTTCTTCCCCCGGAACCCACAGAATTTGAGGATCCACCAAATGTCCTGTGACACTCCATTGTGGCCAGGTGCCCCTCTCCTCACGCTGCTTAGGGATTCTCCTGCCACTGGATACAACTAGACCTATTCTTAAGGGGGGGATCTGCAATGCAGAAAGGACACTCTGCACTATGCAGCCCATCCATATGGCAAAGAGGATATCATCTTGTAGGGAATCCTCCATGAATCTTGGAGGAGCAATTCTCCTCATAGGGAGAAAACACTTTAAAAACTCATTGCATGGTGAAGCAGGATTTTGGCAGATGAAAAATATGTTAATTCAGCAAGGGGGAATTTAACAAAGAAGGAAAGTGATGGTGATGAGGTATAGAGATAGGGTGAAATCCTGGCCACATTGAAGTCAATGGGAGTTTTGCCTTTGACTACAGGATTCCACCCATAGTATCTTGGAACAACAACAACAAAATATTCTTCTAACAAACTTCTTATTTCAGTACTTTATTTTACATTGGCAGGATTTTTTTTCTGTTTCTGCAGTGATCTGAACAAATCAAAGTACATATTTCAAAGGTTTCACAGATCTATCACTCAGCCACCATAACGGCAAAAGGACACTGGACTCTCCACTGATTTCCAAATTACTTTATTGTGTAATTTGAGAGGACTCTGAGAAATAGTCTCTACAATCAGAGGCAGCTGGTAGAAACAGGTGTTGTGGAAAATTATAATCCTACTTTGATTAATCCTGTGTTATTTTGGTTGTTGTTGTGTTTTTTTTTTTTTACAACCACCCTCCAGTTATGCATGACAGGTATCCAAATAATCAAATGTATAGACTCAGTAGTAACAATCTGAGCTATTGTCAAGAGAAACATCAGGAACGATTGAAGCATGCGAGCCAAAATAATTTGCTTTTCATAGAGATAGACTTTCATAATGTCCTCCTCGACTCATGTATTTGCTGGAAAATATAGACTTGTCTCTAAGTATATTGCATATATTTTTATTATGTTACTTCCCAGATACCTCATGTTATGCTGCAAGTTCTCAAAGCAGCTTTCAGACAAATTAAAAATGGAAAACAAAGTAAAGATTACCTTAATCAATTGTGAACATGATGGAACATGTAAACAGGAGATTAAAAAGTAGTTTAAATCAGTCCAAATAAGGCTGTTTCATTTCTTGTTTTGATCAGTGATGTCATTGCTGTCAGATGTGGAGAGCTACTTAAAGGTGACACCTGAATGTCTCAAATATGAAAGTATGTTAAATGTATTCATCTATGCCAAGATTTGCAAAAGTGACTAGTGATTCTGGGGGCCTCTAATGGTATGTGCACAACCTGAGACACCTTAAGGGGCCTGGTTTTCAGAAAGTGCTAAGCTACCTCCCTCGAAAAAATAAGACCCTTTTCCAGTACACATACCTTAAACATAACACAAACCTGTCTCAATTTGTGAGGACCTAAATAGTTTGGGCTATGTGCTTCCTTCTGTTGCATGAGTGAGGGCAGTTTTGTCCCTTTGTGTTTACTCAGCTCTTTTTCTCTGTACTTGGGTATGATGGGGGTATACAAACCCCACACCGGAGAGCAAGGGATTAAGGAACATCTCTGGGCCACAGTGTCCTACCTAGTCACACCTGTGAAGCCTACACAAGCTGGAAGTGGGGCTTAAAAAGGGAAGCAGAGCAGCTCAGGGGCAGGCAGGCAGTAGAAGGGAGCAGACAGCTGCTCTGAGCAGGAAGTGATGCCCAGGATCTCATTGCCTGAGAACTGACAACACAGATCTGCACAAACCTACAAAAGAGAGGCAGGTGACTGAGTGTACAGGTCGGAGACTTGATTGAATATTCTGTGATTTACTCTGTGAAGCTAAAGGAGACTGGAGTAGGAAATAGTCTGGGGGAGAGGGAAGCTGCTTAGCATCCCAAGGTACAGTGTAACTGACCACCCTTGGACCCTGGACTGGAGCCTGGTGGAGAGTGTGGGCCCAGGCTTCCCTACCCACTCCAAGAGGATGTTACAACAACAGAAGCCTTCACCAGAAGGACCCAGCTGGTAAAAACCTTGACTGTTCAATGGTCCAGATCCCCAAGCCCCCGTACTAAAGGGAAGGACTGGAAACTCTTGGTGGGGACCCTGAAGGATAGGACTGGGTTTTCAATATGGAGATGACCTACCACCTCTCCACCTGAACACAAGGTAGCACTGTTTGTGGTTATTCACCTTCTATAGTATTACACACTCTTAGGCCATGTCTACACTACTGGCTAAATGCAGCAGTATCTATTCAGCGGGTCTGGTGAAGACACTAAGTCAATGGGACAGTGCTCTCCCATCGACATCTGTACTCCACCTTCCCAAGGGGCATCTCCTGTTAACATAGAGCGGTGTAGACACTGTAAGTTGACCTAAGTTACATCAACCTCAGTTTTATACCTTACATAACTGGGCTAACGTAACTTAGATCGACTTACAGCATTAGTGTAGACCAGCCCTTAGACAACTTTGTTCTATGTTCAGAAATATAATGAATAATTACCTGGTTTAAATAACCAAATCCTTCCTATTAGCTTAGATTTGACAAAATTGATTCTTTATTAGAAAATGAAAGTAAATTAGAAATCTTTAAGTCTTGTATATTCCCTGTTTTTATGAAATGAGAGATCATTCAACACTATATGCGGGACTCTGAAAAATCACACAAAATCACACTATTAAAAATGACAAGCTGCATTTTCTGATGCACTGCACTTTACAAACCATTGGCACAAGGGGTGCAAATAGTAGTAGGGTGACCAGATATCCTTATTTTATAGGGATAATCCTGATATTCTTGGCTTTTTCTCATAGAGGTGCCTATTACCTTCCTCTGGTTGGGGCTCCTCCTGCCCATCCTATCTGAAAATCCACTCTCTCCTCCTTCCCCGAGGCCGGGGAGGGGGGGTTCAAACAGGATGGGCAGCTGGGTCCCCCCCAGCCTTCACTGCCAAATTCTGAGTCTGTGTTCCCCAACTGCAAGCCAGCCAGCAAAGTGCAATTCTATTTGCTCTGAATTGTTGCAATCTCCTCAAGGTAAGCAGGAGGCCCTGTGTTGGTGTAGCCTATTGTGGGACATGGCACATTTAGTTTTGGCTTAAAACACTCCTGTCAGATAGGTATGATTGCCATTGAAGAGACTGGGAAACTGGGGCTCATCGAGGTTAAGAGCCTGATCTTTCAAAGATTCTGGGCACCCACAATTCCAGCTGAGATCATGGGACCTTCAAATTGGTCAGCACCTTTGGAAAATTAGATCCTAACTAACATGGCAAATCCCATTGTCAAAACCATCCATCTATTCCCATGGAGTATGCAAGAAAAGCAAAATCCCTAAACTTGTGTCGGACGGGGTGCATTTAGATGTTAAATGTGGGGGAAACATCCCTCACAGTGTAGGTCATTTGCTGGAGCTATGTTCCCATGCAATCAATATTTGACCTGTAATTGTGAGATTTGCTAGAGAGAACACTTCCTTGGCTGCTCTTCATTTTAACTATGCATATTTATTTACTTTAGTGGTTAACAGCTTCTTTTTTTTCCTTTTTTTCTTTTTTGGCCCCATGCACAGCAGCTAGTCAGATGGTCATCTGTTGTAAGGTCAAGCAAAATAAACAAAAGGACTTTCATGCACCATCAAATGGGGAAGTTTCTCCTCTTTGAACGCTAATGCTAGTCCCAGCATTGACTGCAGAGATGGGGAAGTGAGAGGTGAATTGGAGGCCACCGTCTCTCATCACTTGTTGACATCAAGGGAAAGAATCCCATTGTCTTCAGTGACATTGGATCAAGCCCTTAAAGTAGAGAATGAGGGATTAATATCCGAAGGCAGAGGGAAAATAGAACTGGAGATTACTTGTGGGCAGTTGGACCCCATAAGTGGTTATGACCCCAAATTTTCAAAAGTGGATCTGCTCCAATTTCTGGAGGGTATGCTTCCCTCCTGTTAGAAGCTGGGGTTGCCCCTTGACAGAGACTTCTTCATACCCTTGCATTCATATATAGGAAGGGCTAATCAGTCGGTCAGGGATTTGGGTTGAATTTTACTTTTTCAAGATTGGAAGTTCATCCCTGCTTGTATTATGGAAATGTTCCAGCTATGAATTGTGTTAGAAAAACTGTGTAACTCTGGACACATTGGCACACTTAGTGTAAATGAAAAGTTTCCACAAGTACTAGGTAGCAAGTGGGGAAATGGAAAAGATAAATTTCCTGCAGGAGCTCCATACCATTCTGGCTGTGGAATCTAGTCTCCTGCAGTTCTTTTTGTATTTCTTCCTCACAGTTTTGTTTCCAAGTCCCTTCTCAATTTCCTTGCAAAATCTGGGAACTCTTTCTGGACTTCCTACTTGTACTGGCCATTTAAAAGTTACAGGAATCAAGAACTTGCAACAGTTTCAAGTACGGCTAAGATCCGTTCGCCAAGCAGCTTTCCACCTGGTGTTGTTCACTGGCTCCTTGGTTTTTCATAGAATAGTGGGCAATAAATGAAGGTCTCTGCTTGGTGTCTTCCAACAACACATGCTTACGTTTCTTAGTTTAAATACTACCCGTAGGGTTAATCATGAGTTTAGGTGGAGACATTAGCCTAAATATAAGAAAAGTGATGAATGAGTGCAAACAAACTGTGGTGATGTGTTGCACTGAATCCTGAGCTCAACTCTACACAAATACATGAATGAAGAAGCTGGTTGTGTAAGCTGGCCTGGTCCCTTACCAGATATGGTCCACTATTTTTTCCCCTCGTATATTTGCTGTACTCGCATTCAGAAGTAGCAGATGTTGGGAGTGTTAACTGTCATTTCCTCTGTTCTCACCACACCAATTATAGGGTTTAGGGGATCATTACTCTTGGGGAAAGTGGGGACAGTATGTGTTTTATTCGATGTCAAACCTGGAATAGTTTCTCTTTGGTAATTCCTGTCAAGTAGGCCTTTGCTATTATAGGATACAATTACACCCTAAACCTAATTACATACTTACATTTCAGACAACCCTTTATTTTTCTAACCATACTTCCTAAAGTCATTCTGGGATAGGAGGCGCACAGCATCTATTACTACTGCTTTGCTTTTTCCTCTCAGGAACTAATTTTGCTGTTTGCCCATTTTCCAATATAAGGCAGTCCGCACCACTTCCCTGGATTTCATTCACTGCACAAGAGGGATCTCCCAGCCCAGGAATGAAACCGTTATCTTTAGTGAACTTAGTTGCTAATTAATTTCTTTTTGGCCTTCTCCTTACTGAGGGGAGAGTGTGTTGTGTTTCCTTCATTGTCACAGACAAGTCTGAATGGGAAATAAAATTAACATTTTTCCCCTTTATATTTAAGGAGTTTGTTTCCCTTTTCCATGTAGAGGCCACAAAGGAGCTTTTCCTCATGGGATACAGGCACTATCATACTTTATAAATCATAAGGGGACAAAGTGGCTTCTAAGAGAGGGACAGCCCAAAAGTCATCTTCTGAATGACTGAAGTAAGAATCTGGAGCTATTTTAGATTACAAGAAATGGGTTAGTGACCAAGGAGGCTGGCTTTGGTTAGGCCACTACTACAAGATAATAGTCTCCCGTTGGGCATCAGTGGTACAGCTGGACTAAAGATCACCACATTTTCACTTAAGCAATAATTATGCAGGATAGTTATTGTTATAAGGATCATTAAGGACAAACAAAATGTATATGTTCTGTGTGTGACTGGTGTCAGCAAATTATGTCCAATGTCAGTGCAAACACACACACGAATTTGACTATCCCTCAATACATTTGAAAATTCTATTGTTTACCATGTAGATTATGAAACATTATTTTCACTCTCACGCTAAATTGGTTGCCCTCCAAAATACACGAAGGTTCAGCTAAAGATATATTATGATTGGGGGTAAGAGTTGGGAAACAAAGTCACAAGTCTACCCAATTTAGGCTTTCACCTTTTTCACCTTTATTTATACAAGTTCAGACAGACTTAGTGTCTGGACATACATTTATGCCAGACAAAAAATAACAGACAAGACATAACTGGTAAATGTGCCCAAGTTACCACATTTGGGGCACTGGGACATTCTTCCACCTTCCAAGAAGTCACCGCCTTCTCTGATCCCTTGGTCTGGTTCTTCAGTCCTGTTCTTCAGTTTCTGATCTGGTGTTTCTCCAATTTGGGCCCATGTTCACTTAGGTCTTTTATATATTTTTATATCACAGATTACTTAATCTTTATCCTATTGGTTTTTAGCACATCAACCCTTTGGATTTTAGGTAACCTGTTCATTACACTTTTGCGAGCTTCAATTACCCAACTTCTTATTTTTTCTGCTGGTTTTGCAGTTGCTGAATCATGTTTTGTATCACCCTGCCAAGGGTTTTCCCAAAAAAGGGTGGGTTTTTACTTATCACTTCATATTTGTGTACCTCTTACGTTCATCTTCCAACACGTTACCTTTGTTCTGTCAGCAATAATATTTTGTTCTGTCGGCAGTAATTTTATGTAAAAGAAGAATTGGCAAAACCACATTTATGCCAGCAAGGACTTGGCCTAAGTGTTACCTCATCTGTATTCATTCACTATACATAATTACAAATCATTAAAAATATACCTATCAAAGCTCTTAATTTTACCATTAACAATTCTTCATTTTATATTTCAATGTTATAAGTCAGAATGTTACTCTGTGCTATCCTTAATCTATTAGAAAGAGGAAAAGGGTTTTGGAAAACATGATGATTCTTCAGTGTCAACATTTCTTATCTTTTTTAAACATGGGTTTTGCATTCAAAATTCAGGATTTTTTTGTGAATCATTACAAAGAAACTTCATTAGAAATTTTTCTGTGAATTCATTTTGAGGAGTGTCTCAATTTTAGGGTATTAATTAATGTATATACTTTTAATGGTACCCCAATGTCTACTGACAACATTAGGTCCAAGGACAAAGTTCTTAAATGGATTTTAAATGTATCCTCCGACTAACATTTATTACTGCTCAAACTAAATCCCACTGATACTTCTGTGTACTTTGCTGAACAAAAATGGAATATATGGGGAATCCCTGCATAGAAGTCATATGTTTGGTACAAAACTCCTATTGTAATATGGATTTCTAAAATGCAGCATTCAGCAAAATAATCTTTTTCATACCAGGCTTACATTTAAGATCTCTCTCTTCATCAGGTATTTACACCTTCATTATGTGTTCATTTCAGAACTTTAGTAGCTGAGAACTTCTGGAATCAAGTCTACATATCTTCCAACATTAGTTAAAAGATGCAAGAATTGAAACTGAAATAGAAAAGATTTCTCAGAACATTCTCCATGTATCACTTACATTTATCTCTAGGCTGTTTCATAAAAAGAAAAAGCAAAAAAGAGTAAAACTCCTTCCCTAGTTTGACCTTAAACAGACTAATAGTCTGACGATAAGGCAGTAAATAGTCTCAAAGAGAATAAGATACTAAAAGAAAGCGGGAAAAAAACAAAACACTTTTTCTGCATTTCCTATTTTCAGATGAACAGCAAACTACTCAGCAACTTTATCAGCAATAATTGCTTAATTTATTTGTGTTAGATACATGTTTGTGAAGTATTGTAAAGAACAATTACCATGAGAGTTAGCCTTCCCTGAAACAATATGTACTTTTGGATTTGTTTAATAAGTCTTTTATGGAATTTTCCATCAATTTAATAACTAATATTTCTTCAAGACCAAGATACGGAGACCTTGCGAGCTCTGATAAAATATTTATGCATGTTAAATTTTTAAACACCATTTTAATGACAGCTGCAATAAAAAATATGCTAACTACTTTTTCAAACAACTACCAGAGTCCTATATTGATGGAGATAGACAGCATCTGCTAGTAATTCTGGTGTAGCCAACAGATATTATACGTTTAGCTATTGCACATTATGTATTTTAATTTGCCCTGTTATGAGGCATCAACTTTTTCCCACCACTCTTCTATAACCTACCCATAAAATGTGTGGTGAGCAACTTGGTTGTGCATGGAATATAACAGTAGAATAAGGAGCAACCTGGAGTCCTGTAGAATACAGGCCTTTCCTTCCTCTTTTAGTGGAGATCTGGAATTCCAAGGTATGAAGTCAACTAGGAAGCCATGAGAAATTACCACCACCCGAGGGTTGTCTGGTTAGTTTAATTTATATAGTGTGTGCATATATATTTAATGTCCATTTCTGTGTGCATTTTTTTTATCATTTGTCATTCCCTGTGTGTAAGTAAATAATACCAGCACCAACCTAGTTTTTAATAGGTTTAATCACTCTCATTTTGCATCCTCATTTATCAACAATGGCCAGAAGATCCTTTTTTCCTTCAGTGATTAACTAGGTAGTTTTGCTCTGTCTTTTTATGCAGACCTGATCACAGTTATTCATCTCCTCCCAGTTTCATTACTGCAAGGCACTCTAATTGAGTCTTCCCTTCAAACCGGCACACACTTCAGCCACTGAAAATGCACAAGCCCCCTGCAAACCACATTACACCTGTATTCAGTTTCTGGCCTTGACTTCTCATCTGTTTTCCAAATGCAATCCAAGTATTTGATTTTGATATATAAAGATCTGGCTACATAGAATACTGCCACTCTCCTACTGCATTAACCTGACACATGAAGTCAGTTGAAGAGCTCTAGTTGATAGTCGTTAGATTTGAACACTAAGAGGACTCAACTATTTTGAGAGATCACTTCTCTTCTCATGGCATGCTACTGCAATTGTGATCAATGAAAATACTTCACCTGCCTCCAGTTTAACAGAGAGGTAGCTGAGGGTAAAGCATTCTCAGAGAAAGCCCCTCGGGTATGTAATATGTCACTCCCCAGTTCAAAGTAGCTTGGGGCTACTGACCTTCAGAGCACACTGCAAGATGCATCTGCTTGTGTGGGCTTCTGTGAAGAGTTGATTTGACAGGAGTTGGAACTGTGTAGGTGGAGGCGGTGGGAGTACTTTTGTATTTTTATGGGGGTTGAGGTCTGATGGCTGTCCGGCATAAGTTGTTGTTTAATTTATTTTTGTTCTTATAACCTGGGTCAGGGACATCTAGAATCTTGGATAGATGCTCCTTTTTATTGTTATAAATCCAAATAAATAATAATCAGTAATAACACTATTTGCCCAAGTACTTGTTTGACTTTAGATTAAAAAGTGGGGAGGGCTGGACAACAGGCTGGTTGGCTATAGGTCCTATAGCAGCCCATAGACCTATTTGGTCCTATAGCAGCATGGAATTATGTATAGTTGTGTTCCACAAATGCACATGGAGATTGTCATAATGGGTGCATAATAAATAAAGACAAGCACTGCTGCTAATCAGTAAATATTTTGAGGTGAGTAGCCCTGAGAAGCCAAAGGAGCTGGTATATTCAATTGGGTGGAAATCAGTTTTGAGATTTTACCAGGACTGAGCTTTGTTATTTTAAAGAGGTTGTCTCAGTACTTGTCAGGATGGAAACTTGTTATTTAATAGTGGATGTCCCTATCTCTTGCACCCGACCAATTTATTTAAATAGATTGGGAGGGAAACTGTCCATGCCTATTAATTAAATCATTTCATTACTTTGTAGTAACTAATGCTTTGAAAACCTCATCTTACCCACCTTCCGGCAGATGGTGTGGTTGACTCTTTCAACTGTATGCTGTAAGCTGTAAGCTTCATCTATGAGGATCCTTGAAAATAGGTTCATTCTCACATATCTTAAAATATTTGCCAATGTGAGAAGGATTTTCTCTTCATAAACTCCATTATGGATGATGACCTGTTGTTCCTTAATGCAATTGGACTACAAAGATTGCACAGATAAAGACAATTCTGTATTGCTGCGGAAGAGCTATTTTGTTAATCTATTTGTAACTCTGAGAGCATCTGGATTTTTGTATTTGCATTTGTATGCATGTCCCCATACATATTCACATCCACATATTCATGCATACAGTTTACATGAATAAATTATTGGATTTGTGGAGTTATATACTGAGTCTGAAAACTTTTAACAAAATCTACCATAGTTCTCTAAATAATAAAGTACCTTAGCTAAGATGGGTAAACATTTTTTGTTGCATTTATGTTTTATTCAAAAACTCTGACTAGTCAAAAGCCACCAGAAATAGCTATTCTGGGCTTAGCCATAGGAAATGAGAAAGGTCTTCATTAACCCGAGTGTCTTGGGAGAAGAACTGTTGTAATTATTGCAGAACTTCAACCTATATAGTTTACTCCTACTTTATGGAAGAGACCAACAAGTATGTGAAAGAATGTGAGAAGGATGGCCAGTATGACAGACAGTGAGGGAAAGAACTGGCATGACATCTCCAATGCCAGGCCAATGAGCTTCACCCTGGACAGAATCAAGAGAAGGGGCTAGTGATTTCTCAGTATGTCAGTTCCAGCAGTAAACAGCAGACAGAAGAAGCAGGAGTCTAAATGGATAAACGGTATGGAAAACCAAAATGATTTAAGGAGTCCAGGAGATAGTAACAAAGATCCCACAGAGGAGAAGTGACTTTGGACTCTGAATGATAAAATTTAGAAAAGATGAAGTCATGGTTATATGTACATCCACCTGTAATGGGGGAATATAATGAGCTGGAGAGATGTTGTGAGCAATTTGCTTCTTTTGCCCAACCCTTCACTTATTTGCGGTCCGAGAAACACGCACTGACTTCAATGAAGAGTGCTATGCACTACTGATGAAGATGACCCTATTTTGGCTTCATCCCGAGGTGAAATGGGGAACTTCCATTGAGTTCAGACCCTTTATGTAGGCTGTGCAGACTCCAAAGAGTAATAGAGCATCTTTCCTTTCTTTTCCATTAGATTTGGAGGTATTGGGGCTTCTCTATGTTTCTCTCGTAGAAATTTGACTAGATCAGCCACTTAGGCTCCCTTTTTCAGGGAATCCACATTTTCTTCTTCTGCCCAGCACTCCTTCACAAATTTGAATCCTCTTCCACTTCATCTCCATGGTGAATGGGAAATAAAGAAAGAGAGGAGGAGAAAGTGGCATATTTCAAAATGGCCAGATTCTGCCATCCTTACTCCAGATGAACAGCAACTCCACATAGCACCACTGTAATCAAACTAGCTGATGATCCTAGTAAATATGCAAAGATGAAAACATACCCTTGAATTCCAGGAAAAGCATTTGAAAATCGAAATATCTTCATTCCCTGGGGATGCTCAGTGCTGGATGGCAACTAGAACTGGTCAGGAACTTGCCATAAAAATGTATTTGATGGAAAATGTGATTGCTTCAAAATTGAAATTTCACCTGGAAACTCAAAAGAAAATGTTTTGTTTCAGGTTAACAAACCAAAATGAAACCTTTTGATTCAGGAATGTCAATATTCCAAATCCGAGTGAAATCAAATATCAAACATTTTAACTCTATTAGAATATTTGCTTTGCACTATTAGCATTATAGCTATACTGTTGTAGAAAAGACATCAGCCAATTAAATGCTAGAAATTTAGTATGTTATCGCTTTAGCTAATAGCTATAGTGTACATATTCTACCATAACAGAGGATACTAGTATCCACTAGAAACATTCATTTTTAAAGCCATAAATAAATACTATAGCTACTATTGTATACATTCTGCCCATCACATTATATAGAGTATTTTCAACTATCCTAGCACCTTAAAGTGGATTTGTATAGCCCATTTTCTTCTTTTTCATGGTATGTTCACTATTATTTTTACATTTTTAAAAATGAAAATGAATGAAAGGCAAAAAGATGTATTATAAAACTTAGAATTTTACATGTAGCAAAACTGTAGTATAAATGTATATTGCATGTAAAAATTGAAATTCTTATACATTATTCATTTTTGTTTTGTAGTGTCACAGAAGACACACAGAAGATGGGTATCTGCCCTAAAGAACTCAGTATCTAAGTACACATGCCAAACAAGTATATATCAAATAGGAGGAATAGCACAGGCTACAGATACTTCTACAAAGTATGTAATCATATGAGTATTCTCATTGAGTTCACTGGATCTACTTACTTGTTTAAAGTTAGGCATGGGATGAGGACCGTACCTACCAATTCTCTGCTGATGTAAGTGGGTACATGTCCTCTGACTTTGCCGGAGTATCATCCATTTGCACCAGTAGAGAATATGTCTCAGAGGGCAACATTGGTACATAAATTAAGCATATTGTAGTACTGTAACTGGCTTCATTCTTTCCCCATCTCTTCCTGATGCTCAGGTTTGTAATATGCAACTGCAAAGTCAGTCTATTTCTGCTTGGTATTAGGAATGCATTTTAAAATCTCTCCCCTCGTCCCAAAGAATTGCTTTAAGAGAAAGCAATTAAAAATGTAAAATACCCCCCCCTAAAAGCCAAAAATAAAAATACTTAAACAAGACTCATTAAAAATCCTTGTGTGTCAATGTGATGGATGTGGCATCACAATATTTATAGCCTAGTCATGGAATCAGAGTCATGTTACACCAAATGCAGTAATTATTTTGAGTAGGGGGGAAAGGGACTTTGTTTTTTAATTATATACGCTTACTGCCAAATTATGCCTCTCCTTCCACAAATGCTCTAGAGCAGGGGTTCCCAACCGTGTTCCGCCGCTTGTGCAGGGAAAGCCCCTGGCGGGCTGGGCCAGTTTGTGTACCTACCTTTGGCCGATCGTGGCTCCCAGTGGCCGCGGTTCGCTGCTCCAGGCCAATGGGAGCTGCTGGAAGCGGCGCGGGCAGAGCCGCTGCTTCCAGCAGCTCCCATTGGCCTGGAGCAGCAAACCGCGGCCACTGGGAGCCATGATCGGCTGAAGCTGCGGACGCGGCAGGTACACAAACTGGTCCACCCGCCAGGGGCTTTCCCTGCACAAGTGGCGGAACAAGTTTGAGAACCACTGCTCTAGAGGAAGGAGAGAAATCAATGACACCTTCCCCATTGTAAATTGTGGCTGGAGGCACTTAATGGTGCAGAGGATGAGACAGCCTAATAGTGTAGCCAGTAAAACTAGTGACCCACAAGATGGATATCTGTAAGGTGATGGCCCTGAGTGTCAGCTGAACTGTGCTGGAAAAAGGGTATGGGGGAGCATGTTGCTTACACCTTTCCAATGTTTGAAAACCACTGATCTAAAGGATACACATCCTATATCTATAATGGTTCATTTGGGCTTCTGCTTATTTTTAAAGGAGTAATTTACTCACTACCAACATGCACACCCAAACTACCAGTGGGGCTTCCCACTGTGCTTTAGTCACAGTGTTTATTCTATCCGCTAGTGGATTGCTGGTCTCACAGAGTGTAAGTCCTTTTTGATCATACCAGGACCAATTTACAGCCTGAATAAATGTGGCAATATGATGCACTTAGTTAACCCATCTAGTTCTTCAATAGCATCCATCTCAGGAGTGCAGTGGGCTATGACTTTCCACCAATCCAACCCTGTTGCACTGTGTGCTCTATAGACAACTCCCACTTGTGTCCCTTAAATGGGTAAAAGTAAAGCTGATGCATTTTCAGACCTTTCTTCTCGAGGTTTCAGCTAAGCCCTCAATTTGAGAAACAATATTGTTCAGAAACTTAGTTTGCCACTACTAAAAAGACTGAAGTTTTGTGGTTCAGTTTATTATCAGCACAGCTACCACAGGAATGCAATTTCAACAATGAAGAGCTTTGCAGTGTAGGATATATAATTTCAACAAGGCAACATCACTTCTGAACCCCACAATAATAATACAAGGTTTATGACTACAGACATCAGTAAGCTATCTCTGTCATTCTTAGCTACTGACCTTTTACAGAGAAAAAACAGCACTACCAGTAAAGTTTGCTGTCTGTTCTTACTTCTGTAATTCCAATCTCCTCACAAACTGCATTTCCAAGGATGATCCCTCTTGTTTTTCTAGAGACTCTTTAATATGGGTATCCCCTCCTTGGTCACTCAGCCTGAGTGCAGCCACAAGAATACACATGCAACCCTTCTGCTCGTTGCATTGGCTCTCCCTTGAGTACCTTGTCTAGAATTCTTCTCCATAGCTCTTCAGCCATGGAGTAGCTACCCTTGGAGATGCCTGTATTGGCAGGGCTCAGACAAACCAATAATTTTAGATTAGATAATGTAACTTGTATTAATTCTTTAGGATCTCTAGCTTTTTTTTTAATCATAATTGCACAGAGGGATTCAACTTGAACATTTCCACCTGCCACCACTGCCTCAGAGGGACAGCATTGAAAACAGAGCTTAAATTATGCTCCAACACTACCAATTCAGCAATGAAAATAGTGGAAGGTAAAACGGGAAATAAAGGGCTTGAAAGAAAAAGTTTATAAGAACATATTCTAATTTAAGCAAGGATGAGTAAAATACAAAAGCTTGAATTGCTTCTAGAAATGGTATAACTATCATTATCAAGCAGGAAGATAAGGATGGATCAATAGAAATACAAAATGTGGATGATTATAAAGAAGAACGTTTGAGACAGCTTAAATAGGAACCATTTAACTTTATAACAGTCTTTCTATAGGATATAAAAAGGAGGCTGATGGTATTATTGAAATGAGAGAAAATACAGGGACTTAAAAACACCCGGGGGTCTCCATACTCAGATGAATCATTGCTTATTTTATACAAAAAATATATACAAATCTCTGCTAACTCTCCAGGGTGACCAATAACTTTAAGGATAGGAATTCTTGCACA
The DNA here is from genome assembly GCF_028017835.1 of Emys orbicularis. Taxonomy (NCBI): domain Eukaryota; kingdom Metazoa; phylum Chordata; order Testudines; family Emydidae; genus Emys; species Emys orbicularis. The sequence goes on along the minus strand of NC_088686.1, from coordinate 53,140,082 downwards.
ATCCATATTCTTAACTGATTGATTTTCACATGAGATACAGTAGCAGGTAAGCAATTTACCATCCCACATAAAAAGGACACTATTACTTGTTTGTTAATTAAATAACATTCAAGATGTTACTGATAAATTTCCCATTATGACTAATTTTTATTCAACCATCCTGCATGAGAAAGGCTTTAAAATCTTGAGGATTATTCTTATTGGAATAAGATTATTAAAATGCCCCTCGCCCAAGACTATTGGGCCAGATGCTAAAACCCTTACTCATACTGATCAGCACCTTTCACCACAAGTAGCCCCACTGATTTCAGTAAGCCTGATTGAGGACTAAGGTAGTACCCTAAGGTATGGGAGGCAGAATCTGGCACTTAGTTTACAAAGAGTAAGGCTTTGAACCCAGGGGTGAGTAGGTACTCTCATGGTCCTATTAAAGCTTCACGGACCACTTGTGTGAGTAACAGCTTACACATCAGAGTAAGGAAGTTACAATCTGGCTCCAAACTGGCCCCCGTTCTCTCAGCTGTACTCACACTGAGTAGGATCTTATTCTGAAAGCAGCCCCATGGATTGAATGGCTTGGTCCCAGAGCCCTTTATCCTCCTGCTTCCAAATGATTTACCTTCTGGACTGAATTTCTTTTCTGATTCTGTTCAAGAGCCAAGTAGCCCGTTTCATATAGTAAAAGGAGCTAGGAATATTTTAAATTATACAATATACTCTTACTTTGGCAAAGAAAGGCAAGGCCACTTCTACTTCTTCATCTGAAAAGCTCTCTTACCTCCCTCTTCACTTGTTCATGAGCTAAGGCCTAAGGTCTGGGAAGATTAAAATATTGTTGCTGTCTTTTTGAGGTCTCTCCAATTTGCTCAAATCTCTCTAGTAATGTGGTGGTCAGAAATGAACAGAACATTTCAGGTATAGACACATGAGAGTAAAGGAGAGAGGGATCATTAAATTCCTGCGATGATGCCTCAACGTATACAACCAAAAACTGCATGGACCTTTCTTGATGTCATATTGCACTGCAAACCTGTGTCTAATCTGCTGTGGCTACTAGGTCTCTTCATTTGAGGCTTTACTGTTTTCAGTGTGTGTGTGTGTGTGTGTGTATTGGATTATTATTTTTCCCCAGCTGTGTTAGCTTCCTTTACTCTAAATAAATCATGTTATTTCCTGCCCACGTCCAATCCAGTTCAACTCCTCCTAGTTTATTATTAGCTGTCCATTTAATTAACATATTGTTCACTGGTTTCAGAGTAGCAGCCGTGTTAGTCTGTATCCGCAAAAATAACAGGAGTACTTGTGGCACCTTAGAGACTAACAAATTTATTAGAGCATAAGCTTTCGTGGGCTACAACCCACTTCTTCGGATGCATATAGCTGAACTTCAGCTATATGCATCCGAAGAAGTGGGTTGTAGCCCACGAAAGCTTATGCTCTAATAAATTTGTTAGTCTCTAAGGTGCCACAAGTACTCCTGTTATATTGTTCACTCTGTCTTCTAGATCAAAATGAAGTTAAACAGGAACAGACCTAACTTTGATCCCATCTGTACCCTGATCCTAGCCTCCTCTTGTTATTGCCTTTTATCCACAATTTCCATTCCAGATGACAATGTTTCTGTCCAAACACATTTGAATTATTTTTAGGTCAGATTTCATGAGACACAATAACAATGCACAAGGTTTATTTCCTGCAAGGGTTATTCCTTCTACTTCCATGGAGTTTATTTCTCAACATGTATTTTGGTCCTAATGAATCTTGTCTCATTTAAATTATTTTTATTTTTTATAATTATTATTAATTATTATTATTCATTGATTATTCATTTACTGGTCATTAGATTTATGGGATGGTAGTTCTCCAAACTTTCAGTCCAAATTCAATTTGGTCTTGCCATGGGATTTTTTTCAAAACTGTCTGTGATAATTAGTCTACAATTATAGGCCATTAGCTAATTTACTTCACTAAAATTTATATTGTCCAGATTAATTGATTGGTTCATGTCCATGATTTTAAAGTAACTCTTAATAGCAGTGGCTGTTTAATTAAGGTCTTCTCTTCTTTAATATAAACTTTTCTGAATATTTTCTATGATTTTCTTGTTAACAACAGATTTAATAAGCTTATTTATCCTTGAGAATGCCGATTTAAATTTTCCTCTCTAGATGAGTACTTATTAGCTACATTTCATCCCATTGTGCAAGTTTTTCCCTCATCATGCCATGGTCTGAAACATTTCTTCCTCCTGAGCCTCCGTCTAGGCCCTCCTCAGAACAGCTGCCAAGGAAGCGTTAACTTGATCTGCAGGTGAAAGGGCCGTAGGCTTGCAGGTTGCCTGTCCTTGATGAAGGGTCATTCTGAAGCCTTCTGGTTTTGCCTTTAACTCATTTTGTGAAAACACTTTGGAAACAATTCTTCCAAACTCAGCATTGAGACATAGGCAAGAGTGCCTGTCGTCTTCTTCTCTCAGCTCAGCAAGAATAGAAGCTAGCCACTACTGATCCTCTTCTGGAGCTGCTTCTGCCCTCCATCTCCTCTATCAGCAGACCAATGAGGAATAGGTAGATCTCATTGCTGCTTCCTCTCCTCAGGCCTTTTGCTTTGTAAACAAAACCTTATCCTGCATTTCAGTTCATGCTAACGGCACAGCAGCAATTGTCAGCAATTCCAAAGCTAGTTGCTCAGCTGGTGTAAATCAGTATTGGCTGTGCCAATTGGCTATGCAGTAATGGAGCTATGCTGATTTACACCACCTGAGGTTCTGGCCCCTGCTAGTCTCTCTCTTCTGAATTGAGTTAGCAATAATGGATTGCCAGAGCAGAGAAACCATGAGCATATTGCTTGGGGGGGGGGGGGGGGGGGGGAGTGCAGTGGAGGATCTGGCTGTGGCAGATTCATTATGAAGTTATGTCAATGCATTGATTCAGTCTATGGAAACTCAGAAAGCAGAATGATCAGTAAATAAGAAATCAGTGTTTTGAAATTTGCATGATATAGTTATTATCCAGAATACATTCAAATATGGTTGCATTACCAAGCACAGGTGGGAGGGGGGAAATAGATACCAAAGTCATTTTCATAATATTTTAAATTAAGATTTTCTATAAATGGCATAAAAACCTCCCAATACATATCAATACATAAGACATGAACAAGGTCCAGAACCTGCTGAACCAGTTGGAAGGAATTTTAGAAAAGCAGAAAATTTTAATTATTAAAGGTTACATAGGTGGTTCTGCTCTGTTTGCCCATAACATTTTCAATATGGTGTGATTGTCTTGGCATTCTAAAACCCAGCAGCAGCAGCAGCAAACTGTGCCTCTAACCCACTGAACCAATGTGTTTTCAAGCAGTCAGCTAACTGGAAAATTGTAAAGCACGTACTATGGCCCCATATGATTCCAGACTATGCCAGCATCTCCCTCTCAGCTTCCCAATTTGTTATATTTCTGCCTCTACAGGCATTGGCATTCATGAAATGATCTTACACACATACAAACACAGGCATTTTAGTCAGTTTTTAACATTCTCTTTCATGTAATGAACACAGTACGTTATAGTTAATGTACTTGTCTTTATGTGTTATATGGTTAACATATTTTTCAGTGATTGCAGTTATAATGATACAGGGCTGAAACATGCAATCTATAATTAGTACAAAGTACACTGCCATGTGGAAAAAATGTGTGACATACAGTACTACATTCGCAATTACCATGACTGCCCTTACAGTAGTTCTTGATTGTAGTTATTTAACTACACCCGATGGGGGGGTCTAGCAATAAACATTTAAGTTCCAGTGCTCCCTGATAAAATAGATTAGTATCAAAATCAATGATTGTCAAGGCACAACTAAGGAATTTTACTCTGACTTTTCAAGAAACGGTTACAACACTTCTGGGGTGAAATGCAGTAGATGTTTTATAGTGTAGACAAGGAATTTCAGTACGCAGGATTTAGATAGGAGCTTTTTTATATACATCCAAAGAAATAATACAAGAACTGAAATTTATCCAGGAATTTGGAGTTAACACTCTACTTTAATAAAGCTCCACTTTCTGCTGCAGTTAGATATTACTTAGCTTTCTCACTTCAAAGTACTGACCCAGCCTGATCATGCTTTACTTGGGAAAGTTGATGAGACCACAGTGCACGGTTATGGCTGCAGTAGCCTGCCAATTTTTCTACTCCCCGAGTCACATTTTTTTATTATTGCATTTCATTTAAACTCATCCAATCTGGATAATATTCTCTAATGGCTCTGTGTTGGGTCCAGTTCTTTTCCTCACTAACTTCAAAGGTTTGTACTTTTAAATATCGGATGAAGCATCTTTGAATTGCTTATAGATTATCTCCAGGAGCAGCTTCCTCACCTCTGTTTGCATCCTTATCCAATTTAACTGACCTTGAGAGCCAAGGCATGCTGATCTGTTTAATCAAGAATTGGCAAATATAAATGACGTGGCCCCTAAATGTACCAAATCTATCCTATTGACATCTTATTCACCTTATTATACTGAAGACCACTGGAGCTTGAAAGTAGCCTGAAGAAAACTGCACAAACAATGGAAAGCCTGTGTTACTACTACCCATTTTGGCATATTGTATAGAACAATAATATCGATTTGTCTACCGCAACTAGGAACAGTTTATTTGGAATTTGTGGTAACAGAGGAAGAGATTTCTCTTTACTCAGTTCTTGGGCATGTGGCACTCAAGACTTACACCAAGTCTGACTTGTTCAGTGTTTATTTTAGACCTTAGCCATGCTTCTCTAGTTAATTATATGGCCCTCATCACCAAAGTATCTGAGTGCCTCACAATTATTAATGAATCCTTACAACACCCTGCTGAGTTAGGAAAGTACTACCCTGAATTTTTACAGATGAGGCACAGAGGAGATTAAGTGACTTAGCCAACGTTTCACAGGGAATTGCTGGCTCAGGAACTGAACCTATGACTTCTGAGTCCCAGTCCACTGACTTATATAAAAGTCTGTCTTCCCACCCACATAGACATACAGAATTCTGGACTTGCGAAAAGCCAGTGGCTTTAGTATAATTTCTGAGGGGCTTCTTTAAACTGTTTCCTCAGGAGTTCTCCACTTTGCTAGCTACATACTTTTATCAAAAGGCAGATTCACAAGGGCAAATTCAGTCTCAACTCCGGTTAACTTCAGTGGGAGCTAAACCCATTTATGCCAAGGCTGACTTCTAATGAAGTTTCCTGTCTCTATTTTACAGTAATTAGCATGTTTGTGTGCTACTCTATTCATTGTAAAATCAATCAAAGCAATTTTTTATAGTTTTTTCTTTTTTCTAAGCCAGAGATCTTCTGATAGAGGAAACAAAGTCAAAGTTCTGTCTCGTGCTATCCCGTGTCACGTGCTGTGGCATAAACTTTGCTTCCACCAATGGATATGGTTGATAAAGTAGAAAAACTTTGCAAGGTAATTGCATTCTACCTCCAAAATTAATGGTAATCAATATCTGCTGCCTGCAAAGCAGAATTGCTAGTAACTGAGCTCTCCTTTATACCCCAAATTAAAGATACTCGGGTACATTTATTTCTAATTTTTTTAGTTTTTAAATTTATCTTATTTATCCACAAGTCCATATAAAGATGATCAGTTAAGAGGTTTTATAAATTGCTAGAAGAAGCCGTTTACAGTACATGACAAGTTTTATTGGTCCTCCGAACCCAGGAACTATGCTATTTACTTTTGAGCACCATCTATGGCACCTTCGTGGTTTATGTTGATACATATACAGAACACTCCTGTAACAGGCCAACGCTATGGTTTAAAATGAAATTACACTAATGCCTTGGTTAAACTCTTGTTGTCTCAGTTAACAATGAAAGTCTTATAAGATCAGGTTCCAGAAAGATATTCTCCATTAGCTGGGTTTTTTTGGTTAGGTACGGAAAAATGACAAGAACTGACTTTTTGTGGTGTTTTGATGCTTCTGTTTCCAGAAGTCCCCCTACTTTCTTTTAAGGTAAAATTAAGAATTAACCAAAGTTTGTCCAACCTTAAAAAAAAAAAGGGGGGGGGGGGAAATTGGGTACCCTAGAATAGAGAAAGGGTAATGTAATGGAAAGTTATGTACAGAGACAAAAACTTACACATGGGGATGAAAGAAACTCATGATACTGAGTTTATTATTGTGATACAAAATTTTCTGATAATATGACAGGAAACTGAATTTGAATCTCATTTTCAAGTAACAAGTTATGTCATATTCCCAGCCAGGTTCCTAGAAGGTATCAAATTGTGGAAAGAAGAAATGTTTACAAAATCTTGTAATGCTGTAGTGTAGCCTAAACTGGAAATGGTTCAGAAAAGAGCTACAAGTATGCTTAAAGGATTAGAAAACATGCATTATGGTGATAGACTCAAGGAAGTCTATCTATTTACCTTAACAAATGGAAGGTTAAGGAGTGACTTGATTGCTGTCTGTAAATACCTACATGGGGAACAAATATTTGATAATGGACTCTAGAGTGTAGCAGAGAAAAATATAACATGATTCAATTGTGATGGGTTCGGTCACAGAGACCACCTTGGGACTGTCACCTGACATGCTGAGATTACCTCTGAGCCTGTTTTCCCTGCCAGCTTGGAACTCCATAACCTTGCCTTGTTGAGCCAGACACGCTAGCCTGCTGCAACACAGACTCAGGTCTGGTCCACGCCCGCAAAGCTGCAGACTTTAACCAAAAACTGTGCAGCAGGTCACCTATCTCCAGCACCCAGATACGCAGTTCCCAATGGGATCCAAACCCCAAATAAATCTGTTTTACTCCGTATAAAGCTTATACAGGGTAAACTCATAAATTGTCTGCCCTCTATAACACTGATAGAGAGATATGCATAGCTGTTTGTTCCCCCAAGTATTAATCACTTACTCTGGGTTAATTAATAAACAAAAGTGATTTTAATAAGTATAAAAAGTAGGATTTAAGTGGTTTCAAGTAATAACAGACAGAACAAAGTAAGTCATCAAACAAAATAAAGCAAAAACACGCAAGTCTAAGCCTAATACATTAAGAAACTATTTATAGGTAAAATCTCACCCTCAGAGATGTTCCAATAAGCTTATTTCATAGACTTGACTCCTTCCTAGTCTGGGCCCAATCCTTTTCCCTGGTACAGTCCTTGTTAGTTCCAGATCAGGTGGTAACTAGGGGATTTCTCATGACTGACAGCCCCCCCTTGTTCAGCTCCACCCCCTTTTATAGCTTTGGCCCAAGGCGGGAACCCTTTGTCTCTCTGGATCCCCACCCCTCCTTCTAAATGGCAAAGCACCAGATTCTGGTATCCTGTGACATGGTCTCATGGCCTGTGAGACCTCATTCTTCATTCTTCCAGGGCTGGCCCGCACGTACCCAGGGAGGTTTGCAAGTAAACAGAGCCATTTACAACCAATTATCCTAGTCAATGTGAGCCATCAAGCTTCCAAACCACCATTAATGGCCCACACTTTGCATAATTACAATAGGACTTCAGAGTTATACTTCATATTTCTAGCTTCAGATACAAAAATGATACATACATACAAATAGGATGAACACACTCAGTAGATTATAAGCTTTGTAATGATACCTTACAAGAGACCTTTTGCATAAAGCATATTCCAGTTACATTATATTCACACTCATGAGCATATTTCCATAAAACCTATGGAGTGCAACGTCACATCAATGTCTGGAAGCTGAAGCTAGATAAATTTAGACTGGAAATCAGTTGTACATTTTTTAACAGTGAGTATAATTAACCAGTGGAACAATTTTCTAAAGGTCATGGTGGATTCTCCAACACTGACAATTTTTAAATCAATTTGGATTTTTTTCCCCTCAAAGATGTGCTCTGGGAATTATTTTGGGGGAATTTCTATTAGCTGTGGTATATGAGAGATCATGCTAAATGATTGTAATGGTCCCTTCTGGACTCAGAATATGTGGTTTTCTTTGCAAGACCAGGGCCATCATAGTTTTCTTTATACTTGCAATGGGCAGGATTTTAGAAAAATAGATGTAAAAAGTTGTTACATGCCTGAGAAAGAGAATAACTGTATATCCAGAATTAAATAAATGGAATTGTGGAGTTGTAAGAACAGAGTTCACTTTTACTGATATGATAACATCTGTATTTTATTCTGCTGGAGTATAGATAGAAACTAAACTATATTTTTATGATGCAAAGGTATTTCTCTATTCAAAATTATGTACCCTAGATGAAAAATATATTATATAAAAATATCATATCTTGGGGGCCACTTAAAATAGCTTCCCCCCCATCAGAATTGTACATTTATTGAAGTAATTTTACTATTTTTTTCTTTGCCTTATGTCATTCCACACACCATGCTTATTTTATTAACCTGAGGCTTATCCCAAGCAGTATGGCTTTTTTCATAGCTTTTTTTGTTTTAATAACACCTGTGAAAAATGTTGATTAGATAAACTATGCAATTGCTTCTCTGAGTGCAATTGAGCTAATTGATTTGTTTTCCCTGGTTTATTTTCCATCTGTTTTCTTCCATACTTGAACTGTGGATTTTGTGAACCAGTCTAATCAAGGTATGTTCACTTGCTTTACTTTTCTTTTTTAAATTATATAGAAAAAAATAATATTGAAATTAAACTTTAAAAAATCCTCTTTTTTACTTGGTTTGATAAGCACCAGGTTCTTGAGAGAGAGAGAGAAAGAGAGAATGTGTGTATGTGTAGCACTTGCTTTAGGTTTTTCCATAATGGTTAAAATCTTCTCCTTTTTATTTATTTAGGCCCCTTTCATCTCTTCTGAGAAGATAGGAGATTGATCAGAAAATTATGTAGAACTTGTCCATTATGATACCATGCTGAACAGCCGCACCAATATTTTCTTTTTTCATCTGTTAGATGGGGATTGGTCCTGCTTTGAGAGGGGGTTGGACTAGATGACCTCCTGAGGTCCCTTCCAACCCTGATATTCTATGATTCTATGCTGTACTGAAAACACTTATTCAAGCCGGGTAGGAAAAGTGGACTATCAGTATTTTATATCGGGAGCTTCAAACTGGGAACCTAATCATGATCTTAAGATCCATGCACCGTCCTCTACTTTCCTCACTGGAGAAACGAGCAGATCTGTCAGTTTTGCTCTAGCATCTGCCCTTCCTGGAAAGCTTTATGTATGGGGTCAGGATTGATGTAAGAGCAAGAGGAAGGAAGTGTGTGGGCCTTGGTTCAGAGGGTTGAGGCAGGGGCAGCTGCCTCATTCCTTTACCAGCCTGGGGGTTTAGAGAGTACAGCCATTTAAGACCTCGTCCTAAAGCAGAGGAAGTTCTGGTTGTTCCAGGGAGAGGGGAGTCGAGATAGGGAGAGTGACAGATGGTGTGTGTCTGTAGCTCCACACAAGGGCCTACAGCAAGCAGGGCTTCCCATAGAGAAGCAGCTGAGAACCAGCCCAAAGCCTGGGAGGGACAGAGTGATCAACTGGAGACATCCCAGGACAGGAGCCAGGAGAAGCACAGTGCCCATAAGGAATCACCTAAGAGGGACAAACCAGAGCCGGACCCGGTATCACTGTCACACAGAAGCATATGGGCTGTGAGTACTGGGGCTTGTGATTTTGCGCTGGGAACACAGAGGGAGGTTGTAGCTAGTTAAGGGAGGAGACTGTCGCTGTGTCTGGGTTAATGGAGAACAGCTGAAGAAGGCAGTGGACAGGTGCCCTCTTCAGGGCCAGGAGCACCCAGGACACATTGCTGGATTGGAATTCTGCTCAGGATTCCTGAACTCTGAATCTAGATGCATTGCTTGGAGCCTGTTCTTTTATACTGTGGCACCACTGGGCCCATGGGTCTTCATGTTGGATGCAAAACTGTTTTACTGTCACCCCCTCCCCCCCAATTTTCTCCCCCTGTTGTTTTACTCCATTCATCCCTCTGTAAATAAATATTTTCCTATCCTGAATTCATTGTGCTATTCTGGTGCGTGTGTGCATGCACAAGCGTGTTTACACTGTTTGGTCTATGCAGGGGGAATCCTGGAGTATAAAACCCCATACACAACAAAGTACATCAATGCAAACCCCAGCAAAGGAATGACACCGTAAAACAACAATAAAACACAGAGGGACTTTACTAGGAATAACCAAAGAGGATCTTGGCAAGGAAAGGGTTAGGGTTAGGTAATAATACTAAACTTCAACAACTCAACAAATTCCCACCTCTGAACACTCACATGAGAATGACCAAAGATCCATCTAGCCCAGTATCCATCTATCCCAGTATCTTGTCTTACAACAGTGGCCAATTCCAGGTGCCCCAGAGAGAATGAACAGAACAGGCAAGACCCAAAAATCAGGACTGTCCCTATAAAATCGGGACATCTGGTCACCCTAGCACTCCACCAGCCTCTGGCAACACAAACACTACCATCCAGGCCTGTGCAGGCCTCTCACTCTCCATGCAGTTTAGCAATAGGCACACGCCAACCCCCCAGCTCCGAGCATCCCTGTGGAATGCTCGGCCCCAGTTCCACTGACCACTCACAGAATTCTCAGATTTGCTACTCCCACTAGTTTTAACCTAGGATCATCACTCTGCTTAACACAGCACTTAGAAACACTTATAATGAAAACATAAATAAGTTTATTATCAAACAGCAGAGATTCAAATAATATTGAGTAAGAATATTGGAAACAAATAGTTACATACAAAAACAAAATCATAATACTCTTTTTAGAGCCTAAACTTAACTCACAATACATCCCTCTGTCTCCTACAAGATGGCTTACTTCATGTCTTTTTCCCAGCATTTCCAGTCAGGATGGCTGTGATATCCCTTTCCTAAGATCATGCCCTCTTGTTTTCACAGACTGAAGGATGCCAGGGCATCTCTCTGCACTTGCAGATATACCAGACTAGACCTTTGATCTTCACCTGAAAAAAGGGTTTACCTCCACCTCCTGCTGTTCATCTCTTCCTGTTAATTTCCTTCTGAAGTCTTCACAAGCTCTTCATTAGCATTTGACTCAGTATGCTAATAGACTTCCTTTGTAAGACACACAATGCACAGTGGCCCTCCAGAGAGATAAGTGTGTCCCACCTCCTCCCTGGGGAAGCTTGTCTCACAAAACGCTATCTTTGAGTAACCTGTCTTTAGTATATGGACTAGAGAACATAATTTTCAGAACACATTCATAACTCCTCCCATATTTTCCATATAGACATTTCACAATGATTATGATGACTAGTGTGACACAGGCTTTCATTTTACAGGACTTTGCAGGGGGGTGAACCCAGGGAATCCCTATTCTCTTTGTACCTCTGAGCCTTCTGGCAGTTGGCATCAAGAGGTTCTTGGGTCACACATCCCCTCTTCCATTGACACAGTAGCCCTTGGCTGACCTGTCGGCATTAGTTCAGAATCCTCATGCCTGGACAGTGTCTCTGCTACTACATTTTTTCTACCTTTAATATGTTCAAATTCCATGACACATTCTGGAAGGGTGATGCTCAAACGTAGCAGTTTGGATTTGATACCTTTGGACCTGTGCAGCAATACTTATGGAGAGTGGTCTGTCAGGACCCTGAATTTCCTGTTAAATAGATGAGGCCTTAACTGCTTCACTGCCCATACAATCTTATAACATTCTTTTCTATGACAGAGTAATTCTGTTCAGTCAATGTCAATTTAAAAAAAAGAAAACAAGAAAGCAATGGGATGCTTCTTGTTACCTTCCCTTGTTGGCATTAGTACCTCTCCTAGAGCTTTGTCTGATGCATCAGTGCACAATTAAAACTTCCGGTTAAAATCTGGACTGGTAAGTGCAGGCTTTCCTGACAGAATTTTCTTTACCTCATCAAAGCCTTCTGACAAGCTAGTCACTAGTTTCTTCGCTTTTATCTTTTTGCACAAGTCTGCGATAGCAGACAATGTAGCTGAAACCACTTACAAACCCTGTTATTACTGGACTGATATTTTTGGTTTGGGGGTACAGGCTGGTTAACAATGGATTCCACTTTTTCAGGATCTGGGGAAATCTGGCCCCCTCCTACCCAATGAGCTAGATAAGAGACTTTAGCCACCCCTATTTTACACTTGGACACTTTACTCTGAATACTGCATCTTGAGTCTCTTCAGCAAGTCCCAAGTGGTTTTTATGATCTGACCAGGAATTGCTGAAAATTGCAATATCGGCCATGTAGGCCCATGCGAAGTACTGCAACCCAGTTAAAACCTGATTAACGAGCATCTGAAATATGATTCCTGCATTAATTAATCCAAAAAGTAACACTTTGATCTCAAAAAAGTCCCAAATCAATAACGAACACAGATTTTTTCTGAGCTTTGCTGTCCAGGGGGATTTGCCAATATCCTTTCCTTAAGTCTAGGATGCTTAGATACTTTGCCTTGCATAAAGTATCTAACATGTCATCAATTTTGGGCAAAGGGTACACATCAGGAACTGCGACAGCATTAAGCTCTCTGTAATCAACACAAAACCTTAGGGTCCCATAAGGAAGCTTTTGGGAACTATAACAACTGTAACAAGCTCAGGGACAGTTTGACCCTTTAATTATCTCCAGCATATTTTATTTCCTTCAAATTTGCTCCTGCATTTTTCCAGTGGTCTGATATGCTCAGCTGGGGGCAGGCTGTGGCCCCATAGTATTAATCTTATGGTCCATTTGGTGAATCAGACCTGTCTTGCTAGAAAATACCTTGCTGGAAAATACCTACCTCTGCAACACACTCATAACCTCTGTCTTTCCAGTTAGGGTTAACTGTTCACATACCCAGGGCTGGCTCCAGGCACCAGCCAAGCAAGCTCGTGCTTGGAGCGGCAGACTCTAAGGGGCGGCATTCCGTCCAATCTTAGGGCGGCGCGGCTGCCCTATTTTTTTTTTATTTTTTTTGCTTTGCCTCCGGGTCCGGCCGCCCTGCACCCAGGATTTTGGGGTGTTTTTGGCTTTGCCTCTGGGTCCGGCCACCCTGCGCCGTTTTTGTTTGTTTGTTTGTTTTGTTTTTTGGTTTGTTTGTTTGTTTGTTTTTTCACTTGGGGCGGCAAAAAAGTCAGAGCCGGCCCTGCACATACCTCGGTGCTCTCTAGTGAGGTGTTACAATGGCATTCAGCCATTAAAATCAATTAGAGGTGCAGTCTAAAAGAATCCTCCTCTACCCTGCATATCATGTTTACAATGGCTTCTCTATTGTGTTACACTTTTAACCTGTTTATGTGCACAGTGTGAAACAACCTTGTTGGAGGGCCTTTGTATATTGTATGTAACATTCTTAACCCTCCCCACAACCTCCAAAGTCCCTTCCCATGAGGTTCTGCATTTTGCACCTTTTTACAGGGGGTAACACCAGCACCAAATCACCCATGTCAAATGATTGCTGACAGGTACTGGGGTCATACACTCTTTATGAGCTGCTTGGCTTTTTGTAAGGTTTTGCTGACCCATTCCCATTGTAGTCTTTAAATATTCCCTAAACTTCACATATTTAGCCACTGGTGCCCCCTCTGCTTCACTATCACCCTCCCAGAGTCTCTGAGGGGATCCAGGGCCCCTCTGGCTTTCCTCCTATATAGGGACATCAAATGGGACAGATCCTGTGGGCTCTTGGGGCACCTCTCAGTAAGCAGATAACAGATAGGGTAACATTACATTCCAGTCCCTCTGCCTTCTGTTTACATACATTTTTAACATAGATTTTAGAGTCCCATTGAGTCTGTCGACTAAACCGTTTGTCTCTGGCGGATAAGGGGCAGATTTTAATTGGTTTACACCACACATCCTCCATAACTCACTAAAGAGCTGAGACATGAAATTTGACTCACGATTTCACAAGCTCTCCTTTGGGAAACCTACTCTGCTAAATATCGAGAACAGTACCTTAGCCATTGTTTCAGCCTCTACATCAGACAGGGCAACTGCATTTGGGTGCTTAGTGACAAGATCCACCGTGCCTAAATGCGTTCCTTGGCCCTCTGGGTTGGCTGAGATAACATTCCTATGATATCCAAGGCCACCCAAAAAAGGCTTATTTGATTACTGGTAGTAGGTGCAAGGGTATCCTATAGGGCTCTTCTGTTTCTGACATAAGTCACAAGTCCTGCAGGAATCCTTTACTTCATTTTCAGTATTAGGCCAATAGAAGTTTCTCTGTAACCTTTCATAAGTCCTTTCTGTTCCCAAGCGGCCAGCAAAAGGACAGTCAGAGGCTAGTAACATTAATTCCACATCATGCTTTGAAGGCACATTCAGTGGTGTGTAGGATTCTCCAGGGCTTCTATTTTTCTGCAACAGGGCCTCTCTGTACAGTCTACCCTCTTCTGTAAATAACCTCCCCACATTCTCTCTATCTGGGGCCTTACTGTGGACGGTTTCCCTTATACTCTCTTCGGTAAACTCCATTTTGTTTGGAAAGCTATCACAGGTAGTGGGGGTAGAGGGAGATTTCTCCTCCCTCTTCTCTTGGGACACACTGCTATTCTCTGGTGATAACAGTGCAGAGTCTTCTCCTCCCCTGTCAGAGGTTACCTCTGAACTCAGGGACATAATATTGAACCCATAGCAACAGAGACTAACAGCTTTGGGCAGTGACATTAGGGCATTCCCAACCAACACATCAGCTGGTATATTGTTAACAGCCCACTTTCAAAATATCCCTTACACCTTCCCACTCTAATTTGATGAAGGCCAAAGGCACCATGGGTTTAAACTCTCCTAAAGCTATTTGTTTTACCTCCTCCCCTGGGAGCATATCACTTCTCTGAATTACATCTCTCATGACCAGGGAAATCTGAGCATCCGTGTCTTGCCACCCTGTCACAAACACATTTATGTTGGCCTTTTGAATAAACTGTGTGCATCCAGGAGGTCAGACTTGAAAGTTGACCAGAGCTCCTTCTGCCTCCACTGAGGTCTCTGACTCAATGGTAGCTGCATTAACCTGGACGGAATGGGGAGTGAATTTGGAACCCCCATACTTAGGGCATTGCATTTCCATGTCATCAAGGGACCCACATAAATAGCACTTTCTTGGGCTTTCCTCTTGGGCTGCTGTCTGATAATTAGGGTTACTAGGAGGAGACCAGCACTCAGTGACATGGATTTAGTTCCCTCTCCACCCTCCTTTTTCTCAGGAGCAAACCAGGAACCCACTTTTACTCCATGTTTTTCCCCTTCCCTTTGGAACTTGCACTCTGAATAGTATCACTTGTATATGCAAGTCAGTTGCTTCTGCAGCAGCTTCCACAGATACTGGGGATTTCTCACACACAGTGGCTCTCGCTTCCTCAGAGAACTGCTCCTGAGCAATTAGATCTGCCAACTTCTCATGAGTTTCTGCCCCTTTGCTTTTTATCCATTTTCTCAAACAATCCACCATCTTAGGCACATATTCCCCTTGATTTAATTTATCACTTTTTTGAAGTTTCTGGCTTTGAGGCAATACGCCTCTGGAGTAATTTGAAACCTTTTTAACAGACTCCTTGAACTGAACATATTTCACAGTCTCACTTACATCCATATCATTAATACTTGTAAAGTTTTACAAGTCAGTTTGGGGAGCAGGACAGTCATTCTCTGTTCATCAGGGATTTTATGTACCATGCATATTCTTTCAAAGGTGGGTAAAAATTCTTCAGTGCAATCAGTCTCTCTTAACTCAAGCACAGCTTGTTCCACTTGTGTGATCTCTGGTGAGGATTACCCATGGGCTGAGATATCTGTTTTTATAAGTCCAGTATGATCAGGACTTGCTGCTTCTCTTTCTCCTTTTCTTGGGCTTCTGCTTCTTGGGATTTATGTTTTTTTGTCTTCAAGCTCCAGTGCTCTTTAGTGTGCAGCTTTTAGGGCCGTTTCCTCTGTCTCCAGCTCCTGTCCTCTATCCGCTTTTTTCCATCTTCTAGACCTCTATCTCAGCCTGCCTGAGTTTCATGGCTGACTCATTCAGAATTGTGTCAAGCTAGTTTTCCAAATCTTTAGGCACACTCGGGGAATTTGGCTGCACTTTTTGATGCTTGGCATAATCCACAAATAGGGGTTTTACCCCTCTTCATTTTTTTTCTGGTAGCAAATAAGCAGCAGTCTGCACATATCTCTTCCACTTGCTTCCTAGTGTGCCTAGCATATGCTTCTTTGCTCATCCTGTCTTTTCTGCAGCTCTATTCCCTCACTCAAAATAAACAAATAGAAAACAAAAATCCCTAACCTTTTCTTAACCTATTCCCAACCTTCTCACTTGTGAATCTTTCAGTATCAGTCATCTAGTATATAAATGTTGCTTGGAGCATGATCCTTAGCTAACCAGTAAACTGGGTGTAAATCCAGCCAGCTATGCCACTTTGATGATTCCCAGGGGTGCCAGGTGGTGAGCTATATTGCTACCAGTTGCCCTTATCATGAGAAAGCTTTGTCCCTACTGCAGATCAGCTTATAGACTCATAGACTTTAAGGTCAGAAAGGAGCATTATAATATTCTAATCTGACCTCCTGCACATTGCAGGCCACAGAATCTCACCCACCCATTCCTGTAATAGACCCCTAACCTCTGGCTGAGTTACTGAACTCCTCAAATCATGGTTTAAAGATTTCAAGTTACAAAGAATTTACATTTAAACAAGTTTAAACCTGCAAGTGACCCATGTCCCACGCTGCAGAGGAAGGCAAAAAAACCCAGGGTCTCTGCCAATCTGACCATGGGAAAATTCCTTCTGAACCCCAAATATGGTGATCCATTAGACCCTGAACATGTAGGCTAGACCCACTAGGCAGACACCTGTGAAATAATTCTCTGTAGTAATTCAGAGCCCTCCCCTCTAGTGTCCCATCTCTGGCTGTTGGGGATTCTTGCTAGTGGTAGTTGCTGATAGGCCACATGCTATTGTGGGCAGTCCTATCAGACTATCTCCTCCATACACTTATGAAGCTCAGTCTTGAAGCCAGTTACATTTTTTGCCCTCACTGCTCTCCTTGCAAGGCTATTCCAAGACCTGTTGCAAAACCCACCTGAACTGAATTATGAAATATTGGATAAGGAACTACTTGCAATTAAATCAGCCTTAGAAGAGTTGCACCATCACCTTGAGGGTGCTTGACACCCAGTGCAAGTCTTTTCAGACCATAAGAGCCTTGAATACCTGCAGAAATCTCAAGCCTTGAGCCAAAGACAGCTCAGGTGGGTGTTATTCTTCTCTTGGTTTTGATTTCATCACCTATTGCCCAGGAAGCAGGAATGGGAAAGCTGATACCTTATCCCAAAAAGGGGAATAGTACCAAGGGGATGAGGAGCCTAGCAAGAACCACCCTCTTTCCTAGCCTTAAGAGTGATATACACAGACAATTCTGGAATGTTATTATATAGATAGTAGTACACTTCAGCTGACATACTCAGGTGTGATGTGGTACCCACCCCACACAAGGCCGGGACAGGTTAAAGTGGCTAGGCAGGCCAATTAACTTCCCAGGCTGCACCTGGAGAAGGATACAGGGAGCAGACCACTAATTGGAAATGGGCTCAGCTGAGCAGGAACAGGAGGAGTCTGTATAAAGCCCATGAGCTGACACAGCAAGGGGTTGCAGGGAAGTAGTCTACAGCTATCTTCTGGGAGTTGAAAGGTGTGTTTGAGGCTATGGAGTTCAATAGTTGACAGTTACTCTCTGGGAGAATAGAGTTTGAGCTAGTACACCTGGAAGGATGGACCAGAAACTGTAGGAATAAGCAACAGGGGTCTCAGGGAAAGCAGGTATAGGTTCCTGTCCAGGGCCTCTAGAGTAGAGGATAGGACCAGGTTTCCCTACTAGCCATTAGGAAGTAGTACAGGGCATTGGAGACACCAGATGGACAGCTGGTCTGGAAGGACTTTGAATTCCATGGAAGGGGAGAACCACAGTGACCTGGCCAGGGGGCCAAGCCATGAAAGGAAGCTGCAGCTCTGGAAGTGAGGGGAGGCACAGGGCAAAAGAAACAGCAGGTAGAGATACTGCCTGGCAAGAGCAAATTCCTTGAGTTGCCAGGAGGAGGCACTACAGGTGGTTGGTGGACCCTATGACACCTGGTAATACCTACAGACAGAACAGGACTGATTTTCTGATGACTCTTTATGGTAAATTCAAATTGTCATCTTCGCCCTTGTTCTAAAGGAAGTGTGAGTGGCCATTTTGTCAGGAAACTAGATCCTGAGAGTCTTAGATTTCCCCCTGAGATAGTTCTAACTAAGATGGGAAAGAAAGCTTTGACTGAGGTTGATATTTTTTTATTGCTTGAGTTACTGGGAAAAATCAAACTCCATGAAGGGGAAAACTCAGACTAAGTATTCTGACCCAGTTTCTGAGCTGCATTTCTCAGTAGGAACAATTTAGCAGAGTGGCGAGTGTGGTTTTACATAACCTTTGTGTTGCTGAAATTCTGGGCTGCTGTAGGGGCTTTGTACCCACTCGAATAGGTTAGAGCAGCTCCTGATGTAGTGCTAAAATGTGCTATATTACAGCAGCTTCCAACCACTCCCTCTGGGCTACTTCACAGTCCAGAAGGGCGAGAGCACAAAGATATCTAGCTACACTTCTTCATTCACCCCTATGCTGCAGGTTGTGAGGGGTTTGTACCACAGGCCACTATGCTGGCCCTGCACCAACAGAGGAACCCTTTGACAGCAAAGGAATTCCAAGCTGGGGAAATCCGGCTGCTATATGTTCCCTTCACCCCAGCATGAAGGGGCAGGAACTCAACTAGGAATCAGGGACAGTGTGTGTAGATTCTGTTCAGATCAACATGGAATCTGAACCTGCATATAATTCCTCAGAGCAGTCTTTTAACTCAGGGGGACTATTCAATGGAGCCATCCTTTTGGAACTATACACATGCATTTTGGTTAAAACAACATGGAGTTTATGATCCATATGGGCAGGACATAGTCCTGCAAACGCCTACTCAAGTGAGTAAGTATAACTTAGTGAGCAAAAATGTTCAGGATGAAGCTGGAAATAGACTTATGCATGAAAAACATGCAACAAAATCCTGTGGTACATTGTTGTCTTATTTGTAAGTTCTATAAATTCTGAACAAATTAAATTTAAATGAATCTAAGGGTTTCAGAAGCAACTATTCATTGTTTTTTAGTCTGTCTTTATGCCACAGCAGGAGAGTTGTGTGCCTTTGCAATATTAATATTCTAAACATCTGGCACTCCTATATGAGTTCATGGTGTATCTGAAGTGAAACCTGAAAGAAATGTGAAACACTTGTTAAAAGTGAGATTCCAAAATAAATCTCAACATGCAGTATTCTATGTAATGTAACTGTTTCAATAATGTATATATTTCTATCAGGAACATTTTTAAATAGATGCCTTAAAATGAAGCTGGACAGCTAAACCACAGCAAAAAAAGAATGATCCACTTGTGAACATGTGCCCCCCCCGCAATAATGTTTGCTGTTATAGATCCCCTAAATACATTTCCACTTCTTACAGACTTTATACGACCCTCTGTTGGGATTTGGATTTTTTTTTTGACATCTTTGAGGGGTAAAATATAAATCCTAGGGATGTAATCAGGGCCGGCTCCAGGCACCGACCGGCTCCAGGCACCAGCCGACCAAGCACGTGCTTGGGGCAGCACCTTGTAAGGGGCAGCCAATCTTGGGGTGGCGGGGCGGCGCTCAGGTGTTCGTTTGTTTTGTTTTTTGTTTCGGTGGGGTAGCGCTCGGGGTATTTTTTTTTTTTTTGGTTCGGCGGGGCGGCACTCGGGGGAGGGGGTTGTTACGGCAGGCGGGGTTTTTTGTTTTGTTTTTTGTTTGTTTGTTTTTGCTTGGGGAGGCAAAAAAGTTAGAGCCAGCCCCAGATGTAATTCTATACTAAAACTGCCTCAGTTCATACTTGTTAGAAATCACAAATCAACAGAAAGTAAAAGTTAAAAGCAGCTTCCATCTATCTATCTATATAAAGCTTATTTCAAAGGAGAAAGGAGCATAAATCCCCTTTCATTGAAATGCTGAAAGGTATTTTAGAGACAATTCTGTGCTTAATATTTAACTGATAGTATGTGGTTTACATGAGGTTTAAAATGGACTTTTTTTATTGATCTCTCTGAATACTAGCTGCTGGTGTGTGGAAAAACACTCTGTAAAAGAATTATAGAAGAATTTTAGCACCAAAAGAATGTTGTTACATTCCATATTTTAATCAGTTTTAAATTTTATTTTTACTGCTTTTCAAGAAAAGTAGTCAATACTTCAGAGACCAAAAAACTGCAGAATGCTACCAAACTCCTGGAGTCCATTTCTTTCTAAATTATTTTAGAAATCAGCATATTTCATCCCAGTTGTTTATGGTACTTTATACCCTCTAATGTCTGAAAAACATCTATTGATTAAAATGATATGGAAATTAAACACAAGGAATCACAAGCTAGCTTAAAGCATACTGATAATCATACCCTGCATTTGTAGTTTTCATAAATACCACAGTAATTACTCTTGATGTTGTATTGTTTACTATTTTGGGTTTGTTTGTTTTTAACTTGTTAAGACTATTTGTCTTCAATGGGTGTTTTGTAGGCAAATATTCATCCACTGCATACAGAAGTGAAGCTGATTAGCCACAGCTGTATATACTGCTTCCATTAGCCTAATAGACAGTAAGTCTTTGTGTCTTTTGGGAGAGAATTTAAAAGGCACACACAAGGGTTATTAGGTGCCCAACACCCAGTGAAAACTAACCACAACCAGCCTAATAAGGCTTAAAATAATTTTCTCAAATAAAATTTCCATTAGTTAGGGAGAGGAGATTCCATCAAGTCCTATAGGACTGATGTAGCCTGCTCATTGCAGTTTGCTAAGCTTTATTTATGGGTCTGTGTGGGGTGGTGACAGGGTGACTGCTTTAGGGCAGATGCAGTTAAATTTAGTGTGTTTTATAATTTTTTGGAGATATCCTATCTCCTAGAACTGGAAGGGACCTTGAAAGGTCATCGAGTCCAGCCCCCTGCCTTCACTAGCAGGACCAAGTACCAATTTTGCCCCAGATCCCTAAGTGGCCCCCTCAAGGATTGAACTCACAACCCTGGGTTCAGCAGGCCAATGCTTAAACCACTGAGCTATCCCTCCCCCATTTGGGATAGGGAATATATTGACTTTTGGATGTGTGTTTCTTGGGAATATATTGACTTTTGGATTGTTTAGCTAAAGTGCCTATGTTGACTATTATAAATTATATCAAATAGAATTATCCAATCACAGTACAGTTGGCTTTTGCGCTTAAAGCTCAGATCAATCTGTCTGAACATTACAGCGTATCTGCCCCAAATTACAGTACCTGTCTTTTAAATTTATTTACTTGCAAATTCCCAGAAAAGCTATTAGTTCAAGTTAAAAATTATAAATTGTGTTCAAGAAATTTGGCACCCTATTTAAGCTGTTGGTGGGTTTTTTTTTTTGGGTCCTAAATATATATACAATTATATGGAGGAAGGAGAAAAATTGTTCTAGTTACTCTGAGGATAAGAAGCAATGGGCTTGAATTGCAGCGGGGGAGATTTAGGTTGTACATTAGGAAAAACTTCCTGTTGGGGTAGTTAAGCACTGGAATAAATTGCCTAGGGAGGTTGTGGAATCTGTCATTGAAGGTTTTCAAGAGCAGGTTGGACAAACACCTGTCGGGATGGGCTAGATAATACTTAGTCTTACCTTGAGTGCAGGGGACTGGACTAAAAGACCTCTCAAGGTCCCTTCCAGTCCTATGTATCTATGAGATATATAGGATTAGTGCTCACTTTTTTGCTATTATTCTTCATAACTGAAAGTTACTCCTTCAACAAAGGCTGAAGACTAACATTTTCTCCAGAGAATTCCACAACGAAAAGCCCTTTAAAAATGGCCACCACATACCATTGTTCTCAGTGAGGATGAAGCCACAAGCTGTCATTATACTGTATATACTATAAAGTCACTTAAAGAAAAGGTGGTGTAACAGCCTAACTTGTTTCAACATCAGCAGAACTGAGGAGCTGCATAACTTATTTCATGTCTATACCTGTGCTTGTTTGTTTTTACAATTATGAGGTTAGGATCACTATTTTGCTACATCTAAGTCCTTCTGATCAAACAGGTAATGAGCCTTGTGGCAATTCAGTTTTTTTGATGCTTGTTGGGTTTACCTTGAAGACTCATTGGCTTTTCTATATATCGATAAAATATTTCACTCAGTCTTTGATATAATGGATACCTCTTAATACCTTTCTTCATTATCCGTTGAGTACATTCATTCATCAACACTTAAACTAAAGAACATTTTATCCTGACACTTTGCAGTTATGGTCTCTTAGCAACAGAACTTCCTCTCAGGATGACTCTTGTCATTCTGTGCTCTGTAGCCAAAATACTTCAAATAGTCTTAATTATGCATATTGTTTCTCAAGGCTAATCAAGTCTCTTTATATGAAAATCTCATTTTATAATAAAAGGTTTAATTAATATCCTCAACCAACAATATAACATCAAACCATCATTCCCTATATCATTTAAAAAAATAATTTTACAATCCCCTGAATACTGATCTCCACTATTTTCAATTTTACAGAAGTTGCCTCCCTCTAACCACAAACATGTACTTATTTCCCTCCCTCTCCTTTCTCTTAGTCCTGCCATTAGCTTTTATTGAACGTTGGCTAAAATAGCAACGGCTAGTGGTGGTCTTAAATTTTGGCACTTTCTAGCCTTCCCTAGACTTTTGACCGAGAGTGATTGTTTAGCTGCTCAGAAGTGACCTATGAGAATACTGGTTGTCTGAAAGGAAAGTTCTCAAAGGAAAACTAAATTTTAAAAATAGTAACAAGGTCCTGGCAACAGGCCAATGGCTTCCACCCTGAGTGTCTACTATGAAGAGGAGGGCAGTCTGTATACTTTCTGTGCCAGGATGAGGTCCCACTCCTATCTTCTGCTCTGTCTACACAGACTGTTTGGAGACATCCAGTTGTTAAACACGAGCATGTATTTAATTTACATTGCCCTTCCCACCACCTTTACTGACCCATACACCACATCATTTACAGCAGCAGTTCCTCCTCAACTCTCTACCTGAGAGGGAAGAGTTCTTTCCACACAGAGATTTCTTGGTTCTGGCTTCACTAGCATGCCTATTTTCCCTGTATTTCCTTCCTGTGCTGCCTTTTACTTACTGCACTAATGGGTTATCTCTTTTAATCCTCTCCCACCCATTCTAATCTGATAATTAGGCACAGTTAGGTCTACCCAAGGGAAGTCATTGGTGTATAAATGATCAGAGTGCTGGATCAGCTGTTGCTTCCCAGCACTTTGTCACAGCCAGTTATAATGTTTAATTGAAGTTACCCCCTCTAGTTCTTTGGTAGACTTGATTTCACTGAAGGAAGCATTTACAGCTTACGAGGGTTGGAAAGTGTTATTCCCAATGTAAAAGTCTAACATCACATCATTAACCTAAATGGATCGATACACTTGAATTTCAACAAATCAATGAACTTTGTTTCTTCAAATAAAAACTAGCAAGATGTGATCTCACTTAAGACATCCTAAGTCAGCCTTAATACTTTGTTTCTTCTAAAAGTAGAAACTTTGCAGAAAACATAAAATCTCAATTACTCAGACTACCTGGAGCACCAAATAATTTTGCATATTGCTCCTTTTGTCAAAAGAATTTAAAATTACATTTAAAAATTAGTCGAGATTAAACTTTTTGCAATAAACAATCTTAAAGCTTTCTTAAGCAGTATGATGCTGCCATCTGACCATAACGCATTAATTTAAAATGAAGTCACTTTACAGATTTCAAGTAAAAACTTATAACCAAACTCCCCAAAAGGTGATTATGCAGTACTGGAACACTTCTGAAAATAAATACACAAGTTAAGTAGCTGAAATTGATACCAACAATTTTTATTTGAATCTGCAGCTCTGATCCTGGACAATTATGTGTGATCTGCAAGAAATAATGCTTTAAGTAATGTAGAGACAAACAATTCTGGACCTTTTCTTTCCCCAGAGGGGAAAATTAAATGCTCTTCTTCCCAGAACAATCCTTATTGTTGTTTGGCTTAAGGGGGCCTCCTAGTGAATGTATACCTTGCAATAAAAACCCCACCAACTCTCAGTCTGGGTCAATTGACTTGAGCTTGTGGGCTAAAAATTGTAGTGTAGACTGTTGGGCTCAAGCTGGGGCCTGGGCTCGAGACCCCACCTCTCTCGCAGGGTCTCAGAGCCAAAACATCTACGCTGTAATTTTTAGCCCTGCAGCGTGAGCCCTGCAAGCCCAAGTCAGCTACCCTGGGCCAGCTGTGGGTTTTTATTTCAGTGTAGATATTCCTAGACTCTGCAGATGCATATTCTCATTACCACATCCCAGGAAGAGAGAAGTGACCAAAAACATGGCAAGTTTTCTTGTGGATGTGGGAAAAATTGGAAGAATGACAGACTAAGGGCTGCAGGTGATTAACCAAACTTTTTGAAGACTAACACCTAATGGCTTAACTGAACCATTAAAGATTTGCTCACAGCTGTTTGGAGTCTTTTTCCCTAGTAGAAGTGTTCAGCATGGACTATTCACAAGTAGTCAATGTTGTTACATAAAATGTGTTGTGAATGTGATATCTAAATTTAAAATAACATAACTTAGACCAAGCTACCTGATGAAGAGTCCTCAGAGGTCACTAAAGCTTTGATTTTCCAGTTAGCTTATTTTATATCTAGTGCTTTGGAAGCCATCAAACTCATAACGAGACAGATCAATCAGATTGCTTTTATTGGTCTACTGCATTCAATACAGTACAGACAACAGTATCCTTTGAATCAGACTTTTGGGGAAGTTGCATTGTACTGTAGAGTAGGTTTAACCTTGAGTTTTTAGCATAGAAAGCAACAGTTTTATAATATCTGAATTATATATTTTCATTAGGAGTTCAAATTTTAAGCAGTAGTTTAAATGAAGAACTTTAGGGTAGTAAATCCACTGTGACTATTTGAAAGAGGATATTGTTGATGGATATTTCCTGAAGATTTCTAATCCTACTGCAGTATTTTAGAATGCTGAGGCTGAAGTTTAAATTTGTGGACATTTAAATAGGTTCTCTTCGTTGTCATACATTCACCAAAAGTGTCAGTAGCTTTTTAAAATTAATTTGCTGTATCTTTAGTAATTGAAAATAAGGAGCAATATAAGCCCCAAAATTGACTGCCTGCCTCATCCATGTAAATTTATGAAAATACTAAGTTTTATTTTTTTATGAAAAGTGTATAAAATATAACTAGCATTTGCCAAAGATACTCACGTCAACTGAAACTACCACATCTCTTTGTGGACCAAACAAATTAAAATCTGATTATGGCTAGTGGAGACAACTGATTAGCAGCAGATGTATAGCAACACAGCCGTGTAAGACTATGGCCTTAAGTAAATAATTGCTACATTTTAATCCTCATGAAATTCAGAGTTTCAGTTTTGCCAAGCACAAGAATTTTTTTTAAAGTTTGAGGCAGGCCCCAAAAGTTAAGAATGGATTTTAAAAAAAACTTTTTTAAATAATACATTTGAGAGGTTTTTTATTTGCCTTCTAATTTTTAAGCCTCTATGGTTCATGTTTTAAAGTGCTTCTCAACCATTCAAGACTAGAAACTTTCTTTTGTTTTAAACGAAAGCTGAGATTCTCATGTAATCATCTCTTTCCAGGGTTGGGGGGGCTTTCAAAAAAAAAAAAAAAAGATAAAAAATCACGAGTTGGCAACACTGCTACCCTAATCATTTGTTTGTTTCAGACATGTTTTCACCAGCAAAACTAGAGGTGGATCTTTTGCTACAATTAGTCACTTTTGCTTGAAACACCAAAGAGCACTTTCTTTTGCATTCAGTTCCCCTAATCTCTCTCGAATCCTATCCATCTGCAATCCAACTAGTGAGGGAGGAGGGAGATCCCATTGCTATTCAATACCGTATGGCTGAAAAGGTTATTTTTTTTTTTTTACATGGAAAAGCAGAATGGTAAAATATTGGATCGTGCTTGAATAATTGCTTCCCTTGCCAGGAAGGGTAAGGAGTTGATGGGGCCAGGTAACAGGCCACTGCTGTGAAAGATAAGGGTCTGGAGCTTTTTTCCCCCCCATTCACTAACTTTCCTTCAAGTGATGTTCACTAACCTCCTCTCCCTTTTTTCCCCAGTTGGCAAGGGTGGAGAGGCTGCTGTTTCTGGGGATGAGGAACAGTGGGGGTTGAGCATGCTGGCTCTGTGACCCAAGCAGTTCAGGTCCTTGCCTTTCCCCATCCCTGAAACACACACTGCACCATTAGCTAGTTCAGGGATCACAGGAAGCTTGACTGGCTCCTTCTTTTAAGGGAACCCTATAGGAAACCCCTGATGAGCACTCACTCTGGTACCTGCCCTTCTGTCCTCTAGGTAGGTGCATCAGACCTGGAATACCAGGGTCTTGGCCAGTTGCCTCTCTTTGAAGCCTGGAATGGCTTTTTCCCCACAAAGCAGAACTGACAAACAACCTTGTGGTGAACTTTGCTGTTGGCATTTAGAAGGCATTTGAGATGTACTGTAGGTTACCACTAATTCTGGCAGGCTTCAAGTGCAGACTGCAGTTGACATTGGCCAGTTAGTTGGGTCACTGATTATGGGCTAAGCATTGGGAAATGGTTTGAGTTAGTAGGGGTTCCAGCCTCAATCTATGTAGCTTGAGTCTCCCTCATATTAACAATTTACCTCATCTGAGGAAGGAGGCAGGGACTCTTGTTATCCAGGTAAGTTTCCTTGGCTGCTGGGTTCAGGGAGCCAGGTCCCATATTTTGTATTATATCTATGGCCAACTTGAAATCTGCATTGGAACTGCCCCGTCAGGTTGTGGCTGAGGTGCTGTTACCTCAGGTTGATTTGCTAATGGTTAACAAATAAAGTTGTGGCCACTGCATTTGACCTGTGTCTCACTGAGTCTGCGTTCAGGTCAAATAAATAAGTTTAGTTTATGGGAAAATGGGTTTGCAAACAAATTCATTTAGTGAATCCTGTAGATACAAAAAAGTTTGAGGGTTTCTCATAAGATTTTGAACTGCAAGAAGTTCTCCGACCACTAATTTTGCATACATTATTTGAACTTTATTACCATTATCTGTTTCAAACATAGAAACATTTTGAAACCTTGGTGAAATTGGTTTTCACTATTTCACAAAAAGGTGAATAATTCAAACCTTTACCAGTGTAGATTTTGCAATTAAATTTAAAAACAAAAACACCTATTGTAACACTCTGTACCTCCAACTGGCACCCTGGAACCCCCATATTCACCATGGTGATATGATTATGATATGTTTTGTGCAAAGTATACCTTGAGGTATCATTTTAAAAAGTCTTGATATGTTGAACATTAATATCCTGTTGGATTGTATGTACTATGATATGTGAAGTTATGAAGTACTGCCATATATGTTATGTTATGAGGCTGGGAACACCCACAACCAGCCTTTCAGTTACAACAAAGGAATAGCCATCAATAGACAGACAGCATTAATGGCTCATCAACACCCATCAAGAAAAGAATCCACTATCCTAGAGACTTCTCAGAGGAGATATGTACACCATGGGGGTGGACTAACCCATGTCATAGAAAAGGTCTTTCCAGAAAGCTGAAAGAAAATATAAGACAGTGACATCATCAGTTGGCCTCCCTCCTGCCCCCACAATTCAACACCTGGAGGAAGGTCTGGAGCACAAAGACTTTGAACTGGGGAAAGGAATCTGTGTATTTAGGATCTGTAACCTGCTTGTACCATCTGTCAGGGTGAGACACTGTTTGATTCAAATCTTGTTTAGTCTGTAGAACTTAGACTGTGACTTTTTATTTTTGTTTTTTAAATAACCAACTCTGAGCTCTTTGCCTGCTACTTATAATCACTTAAAATCTATCTTCCTGTAGTTAATAAACCTGTTTTATATTTTGCCTAAAAAGAGTGTTTTGATTGAAGTGCTTGGGGAAATTTCAGCTCAGTTTACGAAATCATCTCTTGCCCATCTAGGTCTGAGATTGAATGCAAAAAGCCTGTTTAGGAAGCAGTGGAATACTTTGTGCCCATTTAGTCCCTCCATTTACTATTTTCTGTTATGCTCGAAGTCACTCTCCAGCTATTTTAGCATGCTAGCTCTAGTCAAAGTGTCAACCCAGGCTTGATAGCTTGCTGCTACAGTGTAGAAATATCTTTCCTGATTGGCTTGCCAGTATCTGTATGACATGAATGGTCTAAAGCAGTGTTTCCCAAACTTGGGACACTGCTTGTGTAGGGAAAGCCCCTGGCGGGCTGGGCCGGTTTGTTTACCTGCCCCGTCCGCAGGTCCAGCCGATCACGGTTCACTGCTCCAGGCCAATGGGAGCTGCTGGAAGCGGCGACCAGTACGTCCCTCAACCTGCGCTGCTTCCAGCAGCTCCTATTGGCCTGGAGCCACGAACTGCGGCTAGTGGGAGCCGCGATCAGCCGGACCTGTGGATGGGGCAGGTAAACAAACCAGCCCGGCCCGCCAGGGGCTTTCCCTACACAAGTGGCGTCCCAAGTTTGGGAAACACTGGTCTAAAGGAAAGTGATGTAGGCCCATTGGCTGTTAGGCCACTTCTGTTCCCCCCAGTTAGCAAATAGCACTGAGTTGCAATCCAGTCTGGAATCCTATGGGATATTTTACAATAATCTTAGTTGTTGTTGTTTTTTTTTCCCCCTTACTGAATCAACTATGGCTAGAGCAGATCTATAAGCTTCCATGAGGGTACATCTGCATGGGAGCAAGCATAAGCATGAGGTCAAAATAAAGAGTGCTCCTAGGCCAATGCATTAATAAAGTGAAACTCTGTGAAACATCTTCCCTATGCTAGTTGGGCCTGCAGCAATGTGGCAAAGAGACAACCAGACATGTGAACAGAATGTCAGCATGAGTGCATTCAGGAGCTACAATTTAAGAGTCGTTCATCAGCAAATATTAGTGAGCATAAATCAAAAGGAAGAGTGGCTATCACCAGCATTCTGTTTCAAGACTAGGGAACTAAAAAGTGAATACTGCAAGTAGGATTTACCCCCCAGGGCTGTGTTAGCAGCTCTTTGGAAACTGCCACAAAGGTTATGTTGGGCTTTTGAAAAACAGCCTGCACAAGAAGGTAATTCATATTTTGTATTGTTACCCAATGCCAGTTCAGTCTCAGCTCAGTGCTCCTAGCCTTGGCCAGAACATAAGTGAAAATGTCACACAGCAGACAAAACTGTGCACCCTGGATTCCTTCACAAACCTAGTCAAGCCTATCAGGATGAGAAACATTATATGGGACACACTACTGTGGGCTGCCCAAAAGCAAACTGCATAAATTACAAATGGGAATAAGCTGTAGCCAGTCTTTGGTGTCTAGATTCTGTGAGTATTTTTGACATTGACACAGATATTAGGAGGAAGCTGTGAGCAAGCTGGCAACTCACTGCAGAGAGCTGTACCTATTTCCTGAATACAGACGATGATAAACATGGAAATGCTGGACAAGCTCAGGTCAGTTTTCACCAGAATATCATGTATCATTGAAATTCAGCCAAGATACTTGTATTACCCATCAACAATGATATAGCTCTAGGTCTATAGCTGATGCAGGTACACATTATTGTAGCAATAGTGAGAATAATTTATCATGTTTGAGAGATTAGGGCAGTTTCAAAAAATGTACAAGAGACTTCATCAGATCTAATGCACCTCTGCCAGAAAGAGATTAGGTCTGCTTTTGGAGATGGTGAACCTCCAGCCCCTTTGCCAGGGAATACTTTGGTCCAGAGACACCCACACCTTGCTGCTATTGCTATATGGAAAGAAGTTGTGGTCAAATCTTACCCTGCCTCACTGCCTCCATGAGTCAGATTGTCCTGTACACAGTCATTTTGGGATGCAGACAACTAAATCCTCTCACTATCTTCCTTTAAGTGTCCAGAAGACAAGGCCATTCACCCAATGTTGTCAAATCTTGCAATTTTATCATGAGTCTTGCAACATTTGGTATCTTTCTTAAAGTCCTAGCTCTTGGAATCCAGTGATTACATGAGAATTTTGGCTTTCATTTTTAATAAATGAGTAAATTTCTACCTTTATGGTTGTGAACAAAGCTTGGAAAGTGATCCAAATGCACCTGAAAGGCTCTAAAACCAAAAGGCAAATTTAAAAAAAGTTTTGCTTATTTAAAATGATGATTTTTAAACCAGTCTCAAGATTTTTGAACAATGGGGATTGGCAATACTGCTCTCCCCACAATTCATCATTGTCTTTCTTAGAGCTGGTCAGATGCAGAAGTTGACAGATAATTTGTGAATACTAAGATTTTTGTATCAGTTCGGTCATATTCAAGTCACGAAATATTTACAACTTAGAAAATGTGTGAAACTCTGAATGACTGTCTTGTGGATGAATGTATTTGTAGCCCCTTCTGTTCACTGGCTCAGTATGAGGTTGTTGAAGATAGGGGAAGTGTGCCTTGCAACTTTTTACACAACTTTGGGAAGCTGGGTCAGAGGCTTCTTTGTGTGCTCTGAGTTGTGTGTGTGTGCAGGGCCGGCTCTAGGCATCAGCGTTCCAAGCATGTGCTTGGGGCAGCACTTCTTAAGGGGCAGCACGCCGGCCCTTTGGGGGTGGCTCTTTTCAAGGGGCGGCACTCTGTTTTGTTTTGTTTTTTGCTTCGGCAGCGGCACTCCAACTTTTTTTTTTTTTTTTTTTGCTTGGGGTGGCAAAAAACCTGGAGCCGGCCCTGCGTGTGTGTGTGTGTTCACCTCAGATCAAACCCACTCAGACAAACCAGCAGGACCAAGGCTTTATTCTGTAAAGAACATAGAACAGGATTACAGCAGCCTCCTCTCTGCTTGCCTGCTACGTGCTCCCAGCTCAGTCAGTGCTGAGACCCCACGCTCCTGTGAGAGCAGAGGGTACATTGTACAACACAACCCCCCCTTACAAACATGTTCTAACACCCACAATAACTAAACCCCAAAACAAACACGCCCATGTTCTCCTTTTGTGTCATTTAAACTCCTCTCAGGGTGCACTTTAAGCACCTGTAAAGAAAATAGAACAGGATTACAGTCCAGCAGCCTCTTCTCTGCTTGCCTGCTACCTGCTCCCAACTCAGTCAGTGCTGAGACCTCCTGCTGGCAGGGCAGACGGTACATCCTGGCAGGAATGCCGCAGTTTGTAGTCCACAACTTGTAGATGCCACGGCTGCTGTTGAAGCACACTGGACCTTGGGCTACATATTCAACACTGAATATATGTATTTGAAGCTCAAACAACAGATAGTTTATGGAATATTCTATAAACCTCTACAACTTGGTCACTTGTGATGTTCTTCTAATATTTTCAAACTCTGAATAGATTCACAAATATTTCCTAGAACCAAAACTGCACCAACATTTTTATTACTTGACTATTTGAGTAGCTCTTCTCTTTAGGGGATCAAAGGAAAAAGAACAGTCTTTCTTCCAATGTAGCCAGCTATTTTACCATAGTAAATGTCAGGACAAGGCTCAATATGTGGCTAGAGATACAGCATAACATCTTTTCTAAAAATGTATCCTCTTTATGCTTCACTAAAAGCATTCAGATTTTGTGAATAAATATTTCTAAAACAGTTCAAGTTCCACAGCTATTAGAGGCCACTTATATGGTTTCCATCATCTCAAAATTGCTATAATAATAGTAAAAGAATTGGAACAATAAATTAAAAGTCTGAAAACTAAAAGGAACTAGGATGGGAGGACACATGGAAGGAGCTGACAGCTACACTAGATACAATATGCTGAATTTATTATTCATTCATAGCACTGAGAATTTAAGACTGAATAAGCCGTTTTTTGACAAATTAGACTTGAACTTGGCTCAGTAGCCCAGGAGATGATTTCTCTTGTATAAGGGTCTCATCTGATGATACAGAACTACCACACTAGCCACTAAACACCATGGTTATGATGGCTAAGGTGCAATTTAGCCCAATAGATACCCAGCTACCAGAACATAGACTGTAAATTCTTTGGGGCAGGGACTGTCTTTTGGTTCTGAGTTTGCACAGTGCATAGCACAATGCAGTCCTGATCCATGATGATCATCATCATCACCACTCCCATAACCACATTGGTCATTGGGGTACCATCATTGATGAGCAATCAACCAATTGTCTCCACCCTTGACAATTGTGTGTCAGTGCTTGAGTCTCCGCGAAGTCCATTCCTGTTCACTCTTTTATGTTGTCAATCCATCTCATCTTCTGTCTACCTCTTCTTCTCTTCCCCTGTACTGTCCCTTGGAGGATGATCTTAGATAGGCCAGATGATCTTGTTACATGGCCGTACCACTTCAGCTTGCACTTCTTCATGGTCACCAGGAGGTCTTTATATGACCCAGTGCATTGGGCGATGATGTTGTGGACCTCTTTATTAGTGACATGGTCAAAGTAGGAGATGCCCAGGATTTTACTGAAGCATCTCATCTCTACTACCTGTATTTTCCGTTCAAGTTCTGCCATAAGGGTCCATGTCTCGCACGCATATAGAAAAATGGAAATGACCAATGCGTGCAGCAGTTTCAGTTTGGATTCCAGCGAGATGTTCTTATTCCTCCAGATGGGCTTTAGCTTTGCCACTGCTACTGCTGTTTGTGCAGTTCTTGTCCGAATTTCTGCCTTGGATCCTTCATCAGTGATGATTGCCCCCAAATACTTGAACTGTTTCACTGTCTCCAGCTCTTGTCCACTGACCGTGATATGTGAGCTGATCCCATCACGTTTGTTTGTCATCAGCTTGGTTTTCTCTGCACTGATTTCCATACCATATTTTGCGGAGTTTCATCCAATCACTTCACAAGGTTGGTTGAACTTGCCAACCATGATAATACAGATAATAAATAACCCACGGGTGTCAGAGTTGAGATGTAGGCAGCCATCCCTAGTGGTTAGAATAGGGCAGGTGGCTGGGTCCCCATGCCAGCTGCAGTTCAGAACTAGAAGGTCAGGAGCCAAAATTCAGATACAAAGAATCAGCACAAGTCAGGAAACTAGGCAGTCAGGACCAATAGACAAGAGCAGGTAGCACTGGGTGAGCAGTCCAAAGTAGGGTATAACGCAGTTGTACAGACAGTTGGGATAGTGTCCCTAGCCTCTGTTTGTCAGAAGCTGGGAATGGGCAACAGGGGATGGATCACTTGGTGATTACCTGTTCTGTTCATTCCTTCTGGGGCACCTGGCATTGGCCAGTGTCAGAAGACAGGATACTGGGCTAGATGTACCTTTGGTCTGACCCAGTGTGGCCGTTCTTATGTTCTTAACTTCCTGTTCCTTCTTTTAGCTAAAGAAGAGGGGCTGGCCAATCAGGAATGCCAGTGTTCCATCAGTTGGGGCCTAGGTGTGAAGCCTCATATCTTGAGTTGGGCTTTAAGGAGTTCTGGTTCTAGCAGATGCTAAAAAAACATTTGGTGGACAGCTGGAGCATGATGCCCTCACAGGACCTGTGTTTGAGACCCATAGGCCATGATACCAGTCCACTGGCAATTAACAGAGCACTATGAATGCTGTCTTATATCTTATATCGATGACCAAGCCAGCACTTGCTGGTCCCAGATTGGGAAGGAGCTAGTGTCACTTTTGCCACATTCCACCATGGAGCACGTGCCAAGTAGAGTTTGGCCAGTCTAGAGGATCAGCTCTTTAACAAGAAGATCTGGATATATGAATCTATCTCAATACATGGATGATCCACTGAGGATTTTCTCTTACAAGCCAGTTACTAAATAGTGGTTAAGAGATCATATATATATGGGCAGCCTAAACATGGCTAGTTAATATGGATCTGAAAGAGATGGCAGGAGAAAATAGTCTTGCCAAAGATATGGCACAGGAATACTCGACATATGTCCAAGAACAAAAGGTGCAGTAGTCTCAGAAAAATGAAAAAATGTGAGCTCCAGCTTGGACAGATGTATGGCTTCCTTTGCCTGCTAAATGTCTTTGGGGATCCTTATAAGATAAAAGCTCCGCTAACCATGAAATTACGAGGTATGAACAAAAAACCAGAAGTGAGTATAGCATTATGGATTTGTTCAAAAATCCAAACCCAAGAACAGTCCAGTCTAGTAACCCGCTGAATGGAAGAAAAGGAAAATTGGACTGATTGACTAAGGTAGAGCTAAGAGACTTAAAGTAGAAACCTTGCTGAATTCTAGAGCAGGGGTCGGCAACCTCTGGCACGCGGCTCGCCAGGGTAAGCACCCTGGCAGGCCGGGCCAGTTTGTTT
Source organism: Emys orbicularis (assembly GCF_028017835.1). Lineage (NCBI taxonomy): Eukaryota > Metazoa > Chordata > Testudines > Emydidae > Emys > Emys orbicularis. Next base: position 53,105,773 of record NC_088686.1, on the reverse strand, counting down.
ACCTGCCGCGTCGGCAGGTTCGGCCAATCGCGGCTCCCACTGGCAGCAGTTCGCCGCCCCAGGTCAATGGGGGTGGCAGGAAGTGGCGCGGGCAAGGGATGTGCTGGCTGCAGCTTCCCGCCACCCCCATTGGCCTGGAACGGTGAACCACAGCCAGTGGGAGCTGCAATCAGCCGAACTTGCCGACGCGGCAGGTAAACAAACTGGCCCGGCCCGCCAGGGTGCTTACCCTGGCGAGCCGCGTGCCAGAGGTTGCCGACCCCTGTTCTAGAGTATAATGCCATTATGGGAAGGAGATAATAAAGCTACCATGGTGTGAATGAACAAGTCCAGTTTGCCTTGTGCTTCAGAAGCTGAGCAAATGCAGCTGTGGAGATGTCCACAAGATAGATTTGAATTTACAGTAAGATTTTTACCCCAAGACTCTGACTAATTTAAATTAGGGAAGCCAAGTAAAGAAGTATACCTTAAACTTTAGCAAATGGTATAGGCAGCTGCCCTGGAAATCAATAATATAGAGAAATAGTGAATTTATGGCATTTAATAGGTTGTTTCATTTCACAGGGATGCCCTTTGGAGTCCATGGAGCACCTCCTATGTTCCAGAAATAAATGGGCATCTAGGAGAAGATGCAAGAAATGTGCCACTGCATATCTAGAATGTATTTACAGATCATCTTTAGATCCAAGCTTTCAAGTTATAATTGGTAAGATGCAGGTGCAACCATAAGTCCCTGTAAATGCACCTTTAAACAACACATGCAATGCTCTTAAATTAGTAAAAATAAGGCTGCAGATTAAGAAATACAAGGCCACCCAAGCTAGTATCCGCCAAAGAAGACATTGAGGAGATCTTTCCTACGGCCTTTGAAGGAGTGGCAGAGGCAGAGTTTTGTATCTACTTCAGTACTTCTCAAACAGCCTGTAGCACTGCTTCTGTAGCACAGAGAGCTTTAATTTCCATTAAAATGTATTGGCCTTCCTCTCTGCAGAGCATTTGTACTGCAACAAAGACAACTTAATTTAAACAAGTCTAGTGGTAAGTCAGAAGACCAAAATGAATAAAGTGGAATGGTGGCTTAGGAATAGCCAGCTACTTAATAACTTACAAAGCTTATTTCTGTGATGTTCCTGTGTCTAGGTGCACATAGCAAATACTTTTCCATGCACCAATACCCTTGTTTGTATATGAATACAGGAATTTATATACTGCTATTCCCCAAATATTTGGGCCAACAAAAGCTGGTTCTTGTGAATCGGAAGCCATGTTGTGGGAGAGATCTTAGTTCAAGAGGAAGAGGTCAGCATCTGGTGGCATACTAGTGTGGCAAGAGCGAAACAGATGTAGCAATGCCACAATGTCAGGCCATATCCCTTCTCACTAAACATGATATATAACCTCATATAAGACATTCTGTTGAAAATATGAGAATATCTAGTCATAGTGGTTTATTTACTGTCAGAAAGCCAGCGATTATAAACTTTTCAAAAGTTATGAAGTGCAATATTATCCTACCTTTTTCCATACCAATATGTGACCCAATAGAGGAGTATAAAAAAGATATTTATAAAGAAGTTCAGGGTGTTTGAAGGATGTAGGTTATTCTATCAGACATGCATCCCTTTGGACTACAACCAGTAACTACCCATCTGCAGTTCAGATGCTGCAAGCAGGACCACAGGCAGATTCACCATTTGCCCAGGTGGGCAAGAGCTATTATTTACTAATTTTAACTATTTTAACACCTATTATCAGTACAGATACTATTATTAGAGCCATATTAACCTTATTTTTAAAAAGCAGAAAGCAGATTGCCTACTCATCTTTCAAAGTCAGGCATTACATAATGTATTGCTGCTGCATATATTGCATGAAAGCGTTCCTAGTTCAACTTTTCTGGAAAGAAAGGCAGTGTACAATTACTGAACTGTACATGATCTTATCTAGTCTCCTATTAATACGGATGGGAATTAAGCACACAGTAGTGGGGAGAACGGACCCCAAGCTCCAGACCCTCAATGACTGGATGATATCACAGCCAGCAACCACAATAAGAAAAAAAATGTTTCAGAAGTGTTGTGTCTGGCACAGCTCTCCCTGACAGGCATAGGCATATAGCATGTAAAATCTAAAAGCTGCTGGAGTATAGCTAAATGCTGTTATCCAAGCTGTCATAACTGTATTGCAATTTAAAGACATTTCCTGACAAGAAAATTGAGAAAACTGTCTGGCTAGTAAATCAAAACCTTTCTCTTCTCCTAGTGGCCAACCAACAGATGCAGTTTAGGTCACAGATGGTGTTTTTACATTCTGGTCTCCTCTCACATCTTTGGCACAAAGATTTTCCTTTCCTTACCTCCTTACTGCCCCTTCTTCTCCCACCGCACCCTCCCCCCAAAAAAGAGCAAGAGAGTGAAACTTTTCTACAATCTTATTTTCCAATATACTTTACAAAGAAAGGAATGAAATAACATTTAATAGCAAACCAGTCAATATACTGGCTTCTAGATTGAGGAAGAAAAAAAATATGTTAAACTGATAAGTTTCAGAAGTGTATTCTTTAAAAATGTTCTCTGCACTTAAAGGTTACAAAATACATTTTAGTGTGGGAATCATTTATTAATCCCCTGGAATAACAAGCAGTGGAAAGAGAAATAAAAATCCCTTATCACAGAGAAACTGGATGGGTGCCAAGAGAAGGCACAAGGGGTAAATTTTCAAAAGAGCTTAAGTGACCTAAGATCCTAAATCCCATTTTCAGAAGTGACTGACACTTAAAAGTCCAAGTCCCATTGACTTGCCACCTTACTACCAGCATCATCATATAGGCCATCATCATATGGGAGGTCAGCTTAGCATAGCATGCTCCTTTGAAAACGCCCTGTAACTAATGTAGTACCATTGCTACCAGTACAGCATGCAACCAGAAAAAAAACCCCAAATGTAGCCGAAGGTCTGTGGGGGTCTTCTTCCTGTGTATTCTCACAGATCTCTTACTGTGAGCTTGGTCCTGAAAGGTGCTGAACTCTATGGCCAAATCCAGAAAAGCAATGACCCACATCTGATTTTTTTAATAAACCATCCAATTTTTAAACCAATGCTCCAAGGTAGAACTGCACAAATATTGCAAATAAATAAATAAAATAATGTGAGTGACTAAAGCCTGCTTGTGACAAAATTAAAATGCTCTATTAGAGTAGAGGTAAATTTGAATAAACTTGGAGAACAGGTTTAATTAATTAAGTATTCTGTTCAATATGAAATGTTTATTATACCAAAGTACATTTAATACTAACTACAGTAAATTTGTTGATCTAATGGACCTAGAGGTACAGCCAGAATTTCCATAGACTATCAGGTCTGGCTCATTTCTACTTCCCACTTAAGACCAATGTAAGGAAATCAGATAAGGAAAAATAACTTCAAGTGTCCACCTGACTGAAAAATATAATATCTAAATGACTGGAACACTTGCCGCTAGACATGTTAATGCAATATTCCAGTCGATAATTCTCTAAAATAGGTGTTATTATATATGGTAGAAACCCAGTATGCAAATAAACACAAAACTTGCAGGATGATGTTATCTTTCATTACTTTTCTTGGAAAATTAGTTGTGTTCTCTTAGTACTTTTTTGTCCATTATCTCTACATTCTCTAGAGTGTCTCTCTTTTTTTGGTAGTTGTAGGTCACATTGACCACAGTTCAGCTGAATTAATCACTATGAAGAACATAAATGTATTAAATACAAAAAGCGAATGGCTCATAACCTTAATGGGAAACTTGATATATTGATGAAAAAGGATGGAAGGGATAGTCTTGCGGTTCAGGCACTGGACTAGGGCCAAAAATTCTATTCCCACCTATGCCATAATCTTCTTGTGTGACCAGGGACCCAAACAACACTGAAGTTAATGGAAAAAACTCCTAACTAAATTCCATAAGCTTTGGATCAAGCCTTTAATCTCCATGTGCCTCAGTGCTCAGTCTGTAAAATGGAGATAAATAACATTTCTTCCTAACTGCTGATGTGAGGACACATCTATTAATGTTGTAAGGTGCTCAGATATTACAGTGATTAAAACATTTTAAAAGCCTATAAGTAAAAACATTAGCAAGGAAAACCCCAGGATTTTCTAAATTAAAATTGGCTGTATTCTTAAACTGAAGCAGGTTTGAAGAAAACATATGTACAGCGCTACGGTAACAGAGCATCAAACTTAATACTGAATTAAAATTGTGTTCTTCATTTGTGAGAAAATGAAGTGTCAAATCAGCAGTGATTTTTAAAATAAGTTTCTATATTCTTTCATATGGTGCCTATATAACTATTAAATAGAAATATTTTTTCAGCATGATGATCAAACATTTAGTTGAGCAATATCCAACATTATTCTGCATTTGCACATCATGAAGAAATCTGGATACTACTATCTGTCCAGACAAGATCTGAGGGTCTTAATAAATAAATAAAAACACAGGTTATTCAGGGATAGTTAGTCATATTTCATTTGAACATCTCTAGGTGCTATGTTCATTGACCTGATAAACAATTAAAATTACATTATTTCATTAAATAAAATGGTTCACATTCAAACTTCAAGATCCATATTATAAAATCCTGAACTCCAATGTTGTGATCAGTTGTTTGCTTGGTCCTATGTATTGTTTAATTATTTAAGAGGTTCTGTTTTGTTTTTTTATCAAATGCTTGTTAAATAGCTATTTCAAAGGAAAAAATACTCCCAGAGTCTGCTTTATCTATCCGCCATCAGAATATATTGTTAGAGAACATTTTATTTATGATAGTTGCATGTAAATCCTCAAGTAATGAATTGCTGGCCTACAATATATAGCTCATAGAGGTTTGTAAATATGAGAGAACAAACTGAAATAAAACCTCACTAACATGTTAAATTACACAGTATCAAATTCCTATGTGTTCACCATAAAAATCGTCAAGAATGTGGTCAACATGATGGAGAGGTATCCAGGCCAAATTTGAGTGGGGTAAGGGGAGCATATTGCAGCACTGAGAAAATAATATAGCAGGGCACAGATTATCCAACAAGTTCTTGGAATAAATTGGAGACAACTTTTTATTACAGAAGGTGGAGAAAGTGACTAGGGGAGAGATTATTCTGGATTTCATTCTGACAAATGGGGGGAACCAGTTGAGAATCTGAAGGCAGAAGGCAGCTTGGGTAAAAGTGATCATGAAATTATAGAATCCATGATTCCAAGGAATGGTAGGAAGCCATACAGCAGAATAAAGGCAATGGACTTCAAGAAGGCAGACTTTAGCAAACTCAGATAATTGGTAGGTAAGATCCTGTGGGAAGCAAGTCTAAGGGAAAAAAGAGTACAGGAGAGTTGGCAGTTTTTTAAAGAGACATTATTAAGGGCACAAGAGCAAATGTATGCATAGGAAAGACAGGCAGATAAGAGGCTACCCTGGCTTAACCGGGAGATCTTCAATTACCTGAAACGCAAAAGGAGTCACATAAGAAGTGGAAACTAGGTCAAATTACAAAGGATGAGTATTAAAAAAACACCACACACAAGTAGGGACAAAATTAGAAAGGCCAAGGCACAAAACAAGATTAAACTAGCTAGGGATATAAAGGGTAATAAGACAGCATTTTACAAATGCACGAGAAGCAACAGGAAGACCAGGGACAGGATAGGCCCACTACTAAATGAGAAAGGGAAAGACAATAACAGAAAACACAGCAATGGCCAAAGTGTTAAATGCCTTTTTTGTTTCAGTTTTCACTAAAAAAGTTAGCAGATATTGGACAACTAACATAGAGAATGCCAGTGTAAATGGGGTCATATCTGAGGCTAAAATAGAAAAAGAACAGATTAAGAATTACTTGGACAAGTTAGATGTCTTCAAGTTGTCAGGGCCTGATGAAATACACCATAGAATACTTACAGAACTGGCTGAAAAGATCTCTGAGCCATTAGTGATTATCTTTGAGAACTTGTGGAGTATGTGAGATATACCTTAGGACTGGAAAAGGGAAAATATAGTACCTATCTGTAAAAAGGGGAATAAGGACAACCCAGGGAATTATAGACCTGTCAGGTTAATTTTGGTACCTGGAAAGATAATGGAGTAAATAATCAAATGATCGTTTTGTAAGCATCTAGAAGAAAATAAGGTAAAAAGTAACAGTCAACGTGGATTTGTCAAGAACAAATCATGTCAAACCAACCTAACATTGTTTCTTTAGCAGAGAGAAAACAGTAGTGTTAGAATATAGATATTCAGGCCTGCCTGTAAAGGCCTACACTTTAAGAACTTAGGTGTAGTTTTATCACTTAGTGCTAGTTACAGGGGTATAAAAACAAAGAATCAAAATCACAGTCCGCCTGTGTATGGGCCTTCTCTCACTAGGATAGTCTGACGCCTTGTTCTTAGGCTAAGGCCTTTGGCTAAGCAGCAGGGGCAGCCATAAGCTGGGAAGCCTACCGTCACATCCTCACATTCCAAACCAGTCACATGGAAATAAGATGCTATTGGGCTGTTAGGAAGATGATCCTGTCCTGATAGTGCCAATCACCACCAGATAAAGAAACAGATCTTAAGATGGTTAAAGAAAACTTAGTTTGATAGCATCCTGTCTGGCAAGAAACCACTTATCCATGGTTGTGGTTGTGAAACCCACACTTCTGTATTGTTTTATCTTTTTGGCCCCCACTTTTCTATTGTTAATCTGTCTGGTTCTCTAATTGTTTCTGTCTGCTGTATAATTAATTTTGCTAGGTCTAAGTTAATGAGGATAGTGAGATATAATTGGTTAGAGAATTATGTTACAATATGTTAGGATTGGTTAGATAGATTTCAGTAAAATGACTGGTTAAGGTACAGCTGAGAATATTACTATATAAACTGGGGTCACACAGGAAGTGTGTAGGAAAATTGGAATCATGCTTGCTGGAAATTAACCCCAATAAACATTGCATTGTCTGCACTTCGGACTTCTGGTCTTCTGCTGCTTGCTGTCTGCGTGACAAGAACCAGGGAAGTGGGAGGGTGGAGGGAAAGCCCTCTAACATCGTATATCTCAACTTTAGTAAGGCTTTTGATACTTTCTCACAGGACTGTCTCATAAACAAACTACAGAAATATAATCTAGATGAACCTACTATAAGGTGGGTGCACAAATGGCTGGAAAACTATACCCAGTGAGTTGTTATCAATGGCTTACAATCGAGCTGGAAGGGCATATTGAGTGGTCATACAGGGATCTCTCCTGGGTCCAGTTCTATTCAATAGCTTCATAAATGATTGGATAATAGCACAGAGAGTACACTTATAATGTTTTTGGACGATACCAAGCTGGGAGGGGTTGCAAGTGCTTTGGAGGACAGGTTTAAAATTCAAAATGATCTTGACAAATTGGAGAATGGTAGGAAATCAATAGGGTGAAATTCAATAAGGACAAATTGAAAGTACTCCATTAAGGAAGGAATAATCAATTGCACAAATACAAAATGGGAACTGACTGGGTATAAAGGAGCACTGCAGAAAAGGATCTGTGGGTTATACTGGATCACATACTAAATATGAATCAACAATGTAACACTGTTGCAAAAAAGTGATCATTCTGGGATGTATTAGCAGAAGTGTTGTAAGCAAGACATAAGAAGTAATTCTTCCATTCTACTCAGCACTAATAAGGCCTCAACTGGAGTATTGTGTCCAGTTCTGGGTGCCATCTTTTCGAAAAGATGTGGACAAATTGGAGGAACAAAAATGATTAAAAGTTTAGAAAACATGACCTATGAGGAAATATTGAAAAAATTGGCTGTTTTGTCTGGAAAAGAAAAGACTGAAGGGGTATATGATAACAGTTTTCAAGTACATGAAATGTTGTTTTAAAGAGGAGGGTGATAACTTGTTCTCCTTAGTCACTTAAGACAGGACCGAAAGTAATGGGCTTAAATTGCAGCAAGGGAAATTTAGGTGAGACATTAGGAAAAACTTCCTAAATTTAAAGGTAGATAAGCACTGGAACAAATTACCTATGGAAGTTGTGGAATCACCATCGTTGAAGGTTTTTAAGGACAGGTTGGACAAACACCTTTCAGGCCTGGATAATACCTTGTATTACCTCAGTGTAGGAGACTGGACTAGATGACCTATTGAGGTCCCTTCCAGTCCTACATTTCTATGATTCTATGCTTATCTAGGGTGGCAGATTGTGTACAGCGGCCTCAGCTTCCAGACTATGACCGCTGAAGGTGCCAGGACCCCAGGTAGTTCCTCAACTTGTGTAATTGACATAGCTAAATTGAAGTCAATGGAGCTATGATATTTTATACCAACTGAGGATCTGGCCCCATGTATAATATTCCAAATAGCACTAGGCAAGAACCTTGATATGCTGCATAGCTGCTATGGATGATGCAGGTTATGTCTACACAAGGATAAACAGACTTGCAACTGGACTGGGTCAGCTGACTCGGGCTTTGGGGCTGAAAGATTGCTGTGTAGATGTTCAGGTTCAGGCTGCAGCCTGAACACTGGGGCCTTGCAAGGGTGGAGGGTCACAGAACTCAGAATCCAGCCTGAGCCCTAATTAGGGTGATCATACATCCCTTTTTGGCCAGGACAGTCCCTTTTTTAAGCCCTGTCCTGGCCGTCCCAACCTTTTTGGTAAAAGTGGGCATTTGTCCTGTTTGTTCTTGCCAACTTGATCAGTTGGCAAGAGCAAACAAGACAAATGCCCACGTTTGTCAAAAAAGTGGGGTGCAGAGGAATGTGCGGGTGGGAGCGAGCAGCGATGCTAGCCCTCTGCAGTGGGGGAGGCAAAGCTCAAGTGGGGGGCAGGCAGGGCTGGAGTGAGCAACAACAGCCAACCCCAGCCTCACACAGGAGGCAGGCAGGGCTCAGGCGAGCAGCAAAAGCCAGCCCCAATCTCCCACGGGGGGGGGGGAGGCAGGCCTCAGGTGAGCAGCGATGCCAGTTCCACGCAGGGAGCGGGAAAGGGCTAGGGCTCAGGCTAGCCCCGCAGTGTCTTGTTTTTCCTTTGAGAAATATGGTCATCCTAGCCCTAATGTTTATACAGCAATTTTTAGCCCCCCAGCCCAAGCCCTGTGAGCTCGAGTCAGCTGACCCTGGCCAGCCGCTCACTGTACCCTTACATATGTACACAGAACAAGTCAAACCATTATGCCTGTTTTAAAAATAAAACCTTATGCCGAAACCTTGCTTATGTGTATATACATGTAGAATGATGGCTCTCGCCTTAAGATGCAAAAGAGTCTTTTCTCCGTGGATCTTTGAAATCTGCAGAGGAAATTCCACAGTGCCTTCCTCCACCAGAAAAAAAAAGCATTAGTCTCATCACAAAGGATGGTGTTTGGAAAACTCTTTAAGTGAATCTCATACTTTTCAACCATCCTAGATCGTCTACACTGGGTTTTCCTGACGAAGGGTGATATAGTCCCCAGCAATTACTCCTACAAAATTCAGGCAAGGTTATTTGTATACTATCTTGGATCTTGTCCACAGACAAATTTCCCTGATGATGGCTCTGGGAGAAGCAAACTGTAAAGGTGTAAGGAAGCTGCAGGGAGAAACATAGACAATGTTGTTACTGTATGTTGTTTGATATTCCATTTAATATTTTGTAGGAAGAACCACCACAAACCCCCAACATAACAGGTAAAGGAGAGAGCAACAAGAGCAAAAAAATTCTGTTTATACTTTATTCTCTGACTAAATTGCAGAAGTACTAGGACCTGCCATAATATGTTATGCTACTGTAAGATAACACTCCTGTGCTGGACTCCTGCCAATCTGCAAGCCAGGAACTGGTCTGGTGACTCCCAGGACAGGTATATAAGCTCCCCAGAAGAAACAGCAGCTCAGTCTGCTCAATGTTATTCCTGGGCTTGGAACGCTTTCCTGCCTGATGGTGGTAACAGACTCCCTAAGCCTTAGCTTGGTCCAGCCTTGCTCTTGCTCCAGCCCTGTTCCTAGTCCTGCTGCTCTAGCCCTGCTAATGCTCCAGCCTTCCTCTCGCTCTAGCTTCATTCCAACCCTGCTCTAGATTCCTGATCTGACCCCCTGGCTCTGACCACTAGGCTTGACCATCTACATCACAGTCTCTGACAGCTACTCATTGAAATTAACTGCAGTCCAGTTTTGCCTTTTGTGTCAAATCTTTCTTGAAAGAATAACACACTCTACTTGTCTGTGGTACAAGGATGGAGTGTGAAAGTTAACTTACATTTCCTCATTTTAGCTGGTTTGTGCCAGAAAACCTCTAATGTAACCTAATACCACGCAGTCAGAATTAGTTTTGTGTTCTATTGCTTCCATAAGTGAATCCCAACACTTTGGCTGCTGTTTCAGCCATAGCTGCTGTTTTATTTTCCTTTGTACCAATTGCAAGACTTGGACTTTTCTTGCCATTGAATTTCTTTAGACCTTTAATTGATGGATACCTGTTCACGAGAAGGGAGAGCCACCAGCTTGGCTATCACACAATCTGCCATGGAAAATTCTAAAATTAACATTTTCTAATCCCCTGTCATCTAGGCACAAGTAACAATTTCTTCAGATGCAAGGAAACCCTTTGACATGTAATTAGGAGTTCTCATCTTTTCTCAGATTATTGTAGGACCAAGACACAAACTGCAGAAATTCAGCAAAACCATTTCATCTATAGCATTAAGACCCACAGTGCAAGAATACAGTGTCTCAGGCCACAGTGATCAAAGTAAACAAATTTATTAGACTGTTTAGGCTACAAGCCTCAAATACTTGCTGTTGACTGTAGTAATTTAGCTATACAGGTATTTCAACTTTAAAGTCCCTAGAAATGCTCAAGCTCAGCCACTGTTAAGCTCACTTCTTCCAGCTGCCTGCTAATTTTACAGCAGCTTCTTCTCACAGAGCAACTCAAGTTAATTCAGTTTTCCTTTATGATAACTCTGCCCCTTTTTGACCTGCAAGGGTATAATTCGTTCAAAGTTATTTATAAATGAAAAAACAACAAATTTCCCTTACACCTTGCTATATCCAAAATACATGGTTTTACCACCCATGCAAGGGATACATTCTCCTTCCCTCTGCTGCTCTCTTGTAGCTTCTACAGAGCCTCTGAACTCAATCTACAGCTCCAAGCACATATAATCTTCCAGTAGACAAAACAATCTTTTACTCTGAAAATATATTCACCAGCTAATAAAATGGTTCAAAACATTACTTCCAGCATGGTTACAACTAGGATTTCCTTTTCACTTATGATATAAAATCCCAATATTTTATACTCCAAACATACTCTAGAAGTTCACAAATTTGCAAGGGTCTCCTTTGAGCCTCACTCATAATATGCAGTGGCCTAGTCACTCCATCATGAATATATTGTTTTACAGATCTCTCAGAATCTGACTTCTCTATGAAGGACTTCCAACAAGGGATAAGAATAAACTTCATTCTGCCTTGCAGAAGTCTTCATGAAAGACTGCACCACAACATCAGATGGTAATTGGGTCCCAGATCCTCAGCCTCCAATGTTCCTCTTTGGAATTCAACATCTTACCTCTGTTTTTGAGGTTTCTCTTCAGCCTGATTGAACCACAGGGGCAGGTATGACACAGTCTTTGCAGCCATTACTTGTGGCAGATTTCTCCCTCTTCCTTTTACATTTCTTAAACCTTGAAAAGCTCCATGTGTTTCATTAGACTAATTGCGCAATAAAAAGCTATTTCTAAGCTTGCTCATTTCAATTCAGAGCCAGACTATTTTTAGATTACATTAGTTGACCTTAAGAATCTTTCACCCTGCTCTATGTACAGTACAATAAATACTACCATAAATCACACAAGAGCATAAAAATCCAGCATTCACAGTACACAGAAACCACAATTTCTTCATACTTCATAGAAGTAACAAATTCTTAGAATTGATTTCATGATAATTAAGTTTAAAAAGAACAATGTAATTTAACTGGAATTTAAAAAGCTGCCTGTACTAGAATACTTTATTCGTCACAGATCTAGGGTTAGAAAGTTGACTAATAGACACTAATGATGATAAATCAGTGCAGCAGAGTTAATTTTTCGCAGAGTTGCACTGGATTTAGCCACTCAGCTCTCAGTTAATGGAACTGTGCGGCTAAATCCCTGTGCAACTCTGAGAATTTAGGGATAAGAGACTAAAGTTGCTTTTTTAGTTCTTTTTAATGGTATTGAAATGAACGGACTAGTAGAAGCTGGAGCAGTACACTGGTACTCAATCTTGTCTATCTCTTTTTTAAAATCATAATTATGGTCTTACTCCACAGGTCTTCTTTGTACACACTAAAGCAACTAATCAACACAACTGTAAGCAATTGATCAGGCCTGTTTTTATTCTTTTGACTTATAAGGCAACCAAATCATCCCCAGGCAGCCAAGTAGTCACTAGGGGATTGCTCTAGGCCAGGGGTCGGCAACTTTTCAGAAGTGGTGTGCCGAGTCTTCATTTATTCACTCTAATTTAAGGTTTCGCGTGCCGGTAATACATTTTAACGTTTTTAGAAGGTCTCTTTCTAGAAGTCTATAATATATAACAAAACTATTGTTGTATGTAAAGTAAATAAGGTTTTTTAAATGTTTAAGAAGCTTCATTTAAAATTAAATTAAAATACAGAGCCCCCTCCGGACCGGTGGCCAAGACCTGGGCAGTGTGAGTGCCACTGAAAATCAGCTCGTGTGCCGCCTTCGGCACGCGTGCCATAGGTTGCCTACCCCTGCCCTAGGCAGTGTAACTTAGAGCAGTGGTTCTCAACCTTTCCAGACTACTGTACCCCTTTCAGGAGTCTGATTTGTCTCGTGTACCCCAAGTTTCACCTCACTTAAAAACTACTTGCTAATAAAATCAGACATAAAAAGACAAATGTGTCACAGCACAGTGTTACTGAAAAATTGCTCACTTTTTCATTTTCACCATATCATTATAAAATAAATTGATTGGAATATAAATATTGTATTTACATTTCAGTGTGATACTTGAGCCAATATTTCACTTGTGAGCCTTGTCTGAAGCCCAAGCCCCACTGCCTGAGGCTGAAGCATGTAACTTAGCGTTGTGGGGTCCCCTGCAGTGTGGGGCCCTGGGCAATTGCCCTGCTTGCCGTTACATAATGCCAGCCCTGAACTTACGACCCCCCTAAAACTGTCCCATGACCCCCATGGGGGTCACAAATACCAGGTTGAGAAACACTAATCTAGATTAGTTAAGTACCCCGTGGAAGACTTCTGCGTACCCCCAGGGGTACATGTATCCCTGGTTGAGAACCACTGACCTAGAGCAACTCTTAGACATGGGTTGGTTTGGCCTCCAGTCATGCCAAGGATCAGGAAAGTAGAGAGGTGATTTAGAGCCACTGCATCTCCCCCACACACATCCTATACTAAACATAACTTAGGTGAACAAGGGACCTGGATGCTGGATCTCTATCCTCTGGAGGTTAGAATTTAGTGGTGCTTTTCTGTATTAAACTTTTCATTCATAGGTATATGTGTGATATCTCCCTCTAATGGCTGACTTGAGCAACTGTAACAGCCTCCTACTTGCTTTAGAGATGCTCTTTTATCTGACAGGTTTCAGAGTGGTAGCCGTGTTAGTCTGTATCAGCAAAAAGAACAAAAAGAGGAGTCCTTGTGGCACCTTAGAGACTAACAAATTTATTTGGGCATAAGCTTTCGTGAAGTGGGTTCTAGTCCACGAAAGCTTATGCCCAAATAAATTTGTTAGTCTCTAAGGTGCCACAAGTACTCCTTGTTCTTTTATCTGAAGTGATAAAGACTTGCGTACTTTTGTTGCTGTAAGTCTCAGTTCAGATCCCTGCTGTTTTATCTGTATTTATGCAGCCACACATATCCACCGGGAGCAATTATGTGTTACAAACGCTGTACCATACCAACGGTATAGTTTAAAGCATATCAGTGCTTTAAATCACCTACATATTAAGTTGTGTATATTTTAGATTGTTAAACACATTTTGCTACAGTAATTTTATTAATGGCTTTCAGTTAAATTCCAACTGTACATATGATTATTATGATGACACATAAAGAGCAGTTCATGTAAACAAAATGTGTTCTTGTGAGATCAAGGACTTACTTTTGCAGGATCCAACAAACCAAAAAATTTTAAAACTTTGTTGTAGTAGCCAGCTAATCTCCAGAGTAGATCTCAGTGGTCAATGTTTTCCCTCTATGATGAATAAATTTATTATATGAAAAAAAAACCCACTCCTTAAAACCTTGACTGATACAAGGTAAAATCATCTATGTCATTTAAGTTACTATGACTTAATCCCCAGGCTTTAGGCTGGATTCTGCATTCCTTTACTTTTGACAGGCAGGTTGTAGAGTTGACTGCCTTTCCTCCCCGCCTTTTACAATGCCTCCAGTCATGATTTAATTACCTTTTTTCCTCCTCTTCTCTTTTGGTTCCTAATCTAAAAAAGCAGTCTTGGCAATCAATGATCAGTGCATTAAAATAAGCCATCAGCCTCCATTATGGGAAATGCTTACAACTCCACCAGGGCTAACATTCTCTCAAGCACTAATTTGCAAGAGGAAGTCTCAATAGGTACAAGAGATGAATATGCCGTCAGCATCCTATTAAGGAACACAAGGCACTAAACATCATACTTCACCTGTTTGTCTGTATTTAACTGAGTGAGCAGCCGTACACAGGTATCTCACCAGCACATCATATTTGTGCACAGCATCCATTATAATTCCATCCACGGACAAATATTTATAATAAACACACATTGTCATGTAAGAGCTGTCATGTCATCTGTCCAGAACATTTTCAAAATTCAGCAGCCCTTGCCAGGTTACATTCAGTACATCAGGAAAACATCATTCCAGCTCAGACCAAAACTTTATTCATAGTTAATAAATAACGGTCTCCTTAAAAGAATGACTTTTTTTTTTCATTTTATCCACATGGGATGAGATTTATTTTTATAAAAGAACTTATGTAATGACCTCATTGTTTGCCTGTTAGTGGCCACAGGCCATAAAGGGTATGTCTACACTGCATGGGCTTTTTCCTGGGTTTAACTCCTCTTCCCCCCTCTCCTCCCCAAAAAAAAATCTACACAGAAAAAATCCTGTGTCCTAGGTTTGACACTGCTTTAAATCCAGGCTAGTTGATGGGGGGGATTAGCGCTCAGGCTCTTCTTCAACTGAGACTGGAACCCGCCCACTTTGCAGTGAGGACAAAGGCTAAATTATTCAAGTGCCAATAGTCTTCCAAGGATCTTCCCACAGTTCCCCCTGAAAGACAGACAAGTTCCCCTGCAATTGACTCGGAAGGAATCCTAAAGTTTCTCAGCACAAAGAACAATGGGATATAGTCCCAAACACACACAGGCAAGTGCAGAAACAGTGAGGACATAGTAACATGGGTGAGGGTGCTCAGGCCTGGGTGTCAATCAGCTCCATTAGCTGTGCAGAGTAGATGCAGCCAAAGGAGATTGCTGTTTGCTAGAGTACTCTGGTAAGTATACTTTACCACTGTTCACTGAATACTTGTGACATAGCCAACTACAACAAGTTCAACCACCTTCTTAAAGTGGTTGCAAAAAGGAATATCCCCCGTGGCTACAGTAAGGCCCACATTCCCTACTAGTTGGCAGACAGTGAGGCACTCTTAAAGGAGTTGGGCAACCGCTAAATCTGCTGCCACAACCACACTTCTGGGATCACTAAATTCCACTAGATGAGAGCAGTATTGCCAACCCCAAATGTTCAAAAATCATGAGTCAGGCTCACCCAAAATCATGAGATTGGCTTTAAAATCATGAGATTGTGTAAAAAAAAATAGCTTTGGTGTTCTTTTTATTTTCCTTTTGCTTTAACCCTTTAGGGTGAACTGGGGTCACATTGTGAAGCTTTCTCCACAGCCACAAGTGCTAGAAACTTACTTTTTCTTTAAGAATGAAGGCTAAATCATCACATATCCACTTGACTCCAGGAGCTGGGGCTTTAAGTAAAACCATACTTATCACGAGACTCATGGCAAAATCATGAGAGTTGGCAACACTGTCAGAGAGTAATGGATAAAAGCTATGCAGAACCTTGATTTCACCCACAGAAGCAGGAAGCCTGTACTCAGACATCATCAACATCTGATGAAGACAGCTGCCAAGATAAAGGTTAGGAACAATATAATCCACAAAGTAGCTGGGACTAATTAAGGAACAGATGCTCACACCTTGCAGACAGTTACCATGGTCCTCATCTTCTCAGCAACTGAATATTGCATACTGACATGGACAGATTGCATACATATAAAACTTATTGACGTGCAATTGAATACTGCTATAAGAATTGTCACAGGAGTGCTGAAGTCAGTACTAATAGTTTGGCTTCATGGCCTTATATATATATTTCCATTATTCCTCTGAAGAGAAGAAGCAATAATGCGAGAATATGACTGCACATTAGTGAACCCGCTCACTTTGCCTATCTATGAAAACCTCCTCCAAAAATACCCGATATGCTGCCTTAAGTCCAGAGAACTTTCTGGTTAGCGGCCAGAGCTCTGAACACCATGGGTCTGTTACCAAAAGACAAGTGGCAGAGGCTATGGGAAAATGGTGGGGTCAACAATCAAGACCTGATTATGGATCCTACAGACTAACCATTTGGCTTCCCCATGTCACGTCAGATATAGATCACAGTGAATCGCATCAGAACCTCACATGGGCTTTCCAATTATCTACTACACAAATGGGAAATGAAAGATAGCCAAATGAATGTGGAACCACTGTGAACCACTAGTGAGCCACTGTCCTCTGAGATCATGCTCCAGAGGGACAGTTTTGATTCATTCCATGTCACCGAAGCCACAGAGTGGATGACAAACCTGGACATTGATTTTTAATGTTGCTTTTCAGCTTACCAGGCCAAAGAAGAATAAAAAGACTACTCTTATGTTTCTTTTAATAATAGTAGTACATTTGAAACACCACACAAGTAGCTTTGTTACAGGTTTCTAAATAGGACTCCTATAACTGCTAGCTTCCATCATCAGTATAGCTACTATTATAGAAAAAAAACATTTAAATTGTATATGTGGGTAAGTTCATACAGTGTGAGCTTTGAACAATTCATGTACCAATATCTGCTGCTAATATCAACCTTCTCAATTACCACAGAATATCAGAGTCTGTGAAACATTTAAAGAATTTTTAAGAATTTCTTTTCTTGGAGGAACTAGATTTTGTGTGTGTTATCAGGACTAACAGATATTCTCCTTTCTTAACAGGAGAGAGGTAGTGTCATGGCTCTGCAGAAGAGATTGTGAAATAAGGGATCAGAAATCTCAAATTTTAATTTGTTCCCAAATGGCCTGCATTTTAGAAGAGTCAAGCCTTCCTCTGGGAAGTTTCATGGGTTTTTTAATTTTTAATTTTAAATTTAGCGGCGTGTTGAACCCTTGCTGCACTGGAGTAGTGCTTTTTGGTCTTGTTCAATGCCATCAGACTATTAGGATTCACCCACGCACTCCTTGGATGGTGAGAAAACTCAGGAAAATAAAGAGTTATTTGTGACAAAGCTTGTCACAACAGACATTTCTGTTACCAATACCCTAAAATCTTCTAAGCCTTCCAAACCGAGACACTTAGATTCATACACAAATGAGTTCATTTTCACAGGTTATGTAGTTCAGTTACATAGGCTGCTGATGTGCTGAGACCACAGCCGATCATGCTGACCATTATTGTCCCATTGTTTTTTTGGACTCCCCGATCGGTGTGTATCCATCTGTTGTGTCTTGTCTTGTACTTAGATTATAAGATCTTTGGGGCAGAGACTGTCTTTTTGTTCCGTGTTTGTACAGTGCAGAGCACAGTTGGGCCCTGGTCCATGACTGGGGCTTTTAGATGCTATGATAGTACAAATAATAATAATTAATAAACAGGTGAACTCTAAGTATTAACCATATTCATCCACAATCGAAAATGGCCCAGCATAATACAATATTTGGTTAATGCTACAGGAGGTGGTATAACTAGGATTTCACTTCTTACTTTTGTACTCTTGAAGTCCAGAACATTTTATCTCAGACGTTGTTGGTGGTGGTGGAAGATGCTGAAAGGAAAGAATTACAATATGATTTACTGCATTTCCTTTTTTATTAGAGCATAAATTAACACAACTCAACCAGTTTCTTTTGTTTTTCCTCCTAATTAGATTGAGAATACTGTAGTTACAGCTTTACACAGAAGGACAGAGAATACAGTGAGGCAATGTGTCTGGCATTGCTATTCAGTTTGCTCTATGGCAAAAGGTTGAGTTTAATGTGAGAACCAGGAGGCCCACCCCCAGCTCCTTATTTTTCCTTATTGTCGTTTTCAGAATGATACTGATCTATTCAGTTTCTAAAAATTAGCTATACCTATCATCTGACTTCCCTTGGAATGATTTCAGAATCATTGTTAAATGATTATCTAATCTATCAAATGTGCAATAATAGACCTTATAAATCTTGCCATGTTTACTAACAAAAGTAAATAACGTTACCTCAGCATGTACTGCCTTCTACTTACCATAGAAAATACATTAATAATGACCCAAATTCTGGTCCCATATACCCTGCTATAAATTCGGAGAAATCACATTATGAGTAGAAGAAATATTAAGTAGGGTAGATAGATATTTAAGGGCATGTCTACATTACACGCTGGATCGACGGGCAGCGATCGATCCAGCAGGGGTTGATTTATCATGTCTAGTCTAGACGTGATAAATAAATAAAATAAATAAATAAATAAATATATCCTATCTCCTAGAACTGGAAGGGACCTTGAAAGGTCATCGAGTCCAGTCCCCTGCCTTCACTAGCAGGACCAAGTACTGATTTTGCCCCAGATCCCTAAGTGGCCCTCTCAAGGATTGAACTCACAACCCTGGGTTTAGCAGGCCAATGCTCAAACCATTGAGCTATCCCTCCCCCCCGATAAATGGACCGCCGAGCGCCCTCCTGTCAACTCCAGTACTGCACCAGGGCGAGAGGCGCAGGCGGAGTTGACGGGGGAGCGTCAGCCATCGACTTACCAGAATGAAGACACCGCAGTAAGTAGATCTAAGTTCGTCGACTTCAGCTACGTTATTCACGTAGCTGAAGTTGCATAACTTAGACTGACCCCCCCCCCCCCCCCGCAGTGTAGACCAGGCCTAAGTAGTGACTGTACCACACTTAAACTTGTATTATTGTCTCTGACTAGTTCAAAAGGATGGTGTGAGGATATAGTCACTGTTTCTCTAAACCTGTAGCAAGAAGTTAGGCTTGAAGAACTGGGAAGTGTTCTAAGCAGAAGTTTTTCAATGATGGGATGGGGAGGGGCAGAGAGAGTGAGAGAGACTAACTGTAGAGATAATACTGTTTGAGTATTAGTTATCTTTGAAAAGTAGGCAGGTCTTGTGACTAACGCACTAGGCCTTAGAAAAACTGGGTTCAATTACCAGCTGTCCCACAAATGTTCTGTGAAACATTGGGCCTCAGTTTCCCATCTGTAAAATAGTGATCATAACCTCTTTCCCAAATCCTTGTTTATTTAGAAAATATAAATTCTTCAGAACACACACTTTCTCTTACTGTGTGTTTGTATAATACCTAGCACAATAAGGCTCTGATCTCAACTGTTTTCAGGCTCTGATCATGCTGTTTTCCCTATTCTAATAAAGTTTCTTTGTAAAGTATTAGCAGAAATCACTTTCTGTGATTCATTATAATAGTCACATGTCAATTTAGCAATACATTTTCAATGCAAGGAGAAAGAGGAAGTGAAGGCATCAACCTTTCCCATTTGTTTTCCCTTACTGTCTCTTTATGGTTGTGACGGGACTCCATGGTGCAACCTGAACTGTGGGACCGCTGAGCCTTCTTTACAACCAGTCTGGTCTCCCTCTCACACGGTGATGCTGTGACAAGCTGCAAACCTCTGGCACGTACTGCACTTCCACAGGCATCCACAGGCACGGACACACCCAGCTGAGTTACATGAATGCTTCTCCCAGCCACTCATGAACTAACTCCAGCCAGTTCCCCTCAGATCCCCAGCCTTGCACCCCTGAACTATGCCATTTTGCCCTGGTCAGAAGCCTGACCAGTGTAAGTTTATTACCCAGTCCACCCCTCCTTCATTGTGGAGAGGACATGCACCAGCTTTTGTACCTGAGCTGAGGTTTCCCAAGCACTTAAAGCAAAATACATTGTTTTAGGTAAAATATAAAACAGAGTTATTAACTAAAGAAAGATTTCAAGTGATTTATAAAAGATCAGAGAAAATTACCAACGAAAATAAAAGAAAAATTTGCAATCCTAATCTTAAACCTTATTACATTAGGCAGTATTTAGATCAGCATTTTTTTCACCCCATTGGATGTACAGTTCCAAATACACAGGCTTCTCCTTAAGCCTGGATTAGTCTGCTCAGTGTAGAGTGGGGGAGGAGAAAGGCCAAGACATGCTGCACCTGTTCCTTATTTTATATCCTCAACCCACGTGCCTGGGAGACACTTGCCCAGACATGTCAGGGTGAGCTTTGTTGAGTCACAGTAATCAAATAAATCCCTATTGTGTGGACTTGGGCAACTATCACCGAATTGTAAATCCCTTGATTGCAACTCACCTGCTGTTTAATGGTGGATGCACCCTCCTGGGATTGCATATCACTAGTAAATTTACAGCATGTTTTAGTAACCATGTAGCAAAGTCTCATAATTTCGTACACACTAATGATATACATATTTGGACAGAATAACGGGTTTCAAGAGATCATGCCCTTTCATATGATATTTTACATGACATGCTTTGTATGAAATATCACAACCATATATGAATGATGAATATGTGGTTACAGGGTGCTATTTTGAGGTACAGTGTGTCACAATAGTTTCTTGCTTTAACTGATAGGCAATAGTAATTAAGACCTGGATTTTAAATTGGTATTTTTGAACGGTCTCTTTGTGTAGCTGTGTTGTGATATTTTGAAGATTTGACAAAGTAATTGGATTTTTCAATGATTTTATATGCCAACACAAGCATATTCTCAGCATTCCAGATATTCTGTTCAAAGTCACTAGCAAGAATATTTATACAACATAGAAGTATGGTAAGCAATTATCATCCTTTACTGCATTCATGCTACTGTATTGTCTCCACCTTATAACAATAAAAAAAGACAAATGAAAACAAACCATACCTTCAGCTGTACTTACAAACCCTCCAGTTAACTGCAGTGTGTGGTTTTCAAAGCCTTTAATACATGATACTTATGATTTCCTGATGATATTATTTAGAATCTATAAATCCAAGAGACCAATATTGTCAGTCAAATATTTGTTATAAAAAGAAAGGTCACCACTGAAACTTCAACATTTACTAACAGTTATTGCTTAGTGGTATCCCACGGTTATCTTCTGTCCTATCTGGGGGAAAATACAATATTACTTCAGATAGCATTGTTATTGGCAGTAGTGACATTTTAATGGCAACCATTTCATAGCACTGACTATGGTACACTGTAGCCTGCATACAATTGTACTGTTTACACGTGTTCTTAATGCTTCAAATTAGCCTTTCTAGACTAGAATTCTTGAAAAGTACAGCAGCAACATTACAGGTATGGTATCATCTCTCCAATGTATTTATGCCAGATCTGCTGTCTTCATTTTTTGGAAAGTACCTACCACACAGTGAATGCTACTGGAAATAAGTAACCTCTGATCTCTAAGAAACAATCACTCTAATGATTTTTTGGCCCGAGCAATTGGTTTAAGACAATTTACATATCAAAGGATTTCTACAGCAGAAAGGGGCTGGAAATGTACTCTTTTTAATGAAAACCAAAATTAATCTCAGCATTCCTGACTCCCTAACATCATGGAAGATAAAGAAAACTGCAAAGGCCACTTATCCTGATTGATTTGGGCTGATGTTCATATCTTAGTACAGCTCATCTTAGATGTCAGGATGGAAAACAGAAAAAGCATTTGTACTGTGGTAGAAGCCAGAAATTAGACTATGATTGCACCTCTTCATCCTTCTCAACATTAACTGTTGCCTCTTAGCCACACAGGCTGTTTAGTCTCATGGTACTTGAGCTGTTGTTCCCACCATGAATGTATCCAAGGTGTCCTGCCTTCTATTTTGACTCATATTTCCACAACAGACTAATCCAACAGATCTATAGTGAACCTGTGGTGCAGTGTGTTAAAAGAAAGCCAACTGAGGAACAGCTGAGTTCTTCATAATGCCTCCTGGCACTAACTGCTACTTAGAGAAAGGAGGATGCCTTTAAAGAAGGATGACTTAAAGAATTTTGGTTTGTCTTTGGTATATAGTAAATGAAAGTGTGCAAACATGTATGATGTTCTTTACTACTGTGACAAAGTTCCTCCTCTATCTTGGTGGGTCCTGCGCTTATTGGCGGATTTTCCTGCCTCAGAGATTCACCATGTGGGTTGAGGAACAGCCCAGAGACCTTCCCCTCTGGAAGAACCCACAGTCCAGGTCAATTGGGAGGTTTGGGGGGAACCCGGGCCCGGCCCCTCTACTCCGGGTTCCAGCCCAGGGCCCTGTGGACTGCAGCTGTCTATAGTGCCTCCTGTAACTGCTGCCTGACAGCTACAACTCCCTGGGCTACTTCCCCATGGCCTCCTCCAAACACCTTCCTTAGTCTCACCACAGGACCTTCCTCCTGGTGTCTGATAACGCTTGTGCTCCTCAGTCCTCCAGCAGCACAGCCTCTCACTCTCAGCTCCTTGCACCTCTTGCTCCCAGCTCCTCACACTCGCACCACAAACTGAAGTGAGCTCCTTTTAAAAACCCAGGTGCCCTGATTAGCCTGCCTTAATTGATTCTAGCAGCTTCTTCTTAATTGGCTCCAGGTGTCCTAATTAGCCTGCCTGCCTTAACTGGTTCTAGCAGGTTCCTGATTACTCTAGTGCAGCCCCTGCTCTGGTCACTCAGGGAACAGAAAACTACTCATCCAGTGACCAATATATTTGCCCTCTACCAGACTCCTGTACCCCACTGGTCTGGGTCTGTCACAGTACAAATACCTATACATAGACATGATGACTTAATTTCTCCCTCTATTTTTCTGAACAGAATGACAACTTCTTCCAAAAACTCACTGTGTAAACCCTTGCTCCCACTTCCCCTTAACCGAATCACAACCAATGGGCAAGATGTATTGTAATAAAACTAAGGCCTCAGTTCTGCAACTTGTATGCAGACATGTGCAGCCCCAATATTTTCAATGGAGATCTACTCCAAATCGAGACAATTACAGAATCAGGGCCTGAGACAACACTTGAATGTCTGAAATACTCATGTGGTCCTTATTCATCTTCACACTGCTAAGACAGTACAAGTAATGCTGGACATGTACAATAGATATCTGAAAAAAAACACGCAAAAGCAAGAGTTCCAGAATCCATCACCGCACCAATCTCCCATCCCTCCCTTTCTCTAAAAAGCAAAATAGGCAGAAATATTTCCCTGACTTAATAAGATATCTATATTTTGTACAGTAATTTACATTTATATGCAGCCCTGGATCCTCAGAAATTCACCTATTCTGCAGAATTGGAATAGATTTTTTTTTATCATTGCAGGAACTCTATTATCTAACAGAGTTGTTTATTTGTACCCTGCAATTTAAAATACTTAAACGATTTGAAGTCATCTAATTATACAAAAGCTAACCTCTGTTACTGTGTAATCTTATGACTGCTCTCTCATTCTCTCTTCTCCCATTCCCTCATATTGTTTGTTATATTCTCTTACTGTATCTTGTCTCAACTGGGACCTGATCCTACAAATACAAATACAATGCTTAACTTTAAGCACATTGAAGTCAATAGAGCTACTGTTGGGGTTAAAATTAAACATGTGTATAAACATTTGCAAGGTCAGAGGTCTTAATTATAAGCTGCTTGGGCTGCCTTACCATCCCTTTGTAGAGAACTTAGCATAACATGGCTTCAATCTGACTGGAGCCTTTGGATATTATAGTAATATAACCATTAGGAATTCAGCCTGAATTGCAACTTTAATTGTAAGGCTTTCCATCCTAAAGGTCTTTACAAGCTATATACACTGAAAGTAGATAATGTTTTCACCTCTCTTAGCCAGAAGGCCGAGAAGCTGAAATAGAGCCACCTCTGGGGTGGAGGGAAACAACCAGCCAGCAGGATACAGAACACTCCACAATAGAGTGGAAGAGACAAAGTTTTGACCTAAGACATGGGATCCTTAATGTTTACGTACAGTGGTTAGGCCTTTATTTTAAGGTGGCATCTGATTAATTCCTGTAAAATAAACTCTATGGTATTCAGTTTCTCTGCTTTAGAAGGATGAGCTGAAGCAGGCCTCTCAACACAACCACACGGTTTGGAGGACATCCAGAGTTATCGATATCCTCTCTAATAATGATATTTCTACAGTGTTTAGAGAATAGTGGAATGGTAAAAGGAAGAGTGTTGGTATGAAAGCTATTGTACAAAGAACCCCCTAATGCCATTTCAGGAGATACATCTGCTGAATGGGAAGAGTCTAATGATTTGGGAATTGGACTTTTATTTTCTTTAAGTTTTGCACACTATATTCCTTTTATTCAATCCATTGAATTTCAGATGCTGATTTCTGCTATAAATCTACAACTCACGATGTATCTGAATGGGTTTTAAATAGGTGCAATAAAGTCAGCTGCTATTTGGTAAGACAACTCCCACCTGTTCATGCTCTCTGTATGTGTGTATATATATCTCCTCAATATATGTTTCACTCTATATGCATCCGAAGAAGTGGGTTGTAGCCCACGAAAGCTTATGCTCTAATAAATTTGTTAGTCTCTAAGGTGCCACAAGTACTCCTGTTATTTTTGCGGATACAGACTAACATGGCTGCTACTCTGAAACCTGTCATTTTAGCCATTGGCTCTCCTATGCCTGCCAACCACAACCTTCCCTTTGAACCTAATTAGGCTTTAATTAACTAACAGCCTATGGAACTCCTGTTGTTTCTGTAAGTATTCCCAATTTACACCACATTAGGCAAGCTTGTGGGCAAATAATCTGTCCATGTACCTTATTTCCAGATATACATTATTATACTTTATTTGGATTAGTACTGATGAACTATGCTCAAATAGCCAAACATTTACAAATCCAAGCTTCTACTGGGTGCCTTTCAGTTAATTAAGTACCCAAACTAAGGTTATGTCTACACCATGGGCCTTACAGCGGCACTACTGTACCACTGCAGCTGTGCTGCTGTAAGGTGTCCTGCACTGTAGCTGCTCTATGCCAGCAAGAAAAAGCTCTCCCGCCCGCATAACTACACCATCCCCAACAAGCAGCAGCAGCATCTCCCACCAACATAGTGCTGTCCACAGCACATTTTTGTCAGTGAAACTTTTGTTGGTGAGGGTGTGGTTTTTTTCACCAAAAACGCTAGTGTAGACATAGCCTAAGATACTAACATAGTACTTTACCTATCATCCAATCCAGTCCATTGCACTGCATCATATTGCCTGCCCTGCCCTGCCCTCAACAAAGGTAAATTCCCTGAGGGCTGGTCTATACTACCGCAATAAATCGATCTAACTTATGCAACTTCAGTTACATGAATAATATACCTGACGTCAATGTAGTTAGATCCACTTATCACGGTGGCTACACTGCGCTGTGTCAACAGGAGAGCATCTCCCATCGAATTCCCTTTTACTTCTCGGGGAGGTGGAATACACAAATCGATGGGAGAGTGCTCTCCCATGGATTTAGCGTGTCTTCACCAGACCCTCTAAATCGACACTCACTGCATCGATTGCAGCAGTGCCGATCTACCTGAAAATGTAGACATGCCCTGAGTCTCAGCAATTCTGGTCTATATATCCTGCTGTCTCCAGTCAGTTGACTACTATTTTCTGATTGGACATTTGGGGGTTCCCTAGCAACAAGTCTATTAATTGCAGCTGTAAATCTTCCTCCCTCTCTCCCTTTTACAGATCTTCCAGTGGAAAGACAGTTTATAAAAAGAAAGGGATGAGAACTCAGAATACATTTTTAAAATGTGCTAGTGAGTTAACTGAGAGGTGTTTTAAATGAAGGAAAAATAAAGCACCACTATTTCGGTAGTTCAAAAATAATAATTAAAAAAAACATGTAATAAACATTGATGCCACTAAACGTATTGGAGTTTTTAATAATACAGACTGAGGAATCAATAAATCTTTTCATAAATTACTTACATTATTAATTAAAATTGATTAATTCCAATATATACACACAGAGAGAGACAGATTTTACATCACTGTTAAAGTTGGAACATTTTAAAAGAGATTCATACACAGAAGTCTGCAAAAAGATTTTCAAAAATCTTTGGGAGGATGTCTCCCCACTTAACAATTAGTAAATATGCTAAAGTAATTATTATATCAAAATTCAGATTTTTCATTTGTTTGAGAATGGGCCATAATTTTATCCAATCTCAAAGAGGCATATTTTAGTTTAAAATAATAAGTTCTATACTGTTTAGGTTAGTGAAGTTTTACAGCTCTAATTTAGAAAGTTTATTCTATTTTTTGTAATTCATTAGTGAGTTACTAGTGGTATTTATTTTTTCAACATCAGGTACAAAAAATATTGCATTCAGGTTTTTCCATGTGTTATGTTGTTACTTAAAAGACATAACTGGAAAATGTGTCTGTGATGGTTTGAAGGGACCTAAGCATCTGAAAATCAGTCAGTAAGGTTTTCACTTCACTATCAGAAGTATCCATGCAAGTCTGTCTTCTCTCCCCCACTCAGACACCACTATCCCATTCTCTTCCCAATATTATCAGTTAAATAGTCACCACATGAGCAGAATGCTAATGATAGTTAAGTATCAGGGGGTAGCCGTGTTAGTCTGTATCTACAAAAACAACAAGGAGTCTGGTGGCACCTTAAAGACTAACAGATTTATTTGGGCATAAGCTTTCGTGGGTAAAAACCTCACTTCTTCAGATGTATAGAGTGAATGTTACAGATGCAGGCATTATATACTGACACATGGAGAGCAGGGAGTTACTTCGCAAGTGGAGAACCAGTGTTGACAGGGCCAATTCAATCAGGGTGGATGTAGTCCACTCCCAATAATAGATGAGGAGGTGTCAATTCCAGGAGAGGAAAAGCTGCTTCTGTAATGAGCCAGCCACTCCCAGTCCCTATTCAAGCCCAGATTAATGGTGTTAAATTTGCAAATGAATTTTAGTTGTGCTGTTTCTCTTTGAAGTCTGTTTCTGAAGTTTTTTTGTTCAATGATAGTGACTTTTAAATCTGTAATAGAATGACCAGGGAGATTGAAGTGTTCACTTACTGGCTTATGTATGTTACCATTCCTGATGTCCGATTTGTGTCCATTTATTCTTTTGCAGAGGGACTCTCCGGTTTGGCCAATGTACATGGCAGAAGGGCATTGCTGGCACATGATGGCATATATAACATTAGTGGATGTGCAGGTGAATGAGCCCTTGATGGTGTGGCTGATGTGGTTGGGTTACTGCACTGGCCAGCAGGGTTGTGATATAAAACTGATTTAGACAGTAGTTTTCTCCTCTAGAGAACAAGTGCGTCTGGTTTGTGGTGCTGTCAGTCTGCACTCTGGAGTGATGCAAGCAACATGAATCCCTGGGTTATTTTCAAATGTATTTGTGTCTCAATGGCTTGGCAGGGGAGAGCCAAGTTGAGTTATGCATAGAGCCCTACCAAATTCATGGCCATGAAAAATTCATCACATACTGTGAAATCTGGTCTCCCCCATGAAATCTGGTCTTTTGTGTACTTTTACCCTATACTATACTCTTTTATACTATAGGCTAAAAGTATATACAAGCACACAGTGTTTCTCAAACTGGGGGTCCTGACCAAAAAGGGGGTATTAAGCCTATTGTAAGGGGGTCACAGTAGTGCCGCCTTTACTTCTGTGCTGGCTTCAGAGCTAGGTGGCCAGAGAACCGTAGCTGCTGGCCAGATGCCCAGGTCTGAATGCAGTGCTGCTGCCAGCAGCAGCACAGAAGTAAGAGTCGCATAGTATGGTATTGCCACCCTTACTTCTGCTCTGCTGCTGCTGCTGGTGGCACTGCCTTCAGAACTGGGTGGCCGGAGAGCAGCAGCTGCTGACCGGGAATCCAGCTCTGAAGGCTGCACTGCTTCTGATGGCAGCGCTGCTTTCAGAGCTTGCCACCTGTCCAGCAGCCATTGAGCTGTTGATTGAATTTGGTAGGGACCTAGTTATGCATAAAGATCAATACTGCATATATAGATAAATTATTGGGGGTGTTGCTTGGGATCATTATATTTAGGCTGCCTAACACTTTCCATTATCTATATATATATATGTGAGAGAGGGAGAGTATGAGTATCCAGACATTTAACTCTGTGCTCCATTCATTCCACCCACACACAAACAATGTTTGCCACACTTGCTTTTCAAATGTCCCTCATTTTAGTCACAAATGCCAACTCATTTTTATCGTGACAGATATTGACATCAGATATAAAGAATCATGACATTGAGGTTATAGAATTATTTATACTAAAGGAAGGAATCCCACAGTGTTCTAAGTTTCCTGATCCTCCTCCTCCCTCCCTCCCCCTCCCCCCGCCCCCAGCCTCCATTTTGGGTCTTTTTTACACACTGTGTCCCATATTTGGATCTTGGTAGTGAGTGTTTGGCATTCCCTTGTCAGTGAATCAGAATCACAATGTTTCCCAATAAAAATAACTCATGTGAGGAAGTGGGAATTCCCCGAGTTTGCATTCATGAAGTTTCTTCATTTTCTGTTAGTGGTAAGGAGTAATGTAGAGTTCCTCCCTCATGTATATAGCATCAGATTCTATCTCCCAAATTCTGGATCTTGGAGAAACCACAAGCAGAATCTATCTATACTGAGATCCTTTGACTCTGCACTGCCTTCCAGCTCTGCTCCTTCATCTCTCCTGGAAGAACATGGTTTCTGCAGAAGTCATGTTCTCATACAGTCTTTTATTAGCATCTCCAGTTCCCGCTACAGGAGACAGAGAGTGTTGCAACTGTGGTGGAGGGAACTGTCCAAAGTTATGCTAATTGATCAACATTAACTTGGGTTGGTTTGCACTCTGAAGGCTTGTCTACACTTCAAACACTACAGCAGGGGTAGGCAACCTATGGCACACGTGCCGAAGGCGGCACACGAGCTGATTTTCAGTGGCACTCACACTGCCCAGATCCTGACCACCGGTCCGGGGGGGCTCTGCATTTTAATTTAATTTTAAATTAAGCTTCTTAAACATTTAAAAAACCTTATTTACTTTACATACAACAATAGTTTCGTTACAAATTATAGACTTCTAGAAAGAGACCTTCTAAAAATGTTAAAATGTATTACCGGCACGCGAAACCTTAAATTAGAGTGAATAAATGAAGACTCAGCACACCACTTCTGAAAGGTTGCCGACCCCTGCACTACAGCATCACAGCTATAGCACTTCAGTGTAGACACTACCTATGCCGATGGGAGGGGTTCTCCCAACAGCATAGGCTATCCAGCTCCCTGAGAGGAGGTAGCTAGGTTGATAGAAGAATTTTTCCATTGACCTCACTCTGTTTACACTGCCAGTTATGTCGGCTTAACTACATCACTCAGGGTTATGGATTTTTTGCCCCCTTGAGTGACATAGCTGAGTTGACCTAACTTTTTAGTGTAGACCTGGCTTGAATTTGAGGGAAGAGACTGTGGCATAACATGGCTGGTCACATTGACAGTCTGCTATCTCCCCATCCTTGGAGCTGTAACCTTGTGTAGGACTCACAGAAGAGTTTCTGCAAGCAAGGGTGGCGCTTGCTTTCCCACCATCCCTGTCTTTCCGTTGAACCTATGAGTTTCCCTAGTGCTAGAGCAACATATGGGGCCCCATGGTAGTAAGTGATCTTGTAGGATCTTTAATTTTCACACATCCTTTCATTCTAGGGTGGCATTTCCTGCCTTTCAATTCCTGCCTCGCTTTTTCAGTACTTTTGTTATGATAGAATAGTGTAGCTAATAATATCAAAAGAGTCTACAAATATTTCAGTACAGATCTTTACTTCTTTCCCTTTATGGCTGGTTAGAGAGTTGTCTGCTTCATTTCCTCTTTCTACGTCCACCCCTATACAACCAGACAAACTATAAGCAATAACTCAGTATTACCAATCTGTGCCAGTGCAAAAAGCAAATCCCAAGATATGTCTGAAGCCCAATATATGAGTGGATAGCATAATACGTTGCCAAGTAAGCCATAGGAATATCAGGTTTTTAATGATACTCATTGTCCCATGTCGTGTAGGGAGGCCTCCTGTATAAAGGTCACTGGATTCTGAATAAGAAGACCAGACTTCTGTTCCTAACTCTGACACTCAGCTGCTTTGTGACCACTTCAATTTTCTGTGACTCAGTTTCCCAATCTATAAACTCGAAATAATAATTACCTTTCTCTAATGAGCGCTTTGAGGTCTATAAATGAAAAGCCAGATATAAAACATAAGTATGATTATAATAATTATGGTTCTGTACAGCTGTGAATCATTTTGAGATATTGTATTTGGGGAATTAAATTAGAAACCTAAATACATTGTTTTCTGAAATACTCCTTTAGCACCTTCACAGAACTCACATTTTCCTGCCTGGTCATTTTGTAGATTGTTATTTTTATAGGTGAATTTAGTAATAATGAAGGGTACCAGAGTCAGAGTCCTGGTGACTAAAGACTTCTTTTTAGATGCATAGGTCCATAGTTCCCTATGTACTAGAATTAGCAGTACATGTTTCTCCATGTTTTCTTGCCATTGTGACTTACTCTGTTGAGTAAGTAGTTTTCATTGTTAAAACTCCAGGAGCCCTTAGATTTACAATGAGCTTTCTAAAGTCTCACATCACATATAATATTAAATCATTAGGTGTTATCCTCCGCAATGCACAGAATTTCTACAGGCCCTTTCATTGCATTATATTCAGCAGTGATTATATGTAAGGGTTAAATAAATACATTTAAGATTAATGAAACTGTACTCGTTGCAATGCCATACACCATTCCAGTCTTAAATTCTGAGGCATAGAATGGTATGAGAAGGATGACCTTGTGGTTATACCATTAGGCTGTGTTTCGGACAACGGGGTTCGGTTTCTTGCTCTGCTGTGTTGTTTCATGGCATACAAACAGAGAAGTTAGATAAAAACATGCATACTCTTGCTAGAAGGTCACAAAGTAACACTGCTTTATGTCTTAGAATTCAGAATAACACACAAGAACCCCAAACAGAGAGAGACAAAGCAGGCCGTTTCCTGAAACAGATAGATATAACCCACCCCACTTTACTCTAGGCTAGCTGGCTACTGGCTGCTGCTAGGCGCACATCATATGCTTCCCTGCAAACTGCCCTACGAGCTAGCAGGACCAGGAAAACCCAAGAGAATTTAAAGTGATTACAATTTTAACAGAGTTTTAACATGTAACTGCAAAAAAGTTATATTTCATTTGTCTAGTAACATTTAATTCCTAAAATGTTATTGGCAACACTTTAAAAAGTCAGATAAGAACCAAGTGCAGACACAATTTATTATTTGTTACCATAGTACCTAGGAGCTCTAGTCATGACCAGGATCTCATTTTCAACAGTGCTTAGCACACAGAGAACAAAAAGGCAGTCCCTGCCGCAAAGAGCTTACAATCTAAGTGTAAGACAAGAGACAACAGATGGATACAGACAGATGGGGAAGAACAAGGAAACAGTGAGACAATATTGATCCGAATGATAGACGGTGATCTCAACACACTACCACCCTAACCATTGTCAAGATTTTTGTAGGCCTCATGGCAAAGAAGAGTTTCCAGGAGGGTTTGGAAGAAGGATAATGAGTTAGTTTTGTGACTGTTTATAGGGAGCTTCTCCCAAATGTGAGTGTCTGCATGGGAGTAAACCCGAAAGTGCTTGTTTGAAAATTTAACAAGTGGATGATGGAGGCTGACATCATGGGCAGATCGAAGCCTTGGGGAAGAAATAATCAATTCCTGCTGATTCTGAATGCTTGTGAACTTGCCATGCACCTATTTCAATTCTTAAATCATGCTGGTGTTGAAAATGTCATTGCTGAAATGATATTTCCCTGATTACTGGCATCCTCTCTTTCCATTTTTGTCAGGATTTCCAGCCAAATTGTCCATCTGGCATTCCCTCTTTATCTTTTTTATAAACTATGTAAACAAAAGTATAAAATCCTAAATTATCAGCTTTGTTTCTCATATAAGATCTGAAGATTAGAACTAGATGGTTATTTTACAGGATTTTTTTAAAAAGACTTTTAATTAAATCTGAGAGCTGCAACTGTACATTTATTTCATTATTCTCACTTTCTGCCTAGTGATGCTAATGACCAGGGAGGAGCAGTCTATCAGGTTGGAATAGAAATGGATTCTTTACAAAATCAGCTCTTGAGATTTCCAATGCAGTGCAGGGGATTTAGCCACATATCTTCCATTAAAATGAATGGGGCCATTTTGTGTGAGAGAGAAAGAAAGAGACCGAGATAGACAAAATGCATCCTTTAAGTCTTTTGCATGGTCTTTCATTTGCATTCTGGCTGTTGAAAAAGATAATGATTGCAAAATGTGTTCAACAGACTGGCGAACATCTCCATGAGCACAGCCAGCCCTAGCTTAGAGGGACTCACTTTACTTCATGAATATATTTACATTATGTCATGTGAAATTACTGAGCAGCTGTTGGGGGAGGCAGGGGGGAGTGCACTGTTCTTGCAAAGGGACTTGCAGAAGACCGGTCATCAGATACATATGACAAATAGAAATGGCATTCTGAAAAGGTGATAAGCAATCAAGAAAAGACAAAAGCGAGACACTCTGACCTTATATTCAGCATGAGTGCTAAATTAACATATCTGTGCAGTGTACCAGAAAACTGAGTAGACAATAAGGGCAAAGTAGTTTCAAAACCAAACCACAGATTTGGAATATTTAACATAATTATGGTCTATTTTACATCAAGTAGCCCACACCTTGGCCATTTAATCTTTTCACCAGAAACCAGTAGTTCAGAACTAGCCTGATAGACTTGACCTATACTGATTAAAAAGAAGTAGTTGGAAGGGGCATGTCCTAGATGAGCTAGGGTGGTCTAAGAGCAGACAATTAACTCTGAAAATGGGCACAATTAATTTACCTTCATCCATTATGCAATCCTCATTTTTTCACAGCAGCAACCATTCTTCCCCAACCTACCACAGGCTCCCATTAGGCAAGTCAAAGTGCAAAATGCATAGGAGAAAGCTATTCAGGTAAACTCATTCCTATACTCCTAGCCTACTCCTCTGTTGGAATCACAGAATGGAAGCAGACTGTTATGGTGAAGAGTTGAGGAATAGAGAGGACTATTGGGAGCCTCTTGTTAAAACTGTGCCACCAAATAAAATGGAGATTTGAGGAGAATTTTTTGCTTCTAGTTCAAGTTCATGTCTTCCCTGAATTATATTAAATTATCCCAGTCAGAGATCATTCATCCCTGAGGCTCATAAAAATACTTTTGAAGAACAAATATTTTGGCCTTTGGGATCCACCAGGTTGTACCAAGTATTAGGTATTTTACAAAAAAGGCCCAATGGATGCTTCCCTCAAAGATCTTCATCCTTCAGCACTTCAAATTGCAAGCTGAGCTCTGTGATAGACTATTAACATATGTGGCATATTTTTCAAGCATTAAAAACGAACAGGTGCACTGCATCTAAGTTTGTTTGCCCAGGAATATTGCTTTACTCCATATAGGTGGTTCTGAGAGACACTTTTCATTAAAAGGGAATATAAATTAGATTCACCAGCCCCTCACCTCACCCCTAGAGGTACTCTTACCTCTGAGAAACAGAGTTTACCACCTGCAATTTTTTTTTTAATCGAATTTAATCGTATTTAAACAGTATTTGGCACATGGTCTGTAAAAGTAACTCTGTGATTACTGGGTATCTCCTTGGAAGCTTATTAAAATTACAGCTGTAATTACAGTGTTTGTTTTCATTATAGTTTCAGTAATAAGAACCACTTAGCGCATAAACAACTATCCATCAAGATAAAACAACCTATGATATCAAGAACAAGCAAAGAGTTATCTAACTCATAATTTTTAGGCAAGCACTTTAATCCCATTAAGGGCTCCATCCAATAAAATTCTAGTGCCTAGTGAAGCCTATATAAAGCACAAGGTAAAAAGTGATGAGTGGGACAGAACAGGTAATACAGGGAAACCTGATCTGCAGTAGTAAGAGCACTGCCACATGAACACCATGGGTTAGATCTTCAGCATGTGTAAACATAGGCGTGGGAAGTAGGGGTGCGGGGAGTGCTGCAGCACCCCCAGGTTTTATGCGGGGCCGCTGGCCCTGTGCCTGGGGCTCCACTCCCCAGCTCAGGTCCCAGGGGCTGGCTCCACGCCCCGCTCCCCAGGGCTGGCTCCGTGCCCAGGGCCCTGCTCCCGGCCCTCCACTTGGGCCCTGCTCCCTGGCTGCTGGCCCTGTGCCTCGCACCCTGCTCCCCAACCTGGGGCTCGGGTCCCAGCCGTTGGCCCCACTCCCCGGCTGCACCCCACAGTTTTGGGACGTCTGATTTAAATGGAGCTACACTGATTTAGACAGCTAACGATCTGTTTCCACATTATTCCTGAGTAGTAGCAAGTAGTTTAAAATTCTGTCTCCTCCACCTTATTTTTACCCTGAATTCTTAAGAATAAGGAAGGGAATGTACGAAGGTCTTGAGACTTCTGCTCAATGTAGAAGACGATATCTAATACCTAATTTCACATGTGCCAACATATACTCTTTTCTCACACTGGCATTGGAGTGCAAAAAAAGGGCATGCTCTGTTGCACATCTCACTAGGATTTGCATCATTAAGGCCTTAGAGATTTTCAGAACAGGAACTCTCTGTTGCAGAGATACCCTGATAGATAGCAAATACCTCCGAAACACTTTTTTGTGCCATTTTTATAGCAAAAAATATGAACTGTGAACACTGTATCTTTTCTCCAGAATTAAAAGTTGTATTCAGAATACGCCTGCTTCTTTTATTTTCCTGCCATACATTTCTGATTTATATTTGGGTTTACACACTAAGGAAAAACATCATCTATAATTGGGATTTCCATTGCCCCCCCCCCCGCTCCTATGTACTAACATGAAGTTTATAGACCCCTAAGAGGGTGTGGTTGGATTGCTAACCAAAACATGAACACAGATTCAGAACCCGTAGTTTAAGAACATGCATAGATTTTCATCTCCCATTATATTTCTTCACACTTTCAGGAACCAGTACGGTGTTGTTTAGTTAGTCTTTTCCTCCAGGTGCCTGACTTTCTCCCCACAGTATACGGGAATCTCCCATTATAATAAATCTGCTGCTGCTGTTAAAATCAACAGCAACTATCCTTATCCGACAAAGTGAGAATTGGTCACTGGGATTCCTCCTTTAACTTTCCCTGAAAGTGATACATACAGATGTTGAGTGAAATGAAAAATGCTTCTTTCTTCTCCCCCTCATCTCCAGTACCCACCCAAGAAGCATGTTGCATCACTTTCATACAGCAGCATGTGCGCACGCACACACACACACACAAAATAGCATAACCCCTTAGGGGGCCAAAATGACAATATGATGGCAGACAGCCATTTGCATCATTTACTGTGACAATGTAGCTCACGCTCAGACCCACTGATACCCAGCCCATCCTTTGTCTTGATAATATAATGAAAATAATGGAGGGCCCTTAATATGCTGTGTTAGAAGTGTTTAATTCTTTTAGACACATCATCTTCCACACCTGTATCTGATCTGGAATTTTTCCAATGAATGGAAGTTGAGTTGCATGGATAGGAGTTCTTATTACATGTATGTCTGGCATACAAATGATCTGTGCCATAGATTTTCATTCTCACTAACATCATATGAATATCATACCAAGAACATTGGGATTCAAAATGGTTGCACTAGAGTTTCATAAAATCTTTTTAGAATGCCATATTAGCCATTTTTAGCACAAATACACGGAATATGGAAGAAGGGACTGGCACTTCCTTACTGATTATATAGCTGATTGAACATGAATGGATGGAGTAGAATTCTTGATAACTGCTTTGATTTTTAAACAATTTATCATCTGAACTGTAAAAAGAGGCTGCCTGACACTGAAACCCCACCAAATATTCCCTATGAGTTTGCTGGCAAATGCAAATACAGCCTTTGTTTTCCTTTTGGAGCGAACACTGAGACTGACATACACTAGCATATTTTGTTGTGGATCTGCAAAAGGAACAGAATTGGTTCAGAGTACAGGAAGTTTCAGGTAAATTATGTTGTAATGTTTATACTTAAGAAAGGCTAATGAATTTGCCCTAATGGTGTTTCTGTACTTAGCAAGTTTCACAAAGTTCTTGTTTAACTATACTTTCAGCTTGCTGTTAAAAAAGTTAGTTCAAGACTGGCTCTTTGTGTGGGCTTTACACTGTAATTTTCCCCTAATAAAGTCTATCAATGACATAGTAAATATAAATCTACTAGGTACATCCAGAAGACAAAGGATGAAGTGCAGTTACTTTAAATGGTAGAGATTGGCAGAATACTAGGGTCAGCTTTTGTTATCTTTGGCCAGGTCTACACTGTAAACTTACATCGGTATAATTGTGTTGCTCAGAGGTGTGAAAAATCCACACACTTGAGCAACACAGTTATACTGACCTACCCCCCAGTGTAGACAGTGCTATGTCGACAGGAGAGTTTCTTGCATTGACATAGCTACCACCTCTCGTAGAGGTGTTTTAACTACACTGATGTGAGAAGCTCTTCCATCAGCATCTTCACTGAAGTGCTACAGCGGGGCAGCTGCGCCACTGCAGTGTTTTAAGTGTAGACCTGCCCTTAGAATATAACTATATTGACCTAAATTCATCTTTGGTATAACTTCTTTGAAATGAACAGAGTTACACCAGGGATAAATTTGGCCTAACTTCCAGGCTTGTATCTATTAAACAATCCAATGAATCTTTGAAAATATATTGAAATATCAAAGAAAAGATATTGAAAAGCATAATTCTAACTTTTGCTGTAAAGTGTATAGGTGTTTCATGTATATGCATTATATTTTTCATAATTACATGAAAACAGGCAACATTAAAGAGTCCTTTTATTATACCTACGTTTGCTTGGATAATATGTTTTTGTTTTGTTTTGTTTCTCCCCACACCCTAGAAAATTTTATTTTTTTATTCCCCCCCCCCC
Organism: Emys orbicularis; assembly: GCF_028017835.1. Taxonomy (NCBI): domain Eukaryota; kingdom Metazoa; phylum Chordata; order Testudines; family Emydidae; genus Emys; species Emys orbicularis. Next base: position 53,068,398 of record NC_088686.1, on the reverse strand, counting down.
CAAAAAAAAAAAAAAAAAAAAAAACCAGAAAACCAAAAGCTGGAAAACTTCAGCTGAAAACTACAGAGAAACTGAAATTTTCAGTTTCAGGTTTTTGGTTTTCTGACAAAAAAACCAACACATTTTCAAGGAAACTTTCTGTGAAAACGTGATCACAGATTCTGCAAACATGTAGCAAGTAAACTAAGGGTATGTCTACACCCAGCCGCTAGTTCGGCGGCTGGGAATCGAAGTTCTGGGTTCGACTTATCGCGTCTTGTCTGGACGCGATAAGTCGAACCAGGAAGTGATCGCCGTCAACTGCGGTACTCCAGCTAGACGAGAGGAGTACCGCGGCGTCGACGGGGGAACCGCGGCGTCGACGGGGGAGCCTGCCTGCCGCGTGTGGACCGAGGTAAGTTCGAACTAAGGTACTTCGAACTTCAGCTACGTTATTCACGTAGCTGAAGTTGCGTACCTTAGTTCGAATTGGGTGGTAAGTGTAGACCAAGCCTAAGACAAGAAAATCTAAAAAATGAGAGAAAGTGATCTTGTGGTTAGGACACTAGATCTTGTGGTCCAATTCTTGGCTCTGTCATGAACTTTGTGAGACCTTTAGGAAGTCATGTAACATTTCTGTGTCTCAGTTTCCCATCATAAAATGGAGAAAATATTTCCTTGATTCTACTCCCAGTCTGTCTCAGCTTTTTAGTTCATAAGCTCTTTCCGGCAAGGATTGACTTTTACTATTTCTATGTGCAACGCTTAGCACAGTAGTGCCCATATCTTGGTTTGGACCTCTGTACATGGGTGAAATACAAATAATAATAAGTTTGCATTAGGCAATCCTCTAAAGTAAGTAAACTAACTATGGTCCAGCTGTAGAGCAGCTTAAGTGGACTCATGTTGAGTGGATGGGTATGGAGGGAGGGAAGACAGATGTCTGCAATCATACAAGTAAAAGAAAAGAAGAAGAATACAGTGGTAGAAAGAAAGGAATATAAATGCACAGAATTAGCTCTGAAACAAATGATTGGTAAAGCCGCAGAATGATTTCAAAACAAGTTCTGAAATTAATGGAGTAACAAGCATTCACATACGAATCTAAAACAATAAACCAAACAAATACATTATCATTATCCAGGCCTGAAAAAAGAATGTATACTTCTATAGCATTAGGAAAAGGTGAAAACAAGTGGACAATAGCTTACCAGTGAATAGCTCCATCCCCTCAGGAATTCGGATAAAATGTGAAAAGGTTAGAAGAGTAGAACACTTGAGCCCTGGCACAGAGGCTAAAATTCATCATCCACATGAAAAAAAGATTTAAAAGGAATAAATTGAAAAATCTAGAAAGCTGAACAAAAATATATATTGAAGGCATAAAAGCCAGCATGACAGACATTTAGTGAAGTAAAAAGCTGCTTTTCCACGCAGATACAATCACTTAATTGTACACATTACAATCCACATCCTAACCAATGAGTGTATATATATGTAGCATGCATCCAGTGTACAGGTTTTGTTGCCTTAGAACTTATATAAAAATTTAAAGATTTTCTATAGCCCATCCTCAGATGAAATAAAAGTAAATATACTTAGTAGTAGAGTCAAGGAATTCAGTTTTGACCCAATTAATTTTAAGATGGTGAGACATCCAGGTGGGGAAGTCAGAGAGACAGGCCAAGATGGGAGATGGGATGAGGAGAAATAGGTCAAGAGAGGGAGGTAGATTTGTGTGTCATCAGCATAAAGATAGTAGTTGAAGGCATGTGAGCAACTGAGATCACCTAAGTAGCCTCCTTAAAGAGCATTAAAGGTGGAGCCAAAAGAAACATGTTTATATTAACTAGATTATTATGCTTGTTAATAAAAGATGCTGAATGATAGCATTCAAATTTTGCATCGCATATTCCATGATGGTGCTCACTCCATCTCCTCCTTTGGCCTCTCTGATTGTGGGACAAACAGCAGCAATTCAGTTCCATCAAGGAGGAGGGGAAATTATTTGCCATACACTGCACCACAAATCCCCCTTTTACAGGCTCTGTGGGTACTGCAAGCAAATTAATGAAAGCCAAAGAACAGAAGGCATGTTCTTAGCTCTGTTGTTTCTGCTATGTCAAGTGTCATGACATATTGTCCATCAAAAAAAAATAATCTCCTGAAGAATTACAAGTCTTGGTATAGCTATGCAGCCTCAGGAGGCTAACTTGACAAGAAATAATATTTTATGATATTCAAAGTTGATCAAGTTCCATGGTGGGTTAATGTTGTCATATCCTCTGATCTCTAGGAACAGTGGGTCAAGGTAGACAGCTGTTTCAACTTTCACAGCTGGGAATGATGCTTTTAATAAGTACATACATCTGCTGCACATAGGATAAAAGTATCCTTGGCTAGCTATATTCATGTCCATCTGTTGGGATGGCATGCTGCCTGCTCACAAGTTGGTCAGACCATTGCCATATGGCAGAGATACCAGACTAGGGAGGGATTATTTGCCCAGCCTGCATTTCAGTGAAAGTGAACATCTCTTCTGTGGGAAGTCCCTGTTTATGCCAGCACTACCACTCTGATACCACATGCTTCTTCAAACTTTATCGCACCTGCATACATTTAGATGTATTAACAACAAGGAATGAGTCCTTTCAATGTTTTTTTATGTTTACGCAGTTATCAGTCTGTTGGTGGAGATCTCTGTAACTAAATATTTACACTTCCCTTTTAGTGTAAAGGCACGTTAAAAAGACAACACACATATTATGCAGGTTTTTACCACATGTAATTTATAAATTACAATATCCCCACCCTAAGGCTAAAGATGGATACTTCCACATTGGAGCTCACCTGCAAAAGTGACCATGGCTATGTTATGGTGCAGCATGTCTGCTTTCTAAGCCTTCACTTAGCTCCAAAAGCACCTTTAGCTACCACAGAGAGATGTATTCTGACCTCAGAGATAAGCAAATGAGGGCCAGGATAAAAGGATGAATCCTCAGGGATACAAAAAGTCCCTTCTCTACCGCTATATTGTGACCTGGCTAATGTGCCCTTATTCCCTTACCAGCTACATCTATTGCAAATAGCAGTAAAAGAGGGAACACAACTGACATCAGGCTGCTACTCTCTCTCTTCCACACATGTGAATGGAGATGGAAAGGTGGAGGAGAGGAATAGTACAGTTTTGACTCTACCCCATCTAATGCATGAGACAGTGCAGCTAAGCATGCTGAGGGAGGTCATCAGTACCAGGAATACTGCCAGCACAGATTGTTTTTCCAATGGTGGGAAGCAGGAAGCAGAATATGGTTCTTATGGACCTAAAAATAGTTCAAGTCTAAACTATCTGAAGGGACAAATTCAGAAGTGAGTCCAAGTATAAATTTGTTTAACCTCCACTTTTTATCAGTACTCTCAGCACATAATAACCCCACTTTAGACTGCTTTAATTCCACTTCAGCCAGTTAAACTCTGATTCTGAAAAAAGAGCCACATGAGTAAACTCTTTCTGAGTTCAGTGGGAAAAGGGTTGAGTCATTTTGCCTCTTCATTGCCAATTGCAGGATCAGGCCTTACCTTCCCATTGCATAATTCACAATCTCCTCACACATAAACTTAAAATTTGGACCAGTGTCCCTTAACTGATGTGCCACAAGGACTTACTAATAGTTGAAACCAATAGGTAGAGCTGGGCAAACAGTGCAAAAAATTATTCAGATAAACACACAAATTCACCCTGACAGCATTTGTAATGCTCTTTATTCATTGTATTCCTTTTCTGCAGGCATTGCTCTGAATGATCATTAGCATAAGTATTTGTAGAAAGTTAGCATCTTATTAATTCTGTGGCAGTTCACCGTTCCTGGCCAATGGGAGCTGCAGGAAGCGGCAGGCCACAGGGATGTGCTGGCCGCCGCTTCTCGTAGCTCCCATTGGCCAGGAACGGTGAACTGCCACAGAATTAATAAGATGCTAACTTTCTACAAATACTTATGCTAATGATCATTCAGAGCAATGCCTGCAGAAAAGGACCGCAATCTGTGAACCGCGACCACTGGGAGCTGTGAGGGAGCTGTGAGGGGCCATGCCTGTGGACGGTCAACGTAAACAAAGTGTCTCGCGGTCCACCAGCGGATTACCCTGATGGGCCGTGTGCTGAAGGTTGCAGACCCCTGCCATAGGCTGAAGTATGTTCACTGTGGCTAGTTAAAAATTTTCTGTCAAAGCTGTTTTTCAGTGGAAAATTGAGTTTTGAACTAAATATTTTTAACAAAAGTATCTGCTTTCTGCAGAAAATTTCATTTTCTTGGGGGAAAAAACAAAATATTTTTGTCAAAATGGTATTGCAGTGACTCATAGGAGTTGTAGTTCAGTTGTCTTATGCACCTGTTCTCTATTAGTCACATTCTCTGGTGGGACTACATCTCCTGTGATGCACCATAACCAGGTACTTCATTAATGTATCCCATTCCTTACTCAGAAGGAATTAGTGGTGCATCACGGGAAATGTAGTCCAGTCATAGAGCCAAGGCCCTGTAGGAAAGTGGAAGCATAAGGCATCCAAACAACAACTCCCATGAGACACCATAACACCATTTTGAATCAAACTAGTTTGGTTTTCAGCCAAAATATTTTGCCAAAAAGGTCTCAATTTTCAAGGGAAAAAATCATTTTTGCTTAAATTTTGCACAGGGAAAAAAACCACACCTATTTTCTGAGCAGCTCTAATGTTCACATAATGCCTTGATTAATTTCAAATAATGACCAAATTTATGAAGATTATGGACTATTTATGAACAATTTGTTAATAAGTAAAAATGGGTAGTTTCATCAAATAAATTGTTACAGATAGTTTACTCACCTGTATTAATAGGTAGATTAGATAAAACTAAGAATTATTTCCAGTTATCAGTGGATTTTAATGCAAAAACAAAAGAAAGGAACTTCTTAGTGGAGAATGACAAGTTAAGAATGTCTTTTTAAAAGAATCCTTATTTAGGAGGATTCTGAAGTTTAATATTTTATTCTGGGAGGGATTATAGATATCAAGTTGTTAGAACTTGAATAATAACATTTATTAATTCATTTAATATTGAGGGTATGAACATAGGGTATTTGATAAAGAGATTTTGTCATGTGATCAGAGTGAATGTTGAGTGAAAAAAACATGAAATCTTACTGTAGTTTTTAACAAGCCATAATGCTATTGATGACTGAATAACTGATTAATGTATTATATATTAAAAGGGAACAAATACATTTTCATGATACTTGAACAAAGTGGTAAAAATATGGAAATAATAAATTAATTGAAATTGATACATATGAGGTGCTCCATCTCCCCACAGGCTGAATGACTCCTGGCTTTAGGCATTTGCATGAGGTAACTGGTACCATTTTGGCATCAATGGGATTACTCAAGTACTTAAAGTTAAGCACATGTATAAGTGTTTGCAGGATCAGGGCTTAGATATATATTCATGGCTGACAATGGGTGTTGGTAGTGGATCTGACCTGCTGCTGGAAACAGTTTAATTACAAGCAAAGATGAGATCACACCACACCCAGCATAAGAAACTGATTGAAGCCTCCTGGACGCGGATGCTTTTATTGTTAATCACTCTTAGAAACAATGAAACTAAAGTAGCTCTGGGTGGGATTGTTTAAAGAACCTGTGTAATGGGGCTTGTGTTACTAAGTCATTTATGCATGGTCTACTCACAGCTTTTGTAGTAGTATAACTATTTTGGTTAGGGGGGTGATTTTTTACAGAAACAGTTGTATCAGTACTTCCCTTAGTGTGGACATAGTTATGCCCATACAAAGATGCCTTAGGCCAGTATAGTTTATTTCGCTTCCCATATGAGAACAAACTATATTAACAGAAGCACATTTACACTAGTATAATTGCATCCAGGTTAGGGATGTTGTAGGCACACTGGTATTACTGTGATGAGCACGATATAAGAGCCTGTATAGAATAGAATAACTGTATATAGTGAAAAGAACGAGGAGTACTTGTGGCACCTTAGAGACTAACAAATTTATTTGGGCATAAGCTTTCGTGGGCTAAAACCCACTTCATCAGATGCATGCAGTGGAAAATACAGTAGGAAGATATATACATACAGAGAACATGAAAAAATGGGGGTTGCCATACCAACTCTAATGAGACTAATCAATTAGGGTGGGCTATTATCAGCAGAGGAAAAAAAAACTTTTGTAGTGATAATCAGATTGGCCCATTTCAAACAGTTGACAAGAAGGTGTGAGTAACAGTAGGGAAAAATTAGCCTGGCGAATAGTTTTTAGTTTGTGTAATGACCCATCCACTTCCAGTCTTTATTCAAGCCTATTTTAATGGTATCAAGTTTGCAAATTAATTCCAATTCTGCAGTTTCTCATTGGAGTCTGTTTTTGAAGCTTTTTTGTTGAAGAATTGTGACTTTTAGGTCTGTAATTGAGTGTCCAGGGAGGTTGAAGTGTTCTCCGACTGGTTTTTTAATGTTATAATTCTTGTCGTCTGATTTGTGTCCATTTATTTTTTTGCATAGAGACTGTTCAGTTTGGCCAATGTACATGGCAGAGGGGCATTGCTGGCACATGATAGCATATATCACATTGGCAGATGTGCAGGTGAATGAGCCCCTGATGGTGTGGCTACCACAGCTACCACTCTGAAACCTGTATATAGTCAACTGCTATAGTTAAAGTCATAGAACTTTTGAGTTAGACAAGCCCTTAGACGCTTTTGAAAACTCCACCCTAGGTGCATACTAGGACAAACATAGTTACTCCTCTGCACACACAGAGGCCCTCTTAACAGTGAAACATGCTGAAGGAGTGCACACTCCCTACATTGTACAATGCCTTAATCTGCACAAGCTCAGCGTGTGTATGACTGGAGTGGTTGGAAGTGGCTAGAGTATCCCTTGCTCCATGGATCCTCCCTTGCTCCTCTGTGGTGTCTGGAAGGCCTGTAAGGTGCTGCAGTCTGCTTCAGCCATTAGAATCATAGAACCATCATAGAATATCAGGGTTGGAAGGGACCTCAGGAGATCATCTAGTCTAACCCCTTGCTCAAAGCAGGACCAATCCCCAGACAGATTTTTTTACCCCAGTTCCCTAAATGGCCCCCTCAAGGATTGAACTCACAACCCTGAGTTTAGCAGGCCAATACTCAAACCACTGAGCTATCCCTCCCCCCTATATATTAGGCTGGAATAAGCTCTTGGGAGTGATTGCTCAGTCTGAGGAGAGGATTTCTCCCACTTTCCCCACACCCCAAGGCTCATTGCAAGTGGTTGATGGATAGATTCTCCCCCATGGTAAATAAAAATAAACTCAGAATGACTATTCTGAGATTGCATCCATTCATTCGTTTCCCAGTGGGGGAATAATCTCCTGAAGAAATTGAAAGCCTTCATAATTGCTGGGCAGCTAGGAAAAAATATTTTTTTAGCTGTGGATGGCTAATCGAAAAGAGAGAGAGAGTGCACAGCAATTTTAACATGTCACTTTTGCAACTTGTGATATATAAATTCAGGCTGCCAAATTATTAATCTGTTTCTATGAAACACATGAATGCTGAAAACTGGTGCCAGAGGCAAGGGTTATAGTTTTACATGCAGCCACCAATGCAGGCAGATCAGCTGGGGGAAAACATCTGTCACTAAGATGTCCACTGCTCATAACAATTAGTATTTAAACTATATATATATATAGTTTAGAGCTATTTTTAGAGCTATTTTTAGAGCTAGTCAAAAAATGGGGAAATGATTTCATGAACAATGTCAAGACTGAAGTTGTTTCTATTTGGCAGAGTTCAAACTGGACCCATTTTCCATTTTTTTTACAAAATTGTCTGGCGTATGCTTCATGGAAAATTGTATTGAAATCATTTTCAATCATTTTCCATTTTCCAGAAACCTGGTTTTTCAGTTGGAAAATGCAGTTTTTGGTCATCCAAAAAAATGTGAATATGATTCTGATAAAAAAAATCCATACAAAATATTGTGAAAACTGAAAATGTCAAAATGTGGACAATTTTTTGAGGAAAGTTTTTCAGTTTTGAGAAAAAGCCATTTTTTTATTAAAATACTTTTTTTGTGCTAAAAATTTCAACCAGCTCTAAAAGATTGGGCCTAGAATGGGATTGCACAAGAGTAAGGGGATTGGTAGGATATTTCAGACCATGAAGGTTTCATAAGTGGGATAATGAGCAGAGTATATTACTACTCAATATGAATTAGAGTAGTAGGATCTGGCCCATTGTTAGTAAAAGAGCATAATAAGATGTCACCTAATTGTTGTGGGAATTTTTTTTCCTCGTACAGATCTTCTTAGCCTATTCTAACTAATGAAACTGTGATATGGCAAATATGCAGCTGTGCCTCTAGTCCATGGACACATTGGTTGTATTTGTTGGCTAGCTAATCAGTAGGCACATTTTATTTCCTTCGTAACAGGCTCTTTGTTCAAGCCAGAGCTGCCACTTTCACTTCCACACAGACACCTGTCTTCAAATGCTGGGCAAAATACACCACTGGCATAAGCAAGTGAATGTCCAGTGATTCCATTGGAATGATGCCCAATTGTCCAGACTGAATTATCTCATTATTAACTTGTTCCTTTTTCACACCATGGGCTGAAAATAAAATTAGATTCATCTTTGAAAAATACAGTCTAATACATCTGGAGGAAAATAATCTAAAACATAGATGTTTGTGAGGAGGGAGAACATAGTAATGCTGAAAGAAGCTTAAAGGATGATCAGGCACAGCCAATTAGACAAGAGTTTGTAACACAATATCAAAGCAAAAATGGCAGTGAAATTTTGCACCCACAGAGTCATCACATCACAGATGAGGGAGAGAAATTCTCTATATATCACACTGGTGTGACTGCATTTGGATTAATGCAATCAGTTCTGAGCACCATGTTGCCAAAATGATATATCTCGACAAATGGAGAGAAGTTCAGATAACAGCAAATAGAAGTATAAGGTGGCTGGAGAGACTGACTTATGAGGAAAATTAAGTGTTACATTTCTATCATTTAGCTAAGTGATTACTTTGAGAGAACGTAAGAGTCCACACATATTTGCAGAGTATAAGCACAGAAGAGGGAAATGGATTATTTAGGGTGGCACGATTGGGAATAACTACCTGTGGGAGTAATAGGATGAAATTAACAAGGATAATTTAGGGTGAATATCAGAAAACACTCTCTGATTCATTTGATTGAAACATTCTCTGAAGGGACCTGTTGTAATCCCCGTTGTTTGGTCCATTTAAAACTACACTGTATGAAGCACTAGAAAATAAACTGTAAGAAGCAATTCTGCATTGAGACAACAACAATCCTGCACTGGGATGGAGGCTGAAAAAGCCCTATCAGGTCTTCTAATCTACTTTAATTTCCATTAAAATTAATATTTGCTCCTCTCCTTTGGTTTAAATTTTGCTCATCCAGTCATGAAACCTCTTAAATCTTTGCAGTCACAAAATGTGATTCTCATTCATATAAGAGTGCCTCACAGCTATTCATACTAATTAGTCAAGGTCATTTAAATACATTTTGCATGAAGCACCTTAAACACGATGTGCCATTTTGTATATTTATCAAATTTATAATCAATATGCTATTCCACAGTTACTACTGGGACCTGAGCTACACATAGAGTGCTACATGCATTCAAATTGTGCAAGCTGTCGTCTGCATAAATGAAATTAAAGTGTATGCAGTAATCATTATTCACAATACAAAAGCAATGAAAAAGTGGCCTAAATGCAGTACATTCCACAATCTGTATTTTAAGTAAATCTTAACTGTTTCTCTCCCCCCCCCTTAACAAACCTGGCATTAAACTAGCTTCGATTTCACTTTCTTTCTCCAACGTATTACCTCCACTCTATTGGTAAAGTAATTTATTCCATCCTCTGTGGAGAGCCTGGATCTCATTTGCCAGCATATTTATCTTTCCTGCCACTGCACTGTCATTCATCTGCAATCTCCACAGAATACCAGACCTGTGCAGAATTTCAATTAGGATTGATTCAACTAAATCCAGGCCACAGAATTGACGCTGACAGGGTGACCCCATGAGAATTTAATATGCTGAGTTTAAAACAAAAAACAAAAAAACAAAACAAAAAACCAGACATCAAAGTTTAACACCGTAATTCATTAAATCCTCTATACCTTCATTTTAATCTGATTCACAGTAAGCCTTTTTCAGTCTCTGTGTATTGTGTGGGTAAACTGCTCTGGAGCACTTTTAATAACCTCAAGAAAGAAATTACCATAAAAATCTCTGCTCTTTCTTTGAGGTCTAATCAACTTAAATTCAGGCAGTTTGTAATGAACAGAACAATGATTTCCACAGAGGCTGAACTACCTTCAGCTTTCCCTCCAATATATGTATACCGTCAAAAATCAATACAATGTAGGGTAATATAGATAAAATAGCTCTGCTCTTGGATCCTTGATTTGACAGACTTTCAGCAGCTTTCATCATAATCATTGACAGACTTCATCTGCTTGTCAGTTAAATGGCCTAATAGAATTTCCTAAATAATTCTGAGTTCACTAGAACATCTCTGTGGTTTTAAAGGGCACTAGCCTCAAGCAGCAGCAACAACAGTTTGAGGGTTCTTCTTACCCATCATATATAACATGACACATTGGTCTTAATTTTACGTGACCAGCTGTACATAATGAATGATTTGCTCTGATTATACATCAGAAGTGCGTGTAAGTAAAGAAGTGAAGTGTAACAATGAAAAGGGTAATACATGCTAACAACAATCCTGTGTTCAACTAGTGGCAGTGGTGGTGGTTTTGTTGTTGAAGCCAAAGGATTTTCTTGAATTTATTTTTCCTAAAGCCAGTCTTGACCAGAGGGCTACGACTACAAATTATAATAGTCTGATTTAGGTTGTAACAGGGAGGATGAGAACACACAGTAGTAAAAGAGGAATGAAGATGGAGTGGATATATTATTGGCATAAACAAATATTAAAATTTAATAAAATATGAATCAGCTTCTGCCAGATGAAATTGTTGAAAGAGATCGATTTGTTTGTGGACTCAGACACCACATTGATGAGTGTGGTATAAATAGACAATTCTACTTGTCTGTAATGTTTATTTATTTATCTTGTATTTTAATCTAATGTGAGTTTACCTGGGAATATTGCATCTAGGGCAAGCACATGTTGCATAATCCTTCATTACTTACAGTTGGAAATTCCCATTGTATAATGTTACTGTCAGCAACAGAATACCCTACAACCACCATGTAAAGGATTGCTATCTACATTTCATACCTACAGTAAAGTATGGTTCTTTCTGACCATTGTTCACAAGACCTGCAGGCATTACTTCCATAGAACATGATGATCAGTTAGTATGTATTAACAGCACTAAGATATTTAATAATCATGGGCTACATTGTGTCTTTAGTGACAGCTATGTGCAAGGGGAGGTGCATAGGCACAATGCCACAGTAGGAGTGCAGGAGGCATTGTGCCTCAGAGATGCCCTCAATAGAACAATTCTTCCAGGACTTCCCCTGTTGTGCTAATTTGCTACAGCCCTGTAGCAAATTAGACCTTGCCTTCTCTAACAAATAGTGTGTATGTACATGTATATTGGCAGATAGATTAAAATAAATAAATAAATTCCAAAACAAAACCCTCCACTGCAAACACTTAGAATCATAGAAGATTGGACTTCTCCCCCCCTGGGGAGAGGATGAGACAACAAACACATAACAAATGTTAGTCATTGTGCTTAACACACTACTGGAAGGCGCTCACATACTACAGTGATGAGAGCAATATGAGTACCTGAATAGAATAGAATAGAATAGAATGCAGCATGCTCCCTCCTTCTCTCTCATGTCAAAGTTTGGATCTGCCTACTCCCTGCCCATATCCCAACCACTTTCTCTCCGGGGAGATTGTCTGGCAAAAAAACTCTTTACTCCCTGTTGCAGCACCTTGATCTAAGATCTAGATCAGAGGTTCTCAATCTGGGGGGGATGCTCCCCTGGTGGGGTGCATAATTTATTCTGAGGGGGTAGGTGAGAAGGCAGAGTGGAGAGCGATGGCTGCTGGCCAGGGGCCCAGTTCTGAAGGCAACACCACTGCCAGCAACGGCGCAGAAGTAAGGATGGGATGGTATGGTATTGCCAAGCTTACTTCTCTGCTACTGCTGGTGGCAGCGCTGCCTTCAGAGCTGGGTGACTGGAGAGCTATATACTATATATTTCAATGGCTGTGTTTGAATTAATGCCTAACTGTTTTTAATATTTAGTGCAAGTTGCATGTTGATTATTTTTTATCAGTATCTGCACTTGTGTGATGGGGAGGAGGGGGAATAAACTACTACAGACACAAAGAAGGGGGGTGTGATCAAATAAGTTTGAGAACCACTGACCTAGATTACCCCTGTGTGACATTACATTCCATATTCCTTATGAAAATATGCTTCTGATAGGAATATGACATAACTGAGATGTACTTTATGCAAGATGGCTCATGTAAGATATCATTGGAAAGGTTATGAGTTACTGAATCTGATTATCCAATTTGTATGCCTGTATCATTTTTGTATCTGAAGTTAGGAATATTAACTATGTATCTGTATTTCAAATGTGTTACTTTGGGTGTCAACTCCAACCAGCCCTTCAGGTACAACAATGGAAAAGCCAGACAGGTCTAATGAACCATTAGCAGAAACAATGAACTGTGAAAGAGCTTACGCTTCCCGTGGATGCTGGAGACAGCCTACAAGCAATGGCTGCCACAGCCATGCAGAGACAGGAGTCTGAGTCACCTGGTACTGGATACCCCTCCGCCCCTTTTGGAATGCCAGTGATTTTCCACTAGAAGACAAAGGTTTCTCGCCTTACTCAAGAGCTATATGAGGGAGGGGAGTTACATCATCATGGTTCTCCTCTGCCTCCCTGTGATGTTGCAGTCCATATAATTTTATGAAAATATGCTAATGAGTGTGAATATAATGTAACTGGAATATGCTTCATGCAAAAGGTCTCTTGTAAGGTATCATTACAAAGCTTATAATCTACTGAGTGTGTTCATCCTATTTGTATGAATATATCATTCTTGTATCTGAAACTAGAAATATGAAATATAACTCTGAGGTCCTATTGTAATTATGCAAAGTGTGGGCCATTAATGGTGATTTGGAATCTTGATGGCTCCCATCAACTAGGACAATTGGTTGTAAATGGCTCTGTTTACTTGCAAGCCTTCCTGTGAGTCAGGCCAGGAAGAATGAAGGCATGGGGTCTCACAGGACATGTGACTATGTCACCTGGTATTGGAATCCATCTTATACCTGGTGCTTTTCCATTTAGAAGGAGGGGTGGGGACCCAGAGAGACAAAAGATTCCCACCTTGTACCAAAGCTATATAAGGGGGTGGAACAGAACAAAGGAGATTCCAGTCATGAGAAATCCCCTAGTTACCACCTGAGCTGGAGCTAACAAGAACTGTACCAAGGGAAAGGATTGGGCCCAGACTAGGAAGGAGTCCAGTCTGTGAAAGAAGCTTATTGGAACATCTCTGAGGGTAAAATTTTATCTCCAATCAGTTTCTTAATATATTAGGCTTAGACTTGCATGTTTTGTTTTTATTTTGCTTGGTAACCTACTTTGTTCTGTCTGTTATTACTTGGAACCACTTAAATCCTACTTTTTATACTTAATAAAATCACTTTTGCTTATTAGTTAACCCAGAGTAAGTAATTAATACCTGGGGGAGCAAACAGCTGTGCATATCTCACTATCAGTGTTACAGAGGGCGGACAATTTATGAGTTTACCATGTATAATCTTTATACAGAGTAAAACGGATTAATTTGGTGTTTGGATCCCATTGGGAGCTGGGTGTCTGGGTGCTGGAGACAGGAGCACTTCTTAAGCTGTTTTCAGTTAAGTCTGCAGCTTTGGGGCACGTGGTTCAGACCCTGGGTCTATGTTGGAGTAGACTGGCGTGTCTGACTCAACAAGGCAGGGTTCTGGAAGCCCAAACTGGCAGAGAAAACGGGCTCAGAGGTAGTCTCAGCACATCAGGTGACAGTCCCAAGGGGGTTTCTGTGACCGAACCCGTCACACTCCCCACCCTAAGAGACACTGAAAAACACCTGGAAGGAAGAACTGAACAGGGTGGGGGAGAAGGGTTGAGCCGAAACTGGAAGGGTGTCTAGCTTGTGAGTAATAATACCTGAGGTCTCAAGAGGGAGACCAGTGCAGCTGCCTTTTAAGACTTTCTGTAATCTGCCTGCAACAATATCTAGGGTGAGAAATACTATTTGTAACCAATTTCTTTAGTGAAACTAGCTTAGTTTGTGTGTTTGGTTTCATTTGCTTAGTAATCTGCTTGCTCTGTTTGCTACCCCTTTTACCACTTAAAATCTGCCTTTTGTAGTTAATAAAAGTTGTTTTGTTTATAATATAACCCAGTTTCTCTAATTTCAAACTGGGAGGCGAGAAGTTGTGTATACCTTCCTCCACATTGAGGGAGGAAGTGGATTTCATAATATACCTTTGGGTCTGCACGCCAAGGGAGATGGAGACCTGAGTGCTGAAGCAAAGTCTTCCCAGAACTGGTCTGCAGTTCAGTGTGGCCCTGCCTGTGTGTGTGTTAGACGAGGCTTTAAGAGCCTGGCTCAGCAAGACAGGTTAAAGGGGGCCCATACTGGCAGAACAGGTAGACTCAGTGGTATCTCAGCACATCAGGTGGCATCTCAAGGGGTCCAACCTGTCACATCCTGATACAGCTGGATGGGAGGGGAAGGTCAGTGAATACCTGCTTCACTTTGCACCTGCATTAGATCATAACCCAGCCTTATATTTATGTTTGTTTTAGTTTGTTTGTTGTAGAATTAAGATGTTAAAGAGTAGCTATTACCCAGTTTGTGTCTCAGTTTGTAATAATATATTTACTTATTGTTATAATATTCAGCCACTAGATATCTCTGTGTGGTGCCTAGAGTTCCAGAGAGGCTGAAGTCTTGGGTGAGACAGGGAAACAAAGCTGGAACTCAAGCTGTGTGGAAGCAAAGCCTCCTTGTGATTGTAGCTGTACCTGTTTTCTTTAATAAATGGCTTCTATTTAAGAAAGACTTTACATAACATGACACTATTCATGTTAAAATAAGACAGTAAGAGAGATATTGTCTGCATATTTAGGGGATCTATTCTTCTAGAGATATTATTTTCAATAATCTAAAGGATTATATATGTGTGTGTGTGTGTCTGCGCACGCACACACACACACATGCAACCTATATGTGTTATTAAACTTCAACCAAATAACAGGGAATTACAAAATCTCTCAAGATGTAGGGTGAGGATAGATTATGATGATTATTATTTTGGTAGGACCTAGAGGCCCCAGTCAGGGATTAGGGCTCCATTGTGCTAGTTGCTGTAAGCACGAATAATGAAAATATGGCCTTTCCCTACACAAGGAGGAAGGTGGGGGAGGCCTCCTGATTCATACTGAGAAAGTAGGACAATCGGCTAGCTATCTTAGGTGCCTATACACAAACGCAAGAAGCCTGGGAAACAAGCAGGAAGAACTGGAAGTCTTGGCACAGTCAAGGAACTATGATGTGATTGGAATAACAGAGACTTGGTGGGGTAACTCACATGACTGGAGCACTGTCATGGATGGTTATAAACAGTTCAGGAAGGACAGGCGGGGGAGAAAAGGTGAAGGAGTTGCACTGTATGTAAGAGAGCAGTATGATTGCTCAGAGCTTCAGTATGAAACTAGAGAAAAGCCTGTTGAGGGTCTTTGGGTTAAGTTTAGGGGCGAGAGCAACAAGGGTGATGTCATAGTGGGCATCTGCTGTAGACCTCTAGACCAGGAGGATGAGGTAGATGAGGCTTTCTTCGGACAACTAACAGAAGTTTCCAGATCACAGGCCCCGGTTCTCATGGGGGACTTCAATCACCCTGACATCTGCTAGGAGAGCAATACAGCAGTGCACAGAGAATCCAGGAAGTTTTTGGAGAGTGTTGGGGACAACTTCCTGCTGCGAGTGCTGGAGGAACCAACTAAGGGCCATGCTCCTCTTGACCTGCTGCTCACAAACAGGGAAGAATTGGTAGGGGAAGTAGATGTGGGTGGCAACCTGGGCAGCAGTGACCATGATATGGTCGAGTTCAGGATCCTGAAGAAAGGAGAGCAGCAGAATACAGACCCTGGACTTCAGAAAAGCAGACTTTGACTCCCTCAGGGAACTGATGGGCAGGATCTCCTGGAGGCTAATATGTGGGGGAAAGGAGTCCAGGAGAGCTGGCTGTATTTTAAAGAAGCCTTATTTAGGGCACAGGAACAAACCATCCCAATGTGCAGAAAGAATAGCAAATATGGCAGGCGACCACTTGACTTAACAGAGAAATTTTTGGCAAGCATAATCACAAAAAGGAAGCTTACAAGAAGTGGAAACTTGGACAGATGAGTAGGGAGGAGTATAAAAATATTGCTTGAGCATGCAGGGGTGTAATTGGGAAGGCCAAAGCACAACTGGAGTTTCAGCTAGCAAGAAATGTGAATGGTAACAAGAAGGGTTTCTACAGGTATGTTAGCAACAAGAAGAAGGTCAGGGAAAGTGTGGGACTCTTACTGAATGGGGGAGTGTAGCGGGGTGAACGCCCGTTCCAGCCCTGAAGGGGTTGGAAAAGCCCTGCAGAGGGCTGGGGCTGTGTAAAGGGGCAAAACCCCGCCTGATTGGGGAAGTGGCTGCAGCTGGGGCCATGCCCCAAACTGAGCCACTCAGCCTTATAAGAAGGCCAGGGTAGCCAGAGCAGAGCAGTCTCCCTCTGACAGGAGAGAGAGACAGGCCTGGTCCATATAGGTATTGGGGTTGCACAGGGGCAACCTGAGGGTGGGTAAAGGCAGCCAGTCCAAACCCCTTGTTGCCGGTGATGATTGGCTGATAGACTGCAGTCTGCCCCAGGGCGCGGGGGCCAGATGGTGACTGGCAGTAGCCATAACTGAGGCGACATTGGGATAGGAGGTGGGGGTTCCCCTGGGTGGGGAGACCCAGAGAAAGAGTGGGGTACTGCCGGGGGGGGGCAGCACCTAAGCCAAGGGCACCGGGGTCCGGGAGGGACACGGGGCCAACGACAGGCGGATCACTGGCCTGCAGAGGGCGCTCCAGAGGCTGGTGAGCTAATTCCCGGTACGACCAGCAGGAGGTGCCGCAGGGGTGAGTCCACGCCTGATTACAGGGAGGCAACCCAGTGACAGATAACGTGGATAAAGCTGAATTACTCAATGCTTTTTTTGCCTCAGTCTTCACAGACAAGGTTAGCTCCAAGACTGCTGCACTGGGCAGCACAGTATGGGGAGAGGTGAGTAGCCCTCAGAGGTGAAAGAACAGGTTAAGGACTATTTAGAAAAGCTGGACATGCACAAGTCCATGGGGCTGGATCTAATGCACCCGAGGGTGCTGAGGTAGTTGGCTGATGTGATTGCAGAGCCATCATCTTTGAAAATTTGTGGCAATTGGGGGAGGTCCCGGATGATTGGAAAAAGGCACATATAGTGCACATCTTTAAAAAAGGGAAGGAGAATCTGGGGAACTATAGACCAGTCAGCCTCACCTCAGTCCCTGGAAAAATCATGGAGCAGGTTCTCAAGGAATCCATTTTGAAGCACTCGGAGGAGAGGAAGGTGATCAGGAATAGTCAACATGGATTCACCAAGGGCAAGTCATACCTGACCAACCTGATTGCTTTTATGATGAGATAACTGGTTCTGTGGATATAGGGAAAGCGGTGGATGCGATATAACTTGACTTTAGCAAAGTTTTTGATATGGTCTCCCACAGTATTCTTGCCAGCAAATTAAAAAGTATGGATTGGATGAATGAACTATAAGGTGGATAGAAAGCTGGCTAGATCGTCAGGCTCCATGGATAGTGATCAACGGCTCGATGTCTAGTGCCCCACAGGTCGGGGAGCGGAGTGCCCCAGGTCAGTCCTGGGGCCGGTTTTGTTCAACATCTTCATTAATGATCTGGATGATGGGATGGATTGCACACTCAGCAAGTTTGTGGATGACACTAAGCTGGGGGGAGTGGTAGATATGCTGGAGGGTATGGATAGGGTCCAGAGTGACCTAGACAAATTGGAGGATTGGGCCAAAAGAAATCTGATGAGGTTCAACAAGGACAAGTGCAGAGTCCTGCATTTCGGATGGAAGAATCCCATGCACTGCTACAGGCTGGGGACCGACTGACTAAGTGGCAGTTCTACAGAAAAGGACCTGGGGATTACAGTGGACGAGAAGCTGGATATGAGTCAACAGTATGCCCTTGTTGACAAGAAGGCTAATGGCATATTGGGTTTCATTAGTAAGAGCACTGCCAGCAGATCGAGGGAAATGATTATTCCCCTCAGTTCAGCACTGGTGAGGCCACATCTGGAGTATTGCATCCAGTTTTGGGCCCCCCACTACAGAAAGGATGTGGACAGATTGGACAGCATACAGCAGAGGGTAAGAAAAATGATTAGGGGGCTGGGGCACATGACTTATGAGGAGAGGCGGAGGGAACTGGGCTTATTTAGTCAGCAGAAGAGAAGAGTGAGGGGGGATTTGATAGGAGCCTTCAACTACCTGAAGGGGGGTTCCAAAGAGGCTGGAGCGAGGCTGTTCTCAGTGGTGGCAGATGACAGAACGAGAAGCAATGGTCTCAAGTTGCAGTGGGGGAGATCTTGGTTGGATATTAGGAAAAACTATTTCACTAGGAGGGTGGTGAAGCACTGGAATGGGTTACCTAGGGAGGTGGTGGAATCTCCATCCTTAGAGGTCTTGACAAAGCCCTGGATAGGGTGATTTAGTTGGGGTTGGTCCTGCTTTGAGCAGGGGGTTGGACTAGATGACCTCCTGAGGTCTCTTCCAGCCCTAATCTTCTATGATTCTATGATTTTACATCTTCCATCTTACAAAGTATACACTGAATGTCCCACAGAAACCAAGTCAAGTTTATCAGTAGTAAGTCACACGTGTATCCTAGAAGAACACATTCATTATGTGATAATTGAATATACAGCATGCATTCATCCCAAAGTACACATTTTCATCAGTTATATATTTATCACTAATAGCTTTAGAAATACAGCTTGAGAGACTGAATCTAAAAGACCATGTGTTACAGCAAAGGGTGTGGTGGCACAATATAATAGTAAGAAAAGCATATTGTAGCCTTAAGAGTCTAGTCAGCAGTGCTCTTTAATCAGCCTGGCATGTTAATCACATTATAGAGCACTGCTACGCTGAACTGTATGTTTAATAAAGGTAAGCAGTCAAAGTAACCAAAAGGAGTATGCATGGCTCATTTCTCTAATTTCTGTGTGTCAAATCCCGAGGTACTTATTCCATTTTTACTCTGACAAACTTAAACTGAGTCTTTAACTCAGGTAAACTTAAACTCAATGGGAATTTGCCTGAATGAGAACAAGAACCTAATTTACTCAATGACTGACAGGAGAAAAATCACAAATAATGTATTTGCCTAATATTGTTTGACCTTCTAAAGAGCTGACTGAATAATATAAAATGTGTTCATTAATAATGTATTTGATGATTCACAGGGAAAAATGGCCTAATATATTATTCACAGATATTATTCAACCACTTCTTATAAATCCAGAGTATAAAAGCTAAGCCCCAGTTCTCCGGTGAGTTCTACCCAAGGAATCCCTTATGCCCATGAGGTACTCTATGAGGTCAATTCAATGACTGTTTCAATCAGCTCTTTAAACGATCACCAGTAAGTCAACAGGGCTCTGAGTCTGTGCTCATTGCAGGACCAGGCCCTAACCAAAAATGTCAGGGTTTGGTTCTTTATTATTTAGCTGTGTTACAGTGAGTACGTATCTGACAGATTGATAGATCTTCCCATTTGGATGCTGAAAGCCGATTGTACCTACAGAAAAAAACAATACATGAGCAGGTAAAATATTTCAGAAAATTATTAATTAATGAAAATGATTATTTATTACTACTATTAAGAGCAGTAATAATTATTTATTACAAATAGTATATTAATGAAAAGTCTGATACTTTTACAGAATATCCATGAGCAAACTGTAATATTTTCACATTTGTTTTATTTTAATTTTTTAAAAAGTTTTGTGGAGATATGTTCCATCATGTTGCTTTCTCATGAGCTGTTGACCAGGAGTGCAGTTCTTCACTGTGCAGATGGACAGCACAAGTCCTATGTATCACTTACATCCCATGCAAGCCCTGGAAATAGGTGATGTATACTTCTTGTCCTAGCTGTCTACACAGGGATGAAACTGATGTAACTGAAATATGATTTATGCAAAAGGTCTCTTGTAAGGTATCGTTACACATCTTATAATCTACTGAGTGTGTTCATCCTATGTGTATGCATGTATAATTCTTGTATCTGAAGCTAGAAATATAAAGTATAACTCTGAGGTCCTATCGTAATTATGCAAAGTGTGGGCCATTAATGGTGGTTTAGAATCTTGATGGCTCCCATTGACTAGGACAATTAGTTGTGGATGGATTATTTACCTGCAAGCCTTCCTGTGTACTGTTGGCCAGCCCATAGGTAATGAAGAATGAGGTCTTACAGTGACATGTGACCATGTCACCTGATAATGAAATCCATCTTAAATCTGGTACGTTTCCATTTAGAAGGAGGGGTGGGGACCCAGAGAGAGACAAAAGAATCCCACCTTGTGCCAAAGCTATAAAAGGAGGTGGAACAAGACAAAGGGCTGCCAGTCATGAGAAAACCCCTAGTTACCACCTGAAATGTATGCTGGAACTAACAAGGACTGTACCACGAGAAAGGATTGGGCCCAGACTAGGAAGGAGTCCAGTCTGTAAAAGAAGCTTATTGGAACATCTCTAAGGGTGAAATATTACCTGTAATCAGTTTCTTAATGTATTAGGCTTAGACTTGCGTGTTTTGTTTTATTTTGCTTTGTGACTTACTTTGTTCTGTTTGTTATTACTTGAAACCACTTAAATCCTACTTTTTACACTTAATAAAATCACTTTTGTTTATTAGTGAACCCAGAGTAAGTGATTAATACCTGGGACAGCAAACAGCTTTGCATATCTCTCTATCGGTATTATAGAGGGTGGACAATTTATGCGTTTGCCCTGTATAGGCTTTATTTAAAATGGATTTATTTGGGGTTTGGATCCCACTGGGAGCTGGGTCTCTGGGTGCTGGAGAGGTAACCTGCTGAGCTGTTTTCGGTTAAGTCTGCAGCTTTGGGGGTGTGGACTGGAACTGTATCTGTGTTGCAGCAGGCTAGTGTGTCTGGCTCAATAAGGCAGGGTTCTGGAATCCTAAGCTGGCAGGGAAAACGCGCTCAGAAGTAATTTTAGCACGTCAGGTGACAGTTTCAAGGGGGTGTCTGTGACCAAACACATCACATGGGCTACACCCGGTTAGCCCCCAGGCCCACCCAAATCTGAGCCCATATGAATTCAGAAGCTGATGTCCACATGGCTGTCGATCAGGAATTCCTGGCTGTGGAATGGGTGGATCTTGGTCTGTCTGCAGAACGCCATTGCCAACAGGGAGCGGTGTAGAGCAGCCTATCAGTCCCACCACTGCCTTCACCCAGCACCGCAAACGTCTCCTGACCATGGACAACTTCAAGAAGATCCAGGCCCTGCACAGGAGCCTACTGGCCCTCCCATCCAGTCTCAACCCATGCCAGCCAGTGAGGCCTGTCTCTACTGGCCAATCCAGCCCCCAGGTTTCCTGCTCTCATATCCCTTCTCTGTACCTTGCTACCCCTCCATGCCCCAATCCTGCTCCCCAGCCTGCAAATATAATATGCAATATAATATAATAACATGCTATATATATTATTTGCTGTGACATCAGACCTTTGGGCATTGCCTGTCCACCATAAGTTGGGACCCACCCAAATTTACACTTCTAGCTATGCCACTGCCCTCTGAGTATTGGTGTGATTATTCTTTATGCCATCCACACTTCACAAGTACAAGGAGAATTAAAGTGGCTGTACAAGCAGATTCCGTGTGAATTGTTACATGTGCCAGGTTTCTCATATATATGTGTGAATACTTGCTTTCCACAAACATTTATGCGAACAAGTATTTTGTATGAATTTTGGTGGACAGCAAATACAATGTAACGCCACAATCTCAAATATCTTTTTCTGGGACTGATAGGGAAAAGGGTAATGGCTCCTTTAGGTGTGTCCACCACTCCTCAGAAGTTGGGAAAGAAGGGTGGCTGGGAGGGAGAAAGCATCACCTGAGCAGGACAGCTGAGTGTTGGGGCTCAGGTAAACTATTGGTCTCTCCAGCCTGAGCCTTCCTCATGCCTGGAACTGGCACCACCTAGTGGCAGGTGCCAGTGCAGGTACTCATTCCATAAAGGGTCCGGTTCCCTGGTGAACTAGAATTGGAAGACATTCCCTAAAGTAGCTGAGGAATGGGGTTGGGCTCCTAGTACAGTGAGGAAACAACCCCCTCCCCCCAGCTCTTTAACCTTTATATGAGAAGAGCGTGTTGGGGTCCCAGTCACAGGTTGGGGACTAGCTGTGAAGGGGTAGAGGACTGACAGCTGCCCTCCACCAGGTGGAAACAATTAAGGAATGAATCATGATTTGCACTGTATGGGTTATTGATGATTAGTTCCCAGATGAGTTATGGTAATAAAGTTGCCACCTAACTAAACCACAGCCCTTGCATCTTGTCTTTCATCCTGTATGTCCAGGGGAAAAAACATAGGAAGACAGTTGAAGCAAATTCAATTTCTCATTCAAACGAATATTTGCTGGAAACTTCTCATGCTACTGGATTTTCCACAAAAATAACAGGAGTACTTGTGGCACCTTAGAGACTAACAAATTTATTAGAGCGAAGAAGTGGGTTGTAGCCCACGAAAGCTTATGCTCTAATAAATTTGTTAGTCTCTAAGGTGCCACAAGTACTCCTGTTATTTTTGAGGATACAGACTAACACGGCTGCTACTCTGAAACCTGGATTTTCCAGGCACTATACTCAATAATAGTATCTATATACTGTCCAAAGTGTGCTAAACCTTTTGCAGATAGCAAGACAAGATCTCTGCCTAGAAGAGTATATGATCTAAGGCTCCAGTCCTGCAATTACACACATACTTACCTTTACACAGAAGAATAATGCTATTACCTTCAATGGAACTGCTCACGTAAAATTAAGCTGGTCCATAACTGTGTCCAGAATCAGAGCCTAAGTAAGCGAGGAGCAAATGGAGTGCAACATACACAAGTGAGAGAGCGAGTGGTAATGTTCAGCATAAGTTTGATCTTGTGTAAGTCAACTTCAAGTGGAATTGAATCAGGCCCAAAGTGTGTTATTTCCACACTGTGGGGAGGCTTTATGTTTTTGTTTATTTTTCCCCTTTCATTTTCACTTCAGGAAACGTAGGAGGTAGGGTGCTGGGAAGAGGATTAATAGGACTTGTGAGAATTTTAAGAAGGGATTTATTTGAATTAAATATTCTTTTCTTCGGAGACTATACCCTGATCAGAATAAGAACTGACAAGACATAACCCAAGGCAACTAGCATAATCTTATCTGCAGTAACTTTTAACTAATACTTTCATTATGATGTAGTTTCAGGTTAGGTAACCTGAGCGGGGGGGGGGGGGGGAGGGAATGTTACAAAGGCCAACAGGCAAATTCAGACAGTGTAAGCAGGTTCAAGTTCAGTTACTTCGGTGGCATTGCCCCCACTTACATCATGTCTGGATTTGTCCTTAGCAATCTCAGATGCTTTTTGAGGATCCTACAAAAGATTTGGAAAGAAAATATTTTAATGAACCCATCCCGAGGAGCCAAAGATGACAAAAACATATTGCAGAAGGCTTAAAGTTTGATGGGAAATGTGTTTTTTTTCCCCTTGACTGATTGGATAGCTTCCACATAGATGAAATACATGCTAAATTATTTACAGATAATTACATCGCTGTGCTGTTGCTAAAATATTAAGACACCGTTGTCCCAGAGGAGATATTGTGACAGACATTGGCACATCAAGTAATGAATAGCTGTGGGGTAATGAAGAAAAGAGCTACCACAAGACCCTGGAATTAGGAAACAGAATGTTTGTAAGTAATCCACTCTCAAGGAAAAAATGTCACTTACTTTTCTTCTACTAATTACGTATAGAACAAATGTTCAACATTTGGTGGATGTTGCTTCAAGGCAAAAAAAATTTCTGGAACTAGACTAAAGCCCTCCCCCACCCCCATTTCATTATAAGAAAGTTTAACCAAGAAATATTTAAAAAATAACCTTCAGCTAAAAATGTATTCAAATACAACACTAATGAATTTGGCAGCTGTCAGTATAGGGTACAGGTCAAACATGACTAGTGAGGAGGAGAGAGAGCCTCACTACCATGTGAGTGACTGGTACACTCATGGTTATCTCAAAAAGAAAGGGGGATTATTATTCCATGCCAAAGAGTGCATCGGTAGGAAGGGCATTCCAAAGATATGTAGCCTATGTGAAGTTTGATGTTACCCGCCATATTGCAAAAAGACTGCATTACTAAAAGGTCCATCTGAGGATCTAAGATAGATAGATAGATAGATGTATCTGTTATGGCCTGACCACATTGACTCCACTAGAACCAGGATTTCACCCCAAAAATTCAGAATTGCAAGATGGTAGAATATCCTGGCAGAAAAAAAAAACAATTTGGGCAGCAAGGTCTTTTTCTCAATGGTTTGTGTCTATTATAACAAATAAAGTAATTGAATATCATCAGAAAGTAAACAGAAAATCTTCCCCATCCTGCCCCACTTTGGGGTTCAGCTCAGTCCCATCACAGCTGGGGAGGGAATCTGTCACTCACCAGGGCTGACTTTAGGACCTGCGGGGCCCGATTTGAATACCCAGCGGCGGTCCGGGTCTTCGGCGGCACTTCGGCGGTGGGGGGTCCACTCCGCATCTTCTGCGGCATTGAAGGACCCCCCACCGCCGAAATGCCGCCGAAGACCCCAGAGCGGACACACACCCCGCCGCCGAAATGCCGCTGGAGCAGACTGCCGCCGGGTGAGCCTAAGGCGCAGGGCCCTCTTAGGCGTGGGGCCCTCTTACCCGCGGGGCCCGATTCCGGGGAATCAGGGGAATCGGCCTAAAGCCTGCCCTGCACTCAGTGTTACCCAAACACTCACTCTTATAACACTTTCTCTGGGTGTTTGTACAAGGGGAGGACAAAAATGTGCTGAACTCTTGTTCACCAGACACCACATCTTACAAATTCAGGCCATGATCCTGCAATCAGACTTCTGCAGATGCAAGGGACCAAGTGCATGGATCTGACAGCAGGATTGGCCAGCAATATTAGAAGTAGTTAAGATACCAGTACTTTACTATACATTTGAAGAGTAGCTAGCCGTATATTACCTGCTGTTACCCTTTAGTACAAAATTTGTCATATAAGCAGTGGTGACTGAGGTCCCTATTAAGCAAAACACTTAAGCATGTGCTTAACTCTGAGTGAAGTCAATGGGATTTAAGCATGTGCTTAAAGTTAGGCATATCTTGACTTTAGTAAGGCTTCCATTACTGTCTCACATGAGCATCTCATAAACAAACTAGGAAAATACAACCTAGATGGAGCAATTAAAAGATGGGTGCATAACTGGTTGGAAAACTGTTCTCAGAGTGTAGATACCAGAGGTTCACAGTCAAGCTGAAAGGGCATATCAGGTGGGGTCCTGTAGAGATTAGTCCTAGGTCTGGTTCTGTTCTGTTCAATATCATCAATGACTTAGATAATGGCATAGAGTACACTTATAAATTTTGCAGATGATACCAAGCTGGGAGGGGTTGCAAGTGCTTTGGAGGACAGGATTAAAATTCAAAATGATTTGGACAAACTGGAGAAATGGTCTGAAATAAATAGGATGAAATTCAATAAGGACAACTGCAAAGTACGCAACTTAGGAAAGAACAATCAGTTGCACACATACAAAATGGGAAATGACTACCTAGGAAGGAGTACTGCGGAAAAGGATCAGGAGGCTATAGTGGATCACAAACTAAATATGAATCAACAGAGTAACACTGTTGCAAAAAAAACCACAGGCATATTTCTGGGATGTATTAGCAGGAATATTGCAAGCAAGACAGAAGAAGTAGTACTTCTGCTCTACTCTGCGCTGATACAGCTTCAACTGGAGTATTGTGTACAGTTGTGGGGGCCATATTTCAGGAAAGATGTGGGCAAATTGGAGAAAGTCCAGAGGAGAGCAAAAAAAAAATGGTTAAAGGTCTAAAAACATGACCTATAAGGGAAGATTTTAAAAATTGAGTTTGTTTAGTCCGGAGAAGAGAAGACTGAGAGGGGACATGATAACAGTTTTCAAGTATATAAAGGTTGTTACAAGGAGGAGGGAGAAAAATTGTTCTCATTACCTCTGTGAATAGAATAAGAAGCAATGGGCTTAAATTGCAGCAAGGGTGATTTAGGTTGGACATTAGGAAGTTTTTCCTAACAAAGTAGTTAAGCACTGGAACAAATTGGCAAGGGAGTTTCTGGAATCTCCATCATTGGGAGTTTTAAAGAGCAGGTTAGACAATCACCTCTCAGGGATGGTCTAGCTAATACTTAGTCTTGCCTTGAGTGTAGAGGACTGGACTAGAAGACCTCTCGAAGTTCCTTCTAGTCCTATGAATCTATGATTCTATGTGCTTAACCTCTTTCCTGAAAAGGGATGGATTTAAACATATGCTTAAAGGGCTTTTTGAATTGGGGCCATAAACAATATTAGTTTTTTTGCAAACAATATTTATCATATTAGTTATGACTGTGGAAATTTTCAATCGCAAAATGTGCAGTGGAAGTCAATGTGGATTAAGCCCCACAACTTCATGCATGCCTTTCAAAATCTCCTCCCTAGAGTACATAGATTCTGCAGCATCAGGCCATACTTATGTGAATATTCTAACTATGTTCTATGAATAGGGTTTTGGAGAGTTGGGCCCATCATTAATATAGGAAAAGGTGAATATAACTTAACACATGAAACAGAAAACCAGCCAAAAGATGTAATCAGCCCCTCAGAAAAAAACTCAGGTTGCTTTAAATAGAGTGGAAAGGTTGAGAATGAAGTATTACTTACAAAGCCAAACCTTCAGAGAGATACTGTTAACTTTTTCCTCCATTCAAAGCCAAGCAATGTCTCCTTACATTTGTTTCTCCATGTGAAATGTTGCTTGAACCAGGTTATATGATTTTTTTTTTTTTGCCTGGTGACACAACGTGATGTGCCCTGATGAAATGTGACATGCTTGTCAGTTTTTGTTAAAAGTGAATAAAAATTGGCAAATATCCATGTGATTTGAATGTTTTCCCATTACTGGTGCCTGGCAGGTATTAAGCTATTGGCATATATATATATATTACGCTTTAACTGTGCTGTTATTCTAAGGATATATATATATATAAACAGCTCATCGGAAACTTTAAAAAAGAAATATGTTTGTAAACAATTCTGCTCAAAAATATATAAAGCAGAATATATCTGTGAATTCTCTCCTCCTTGCCTCTGAACAAATACCATAACCATTTCCACAGCAAATAACTGTGATTGTGACCTACGATTTCAGCTGAGCATAAAGCAGCATGAGCAGATTAGCACCTAAGAAAAAAGATTGTTTGCCTGTAAATATCTTAGTGACAGAAGCTGCTAGATATACAACTAGAATTGTTTCTAATTCCAGAGCCTGATTCACTGCCAGGTTCCTCCAGCTTCCACAGGAGGGAAAGGTTTAAGAACATCTTCCCAGGAAGCCTCCACCAACAGGCTTCTGAGGAGCGCAGGCTGTAAAATAAAAGATACCCTCCCTTGGTGGAAACCCCCAAAGAGGGCAAAGGTTAAAATACCATCTACCATCTCCCAAGAAATATCTCTCTGGGGTTTTATCATCACTGCCAAAAAGGTGTGTCTTTACTGCATGATAACTAATGTGCATTAGTTATCCCTCCTTAAAATCCTAGTGGAGACAAGACACTGTAGTTTTACCATGAGGTAAATTAGGTAAGGTCAACCATGAGTGGGGGCCATAGTGTGGACCTCACTTTGCTATTTTGCAGGACAAACTACAGGTGCCCTGCCTCCACTAGGATTTTACAGCGAGATAACTATTGTTTGTTAATTATCCTGCTGTATAGTCTCCATCACCACCATTTTGGAAATGAAGACATAGCCTGGAATATAGCTATCCCCATTGGTGATGGATAATGCAGCTTGCCCGCCCTCTGCCCTTTTCCATGAGTGGGGGTGAATCTAACCCACAATGGCAGGGGGAGGGTCAGACTTCTAGATTGCATCAGTACTCCTTTAGGGAGAGATTTTCAAGGGCACAAATAGGAGTTAGAAGCCCAACGCCTACTAACTGAAAGCCAATTTGTGCTTTCTGAAGAATCTCCTACTAACAGTTAGGGCAAGCTGCTAATGATGCAGACATTTTCATTAGTGGCCTCATATGCATCCCACCTTCCACGAAAATGAGTCAGTCTATTCTCCTTCTGTCACTCTCTAAAACTTTAATCTAGTACAACAGAAAAAAAAGATATCAAACATGTTCACCTCTGTACATTTCATTGCAACAAATGTAGAGAAATGGTCAAATGTACCTTGATTCAATAAGCATGTAAGTGACAAAAGATAATATGTTAAAAATATGCAGCTTAGGGCATAATCAGAATTCATTTCAAGTAGGTACTAAATTCTAGTCTTAGATTTACTTGTTAGTGTCACAGATAAAAAGGATTAATTAAAGAAGTCTGCACTAGATAGATAAAGGACTCCACTGGATTTTGTTAATTTTCTTGGAATAAGGAGCAGTAATAACATAGCCCAGCTTGGAGTTTTATGCCACCTTGAAATGGATTCCAGCTATGTCCCTGCTTGAAAATGTACAAATCTACAAATTAAAGAAAGATCTGCAATCTGTCGCAAAGAATTGTGGCCTGCAGTCATTTTCTTTTACATTAGCAGTAGCATACCATAAAATCTAACTAAAACTATTCCAATTAAAATTAGGTGAATGCTCCATATTTATTTCAATAAGCATCATGCAAACTCAGAAAAAACACCCCATAATTCAAGAAAATACATTATGAAATGAATCATATTATATGTGATTTGTGGTGCCAGCTTGATGCTCTATCAATAAATCAAATTAAATTGCATTATAACCTCTCTGATATAACCTTGTCCTTTAAATTATTTATTACCTACATACATATTTTCAGAATGTAGGTATGCTTTATGAGGACTGAAGATGCTGTGTATAATAAACTCTCACTTGTACCTGTGCATGGAGAGAAGGACAGAAGTACTTAGAATTTTTATAGTAACATTGTTTTCTTTCTTTCTTTCTTTCTTTCTTTCTTTCTTTCTTTCTATGAAGAAGAGAAGAATTTTGCATCACTGAAAGAAGTTTCACTAGCAAATGTCCGTTCTTGCATAGATTATAGTGAGTGTACAAACAATAAGATGAACAAATCCATAGTAAAATATAGAGATACATGAAAATACATAATAGATTATGAAATTAGATTATAGAGTAAGAGTTCAAAACATTTGCTACCCAAAACAAAGGTTTGTAAATAATAACATTTTGAAAATATCAAAAATATATTGGACACTGAAACCTGAAGATACTAGTATTAAAAACTTCAGTTAAAGATGTAAACGGAAACAAAAAGAAACTCTCTCTCTCTTTAGTTTTTCAGAGTTTCCAGTTCTTCGGATCAAAAGCATATAAATAGTTATTTTATCAGATTCACAAAACTCAGATTATTTAAAGGAATCCATATGGCAGAATCTTCCCTTTAAATCAAGGAAAATATTACTTGTAAGGAAGGAGGGCATTGTCTCTCTAGTCCTTGTGAAAAAGAATTCACAAAGAGGACGGCTAGAAAAAGTTATATCCTGGCCCAGTTTTTTATGACATGGATGTCATGTGAGCAGGATTGGTATCTACTTTCTCAGGATTGGTATCTACTTTTTTATGACTACTTTCTGTTATAGTCATAAACTACTAAGCAAATTTGGTCAAATTTTCCACATTAAATTTTTCCCTCAAACAAATCCCACCCTTTTTAAACCATTTTTTTCCATGAAAAATTTACATTTTTTCTTGTTTTTTTTTACTTTTCACAAATGTTTCATGCTTTTTAAAATTCGTTCTCAAAATTATCTTTATTATCATTATTATTATTATTTTATTTACCACTGGTGGTAATCTCAGTGCTACAATGGAGAAAAATCTACTATTGGTCATTGATTATTTAAACATAGTGCGTCCTAGCTGATCTTCATTCTTATGGGCAAATTCTAAAGTTCAGTGTCCCGTACTGCATCAGTTACATACTGTCAGTTAGAAACATGCATCAGATTCATCTCAAAGTTATTCCTGTGATTCTAAAATACATGGGGAAACTGACATAAAAGGATGCCCCCCTATCTTACCCTGGTGCAGTGTAGCTCTGTCTCCCTGTCGTCGCCCCCCCCCACACACACACACACACCAGCATTGGGCTACAATGCAGCCCAATATAAATTAAGAACATAAAAACAATGCAGATGTTTAGCAAATCCATCAAATAAATCAGGCGAGGAAAAGTAGTTCTAAATGAACATACACCTATGAGCCCTTTTTATATATTTAAAAGCCTCTGTTTTTAAACTGTATGCTTAATTTTTATTCCTAATTCAGCAAGATTCTATATCAAAGTATAATGGCATTAGCTGAAGCCTGTTGAAATCAATAGGAGACTTTCCATAGACTTGATGAAGGTCCTGAAGCCCCAGTTGAACATTGTGCCAGGGCCCCTTTGTGCCATCTAGATTTAAGCCCCCAAGGGGAATATTCCTCAGTGCAGGAGAGCCCTTAAGCCTGGTGCAGAACTGCCTCTGGGGTAGGGCAGCGGCAGGATATGGATTGGGGCATGAGGATATGGGTCAGGACAGACCTGTGCCCTGCCAATTCTGCCACCCAGGCAATGGCCTAGGGAGGCAATTACAGCAGGGATGCAGTTAGGTCAACTCTTACTACAAATGGAAAAACCCAGTTACTTTTAAAAGGTGCATTCTACTATCAGTCCTGTTACTGTAATGAAATGAGAGAACTTTCTCATTTTTTTCATAGCCTGTTTTAAACTGGTAAAAGTCTTTTGAAAATGAGCTCACGTTATTATCCTTTGCTATTGACTTGGACCCCAACAAGTAAGACCTCTCCTTGAGGAGCAAAATAAAATAACCTCTAGAGGAATGTTAACTGCCTTAAGCAACTGGTTTGTATTAAAACACTTGATTGAAAAAGATTAGCTATTGAAAAAAGAACAAAAGGTAACAGGGCAGAGTGGTCATTCATTATTTATTTTATGAAAAAAAACTATTTCCATTTTATAAAGTTGGGATAATCTGGTTTTCTCATACGACTGGAATAGTAAATTCTCCATTTTTCTTTTACTGTAATCAATAGGGGACATAACCACGTCAAGTAGTGATGTGTGGGCCTGCCAAATCATATTTATCTTGATCAGATGGTGGAGGCTGATGTTCTTGATCCTGGCTGTTCTGCCACAGCTAATATTGTTGATAAATGAATACTTATTCACAGCTTTCAAAGTTGAAGATCCTCTTAATGAATGCCTACTAAAACAGATACATGTATTCCACCTAATTGCATCATGGATTTCAGCCATGATCTAATGGTATTAATTCATCCTGGTCTTGCACTCACAAACACTTTGTCTATGTTTCACATATCAGCTGATCTCTCTTTATGTGTTCTCAACGAACCAAGAGATTTCTATGTCAACTCTTACTAAATAAAATATACTAGGATGATTTAAAATTTGAGTGAGTGCTTCCGTTCATTCGGAAACGAAACCCCCAAGGATTTTTTTTTTACCAGAGTATTGAAATGGTAACAAGTGTAACGCCAATACCTTGCTAAACTATATAAACATAAGAAGCGAATTAGATTAGCGGCTGAGTCTCAAAACATGAAATATATATTAACCCCATTGATACTACCACCAGCTTCTAATCAGAGAACCAGTCTTAAAGTCAATAATTTAGGATGAAATTCACGCTGTCCAAGACGCTGCCTAAATTGGTCATAGGTGAACAATGGATGGGGATTGGAATCATCCCTCCAAACTGAAGCTAGCACACAGCGCATCCATGTTACAGCTTCATGCAACTTCCACAGCGTCCTGGGTGGAGAAGTGACCAAAGACTGTTACACTCCTTATTACACAGGATCCCATGTGAGTGGCTCAGTGGTGTGTGTGAGCCTGTTGGCCATATTCCTGCCACTCCTGAACTCTTGCATAAACTGCTCAGGTGCAGAAATGCTTGTAGCATCAAGGCCTTAATATTTGGGATAAGCTTCTGAACAAATCAGCACACAAACTTTTGGGGGCCTTTTCAAACCAAAAGGAACCTTTTACAAATTTATGTATGTAAAAAGACATCCCACAAGGCTCTCCATCACTAATTTAGACCCATCTCCCTAGAAATTAAAGGTTTGTGCCCTAACCAACTCTGTCACCTAAACTATTCTATTTATACTCTGGCTTTATAATGTTGGCTTTTAGACTCCTTCCAAAGCTTTTATGTAGCAATATTTTAATACACTTTTTTCCATTTTTGTCCCTGACACTGAATAGCTGAAGTGTCATTTGAAAATACTGATGTAGTAACATTTTACTGCAGAGAAAATATTTTTATCTTCCAAACCCATACCTAAGGTTGTTATTTTGTTTGTTTGTTTGTTTGTAAATTGCAATGATAGGCTAGTCATCATACATTAGGCACTTTGTCATAATCTTTTCATTTTTAACAGACCTAAAAACTAATTAATTCAAGAAGCTTAATTGCAAAGGCAAGGTGTACAGAACTATAATCTGTGTGTCAAACCCTAAGCTATGCAGAGGTATGGCGTGGTTCTCTTTCAAGATCACCTGTGTGAGGGGGGAAATAAAATGAATGATGACTCTCAAATGAGTGAGCTACCAAACTCCTTTTATAAATCTGTCTTTAACAAACAATAAAAAATAAAATAAAAATGTTAGAATACTTAGGCCTTGATCCTACAATTTCTTATATGTGTATTTACCTTTATGCATATGAGTATTCTCAGTGGATACAATCAGCATAGCTCTGGTTTATTAATGGTACTATTCACATATGTAAAATTTCATATACACGTAAGTGTTTGTAGGATTGAGGTTTAGGAAGTCTCAATCAATTCACTGCCACTGTACATTCACTTGACATCGGTATACATTGGTCCCTCCTATTTTTTGTCTGTGGAACATAATAGATTAGTCTCCTGGAGGTTGTAATCCTTTTTCTAATTTTGGTTGTTGGGTTTAGTGTGAAGGTACTGGGTGGTGTTGGTGGCCTGTGTATACAGGAGGTCACAACTAGATGATCTGGTGACCCCTTCTGGCTTTAAACTCTATGACTCTAAGTAAGGAAGAAAGAGGAGTGAATGGCATACTTGGAAAACACGAACATAAAAAAAATAATCTAGCCTAAGTGAGATGCATACTAGGATGAAATTCAGGCCTTTGCAGAAGTCCTGGTGTAGGCCACTAAAACATCTAAAGGATAAAGGAATCATAAGCAATAAGCAGAACTGATTTACAAAGAAAATATCTAGTCAGAGAAGCATTGCTGCTATTTTATCATAGAACGTCAAAAATAGTGGCCTAAGGAAATACACTCTGTAATATATTTGAATCATAGTGGAATATTTGCCACTGTGGACCTGATTCTTCTCTGCATTAGTCCAGTTTAAAAGCTGTTATAACACTATTAAGTGCAATGCAGTTGCACTGGTGTAACACTAAGGTATTGCAGTGATCAATCCGGCCCTGTATCCCATGAAATCTGACTCAAAAATTTAATTCAAATTGATTTGGAGTGTGATGGGACATGCCCCCATCCCACTGATAGAAAGACTAACACCATTCCTGCACTCAGGCAGCACCAATTAGGTGCACCTGCAGAACATGCTCCACTTGGAGAAGGGGTGCTTAAAAAAGGTGAAACTTGCCATAAAGAAGTTTGCCTGGGAGAAGCGGCTGCTAGGGACTGTTAGTGACCTCCAGAAGCAAGGGGAGCCCAGCCTGAGGCAGTGTCTAGCCTTTCCTTCCCCCTGCCAGGCCCTGCTTGTTTGGGGACAGACTGGTGCTACAAGCCTAATACAAGTGAAGGGCCTGGGAAAGCTGCCCCTAGACAGTGACCTGGAGGGACCAGGGGACGGCTGCCAGGGTCTAGAAATAATTGGATTCCGAAAGTACCTCAGGAGTGTGCTGAACTCTAGCCAGAACAGAGAGATTGACTAAGAGCATGGGCTCCTGAATGGACCCACAGGCAAGTGATTATTGCGAAACCCAGGCTGAAGACTGGCCCACTACATGGGGGCAAACCCTCGGAGACCTAAAGGAACAGAGCACCAAACTAGCCATCCAAATGCATGTCCATACCTCTAGGAACAAAAAATACAGGCCATACCTACAGAACAGGGGCCTGGAAAACAGTGACTGAAAGGATTTAGGGGTCATAGTGGACAAACAACTCAAAAGCAACAGAGGGTCCTGTGGCACCTTTAAGACTAACAGAAGTATTGGGAGCATAAGCTTTCGTGGGTAAGAACCTCACCTCTTGCATCTGAAGAAGTGAGGTTCTTACCCACGAAAGCTTATGCTCCCAATACTTCTGTTAGTCTTAAAGGTGCCACAGGACCCTCTGTTGCTTTTTACAGATTCAGACTAACACGGCTACCCCTCTGATACTCAACCTACTCAAAGTGAGTTCCCAGTGTGAAGCTGTTGAAAAAGAGCCAAAAGAGTCCTTGGTTGTATAAACAGGAGAGTAGTGCATAGGAGTAAGGAGGAGATGGATGGCTTGGTGAGATCTATACTGAAATACTGCATATATTTCTGGTGTCCACATTTGAAAAAGGATGTTGAAAAACTGGAAAGGGTGCAGAAAAAAGTCACAAAAATTATTCAAGGGTTAGAGAAATTGCCTTCTAGTGAGAGGCTTACAAACTGTTTAGCTTATCAAAAAGAAGACTGAGAGGTGATTTGATTAGAGTGTATAAGGACCTTTATGGGGAGAAAATATCAGGCACTAAAAGGCTCTTTAATCTGGCAGAGAATGCATAACATGAAGCAATGGCTGAAAGCTGAAGCTAGACAAATTGCAATTAGAAATAAGGCACACAGTTTTAACAGTGCGGGTGATTAACCATTGGAATAAACTACCAAAGGAAGTAATGGATTCTCCATCTCTTGAAGAATGGATGCCCTTCTTGAAGATATGCTTTAGCCAATCATAAGTTATTGGACTCAATAGAGGAAGGAGTAATTGGATGAAATTCTATGGCCTGTGTTATATACGAGATCAGACTAGGTGATCTCTAGGAGTCCCTTCTGGCCTTAAAATCTCTGAATCTGTTAATCTAGCCTGACTAATATTCAGAATGGTCAGACCAGTCAAACAGTGATGTATATTTGAATGATCTTCCTAGGGAAATAGTGGAAACCCCACTGCTTAGAATATTTATAAAACTAGCTTATAGAAAACTTTGGTAAATGTATATACTAAGTAGAATAAACCTGCCTTAGCAGGGAGATGGACCAAATGTCCTATGGTAACAGGTCTTTGCATCGCTAACAGGATTGTCTAGCCATGAGTAGTCAAAGTTCATAACCTGAAATTCAATAACCTCTTCCATAGTTTTGGATGGAAAGGCAACAGTACCAAAAAGAAGCTATAATTCCAGCCCTACTTCAGTATTTACAGTGAGGAGAAGAGGATGTTAAGAACAAGGTACAAAACTTTTCCCACAAGGCTGTTTTTAAGATCCATGATGGTTATGCAAAAGTGTGGAGTGTATGCTTAATGACTGCCAATCAATAGGTTCAAAGCAGATACCAACATAAGTCTGGCAGCCATGTATTATTAGAGCGAGCCTTAAAGCAGAAATCTATATATACAGCAGGTTCATTGGGGGCAAATGATGGAGTGATTATAGGTCTATACAACAAAAGTCAGAGAGAGGGAATGATGGAGACTGGGGCTATCAGCCAGGATGACATACATTATTTTAGACAGATAAAATGCTAAACCATGGAAGAATAATTGATTTCCTGAAGGCATGCAATGACTTACCTGTAGCCTTTTTATTACAGTGCCAAATACATAATGAGTTTTAGTGAGCCAGAACAGGTCTCTTCTTCCATTTAAACTGCTTAAAATGTGGACTCTAACAAGTGGAGAAACAGCTGTAACTTTAGTCATCAGTATTCGAACTGTGCGACACTGACACTGCTTTGCCTTTAGGACCGTGTCCACATTTTTAACATGGAGAGGAAGGACTGATCTTAGGGCACTAAACCAGGACTTGGGAGATCAGGGATCAGTTGCCTGAGCCCTGGCCTACACTATGAGTTTAGGTCGAATTTAGCAGCCTTAGATCGATTTAACCCTGCACCCGTCCACACGACAAAGCCATTTTTGTCGACTTAAAGGGTGCTTAAAATAGATTTTTTTACTCCTCCCTGACGAGGGGATTAGCGCTGAAATTGACATTGCCAGGTCGAATTTGGGGTAGTGTGGACACAATTCGACCGTATTGGCCTCCAGGAGCTATCCCAGAGTGCTCCATTGTGATCGCTCTGGACAGCACTTTCAATTCAGATGCACTGGCCAGGTACACAGGAAAAGCCCCAGGAACTTTTGAATTTCATTTCCTGTTTGGTCAGCGTGGCAAGCTGATCAGCACAGGTGACCAGGCAGATCTTATCAGCAGAGGTGACCATGGCGTCCCAGAATCGCAAAAGAACTCCTGCATGGACCGAATGGGAGGTACTGGATCTGATCGTTGTATGGGGAGATTAATCCGTGCTATCCGAACTCCGTTCCAAAAGACAAAATGCCAAAATATTTGAAAAAATCTCCAAGGGCATGAAGCACGGAGGCTATAACAGGGACCTGCAGCAGTGCCATGTGAAATTTAAGGAGCTGAGGCAAGCCTACCAAAAAACCAAAGAGGCAAACGGCCACTCCGGGTCAGACCCCCAGACATGCTGCTTCTATGATGAGCTGCATGCAATTCTAGGGGGTGCCCCCACCACTACCCAACCCCTGTTCGTGGTCTCCTGCAAGGGGGGAGTCTCACGCAACAGGGATGAGGATTTTGGGGATGAGGATGATGATGAGGAGGAGGAGGTTGAAGATAGCGCACAGGAAGCAAGCGGAGAAACCGTTCTCCCCGACAGCCAGGAATTGTTTTTCACCCTGGAGCCAATACCCTCCCAATCCTCCCAAGGCAGGCTCCCGGACCTTGAATGCAGAGAAGGGACCTCTGGTGAGTGTACCTTTGTAAATAAAATACATGGTTTAAAAGGAAGCGTGTTTAATGATTAATTTGCCCTGAAGACTTAAAGACGCCAAAAGATTGTGGCTTACTATGGCTGCCTGCAAGCCGAATTCTGTTGCCCGGCCCTGCGTGTGTGATCTCTCACACCAAACCGGCAGGCCCTCAATATAAGAGGCAAAATGCAACCTTGTACTCTAAAATGTGTCTTTTTAAATACTACTCTCCCTTTTTTTTCCTACCGCAGCTGCAAATGTTTCGACGCTCCCACATCATCTCTGTCCCAGAGGCTAGCGCAGATAAGAAGGCGGAAAAAACGCGTTCGCGATTAAATGTTCTCTG
Organism: Emys orbicularis; assembly: GCF_028017835.1. Taxonomy (NCBI): domain Eukaryota; kingdom Metazoa; phylum Chordata; order Testudines; family Emydidae; genus Emys; species Emys orbicularis. The sequence goes on along the minus strand of NC_088686.1, from coordinate 53,030,579 downwards.
AGTTCATGCAGTCCTCCCGCACTGAAAGAGCCCAGCAAAATGCGTGGAGGCAGACAATGTCAGAGTCCAGGAAAGCACAAAATGAACGCGAGGACAGGAGGGACGGGCGAGAGGATAGATGGCTGGAGCAAGAGGAGAGGTGGCGGCAGCGTGATGAGAGGAGGCAGGAGGCAATGCTGAGGCTACTGGAGGATCAAACTAATATGCTTCCAACCACTCCACCCCAGAGGACTGCCCAAGCAACAGAAGGCTGGCATTCAATAAGTTGTGAAGTGCAGTGTGGCTTTGTCCTTCCCTCCTCCCGTCCTCCCCCACCCCACCCGGTGCTTCCCTTCTTCTCCACCCCTCCCGGGCTACGTTGGCAGTTATCCCCCTATTTATGTGACAAATTAATAAAGAATGCATGAATTTGAAACAACAATGACTTTATTGCCTCTGCAAGCGGTGATCAAAAGGGGGAGGGGAGGGCGGTTGTTTTACAGGGAAGTAGAGTGAATCAAGGGGGCAGGTTTTCATCAAGGAGAAACAAACAGAACTTTCACACCGTAGCCTGGCCAATCATGAAACTGGTTTTCAAAGCTTCTCTGATGCGCAGCATGCCCTGCTGTGCTTTTCTAACCGCCCTGGTGTCTGGCTGCATGTAATCAGCAGCCAGGCGATTTGCCTCAACCTCCCACCCTGCCATAAACATCTCCCCCTTACTATCACAGATATTGTGGAGCACACAGCAAGCAGTAATAACGATGGGAATATTGGTTTCGCTGAGGTCTAACCGAGTCAGTAAACTGCTCCAGCGCGCTTTTAAACGTCCAAATGCACATTCTACCACCATTCTGCACTTGCTCAGCCTATAGTTGAACAACTCCTGACTACTGTCCAGGGTGCCTGTGTATGTCTTCATGAGCCATGGCATTAAGCGGTAGGCTGGGTCCCCAAGGATAACTATAGGCATTTCAACATCCCCAATGGTTATTTTCTGGTCTGGAAAGTAAGTCCCTTGCTGCAGCCATTCAGACAGACCAGAGTTCCTGAAGATGCAAGCGTCATGTGCCTTTCCCGGCCATCCCACATTGATTTTGGTGAAATGTCCCTTGTGATCCACCAGTGCTTGCAGCACCATTGAAAAGTACCCCTTTCGGTTTATGTACTGGCTGCCTTGGTGCTCCGGTCCCAAGATAGGGATATGCGTTCCGTCTACCGCCCCACCACAGTTAGGGAATCCCATTGCAGCAAAGCCATCCACTATGGCCTGCACATTTCCCAGAGTCACTACCCTTGATAGCAGCAGCTCAGTGATTGCATTGGCTACTTGGATCACAGCAGCCCCCACAGTAGATTTGCCCACTCCAAATTGATTCCCAACTGACCGGTAGCTGTCTGGCGTTGCAAGCTTCCAGAGGGCTATTGCCACTTGCTTGTGAACTGTGAGGGCTGCTCTCATCTTGGTATTCTTGCGCTTCAGGCTAGGGGAAAGCAAGTCACAAAGTTCCATGAAAGTGCCCTTACGCATGCGAAAGTTTCGCAGCCACTGGGATTCATCCCAGACCTGCAACACTATGTGGTTCCACCAGTCTGTGCTTGTTCCCAGGCCCAGAATCGGCGTTCCACGGCATGAACCTGCCCCATTACCACCATGATGTCCAAATTGCCAGGGCCCGTGCTTTGAGAGAAGTCTGTGTCCATGTCCTCATCACTTTCATCACCGCGCTGCAGTCACCTCCTCGCCTGCTTTTGCAGGTTCTGGTTCTGGTTCTGCATATACTGCAGGATAATACGCGAGGTGTTTACAACGGTGATAACTGCTGCGGTGATCTGAGCGGGCTCCATGCTTGCCGTGGTATGGCATCTGCAGGAAAGCAGAGTTGCAGCGGAAGCGGTGGATGACGGAATAGATATTTATAGAGAGATGCCACAAGAATAGATATTTGTAGAGAATGACGAGAGGACCTGTGAGGTGGATTCATGAGAGCAGGACAGCAGAGTTGCAGTGGAAGCGGGAGCCCATGACAGCCAACATGGAGAAATTCTCTATCGATCAAGACAGGAGAGCGGAGTGGCAGCGGAAGCGGTGGTTGGCATGCCAGTTTTTCTGACCTATTGCACCATCTGCAGCCAGACCAGGAGAGCAGAGTGGCAGTGGAAGCGGTGGTTGGAATGCCAGTTTTTCTGACCTATTGCTCCGTCTGCGGCCAGACCAGGAGAGCAGAGTGGCAGTGGAAGCGGTGGTTGGAATGCCAGTTTTTCTGACCTATTGCTCCGTCTGCGGCCAGACCAGGAGAGCAGAGTGGCAGCGGAAGCAGTCATTCGATGACGACGGTTAACAGTCCTACTGCACCGTCTGCTGAAAGCAATATGGCGCCTGCACGGAAAAAAGGCGCGAAACGATTGTCTGACGTTGCTTTCACGGAGGGAGGGGTGACTGACGACATGTACCCAAAACCACCTGCGACAATGTTTTTGCCCCATCAGGCATTGCGAGCTCAACCCAGAATTCCAATGGGCGGTGGAGACTGCGGGAACTGTGGGATAACTACCCACAGTGCAACGCTCCGGAAGTGGACGCTAGCCACAGTACTGTGGACGTACTCCGCCGACTCGATGCGCTTAGTGAGGACACACACAATCGACTGTATAAAATCGCTTCCTAAAAAATCGACTTCTATAAATTCGACCTAATTTCATAGTGTAGACATACCCTGAGCTGCCACAGATTTCCTGTGTGACCTTGGGCAAGTTACTTAGCCTCTCTGTGCTTCAGCTCCCCATCTGTACAGGGGGATAATTGTACTTCCCTACCACACTGGGGAGCTGTGAGGATTAAAGATTGTGAGGAACTCCGTTACTATGTTAATGGGGGGCCATAAAAATACTATAGATAGTATAAGCCTCTGTTTATAACTTGGGGGATATCACTTGTCTCTAACATCTTATCACATAAATTTTTAATCTTGAATCACATTCTTTTAAGAGTTTTCCAGACATTATGTCTGGTCATGTTATATATATAAAATACACACACATCCACATGCTCATAACTAGTATTAGTTTCTTCCTTCCCCTTGTGAAGAAGTAATATTAGTAAAGACCTATCTGTGTACTGGTGTATATAAGAGTATATACTGTCACATTGTGACATTCAATCCAAAATCAAGATTTAAATGTTAGAGTTTTTTTAATAAACATGACTGACCTGATCAAAAGTCTCCTCTTGATCTGAGGATCATGCCAACAGTCTAATTCAACAGTTCTGAAGCTGCTAATAATATCTCATTAAAAAGATGTTATAAAAAAATGAATCTGGTGGAGAATGGGATACAGTTGGATTATGTATAATCACATTTTTCTGTCTGTTTGCCAAGGCTTTTGGAAAAGATTTTATAGTATTCACCAAGCAGGGAAATAAATTTCCCTACTTTACATTACACAGGTGTCACTGTTTTGTAACAACATAAAAAGTTCAAGGTAACTTTTTCACACTAATCATTTCCTTAATAACACTGAAGAAAACTTCTCTTAGTCTAACTAAGAAACAAAATTAGTGAACAATAGTAACTGCATGTAATATACATTTTCCACTCATTCATGTCAGATGCTTCATTTTTGCTTTACTGTCTCAGATGCATTCAAGTCCCGCAGTGTCCACCAATGAGATTTTTGGAAGATGATCAAGGAATTTCTGAAGTACAAATTGACCAAGGCAAGAATTTCACTTGTAAAAAGTTCTATGAAGCAAGGCCCACAAAAAGTCCAAATCCTATGTTTTATTCAATTTGTATCCATCTTGTGTCCTCACTTGGCAATCTTTGGGTCCAATTCTGATCTTAGCTGCATCAGTGTAAATCTGGAGTGTAACTCCATTGCCTACAAAATCAATGAAGACAATGGGACTAAAATGGTTCACACCATCTGAGGATCTGGCACCAAGATGAGCATGATTGTATGTTACAAATAATGCTCCCATGGTGAAAAATAGCTGGTATTCAGGGCAAATTTTGCAATTTTTGAAATGCTGTGGGATGCTGTAAGTTTCACATTCATTTTCAATAAGACTCCAAAGTTCCCACAAAAGTCAGGACTTTTTTCTGTTAGTAACTACTAGTTTTCAATGGATGTCACAGTATACATGCTTTAAAAACTAAGGACTCTGCCTTGTTTTGGCATATAATGATGTCAGGAAATAAGGTGTTGCCTTCATACATCAGTCGAACTGTAGGCAAGCTAAGGAGAGTATAGAGCCTTTACAAAGGGTGAAGAAAGAACTGAATGTCTCTTGCCTTTGATGTAATGCATCAGAATCTCTCTCAAAAATCAGTGCATTTTCAAGCTGACTGCCTGAAACAGTGTTTAGAGTCAGAAAGAAAGAAAGAAAGAAATGCTTTACTTCACAACGGTGGGGACGTAAATCCTAATGTCTTGAACTTTTAACTACCATCCTTTAACAAGCTCTTTTACTATTCTCATGTCAGGTTTTAAATGAGTAGAGAAGAAACTGCCAACCTCAGCACTTAAATTAGACCCATGGCTTAAGAACTCTTTTCCATTCACCCGGCAACACAGTCTGCATAATTATTGTCATCAGTGTGCTTTTTTTTTTTAAAAGGAAATATTGACCTCTCCTTAGGCAAATACTGAAAGAGACCACTTCTTTTATTGATAGTTCTGCAGCATCTAACATTCAGAGAACTGTAGGTTAGAATTCAATGAGGGGAGAAAGAGAAAAAATAGTCATGAAAAGCAGAGGTCTGCATAGTGTCTTGGCAAAGCTGTATCATACTGTAGTGTGGGAGACCCAGGCACAGGTGAGGGAAGCTAATCTTGGACTCTGACGGTATCTGGGAGTATAATAGAGGTGATGCCCTCAATCTCCAAGGAAAATGGTTTGTGCCATATAGGGTGACCAGACGTCCCGATTTTATCGGGACTGTCCCGATTTTTGCTTCTTCGTCCTGCGTCCGGACCGATGTTTGGTCGGGACACTGGACAAAAAAGAAATGTTGCGCTCCGCCCCGGCTCCAACCCCCTACACATGCTTATTGTTGTAGAGAGTAGGCGCGGGGGACGCGCGCCGCATGTGGCCGGGGCGGCGGGAGGCGCGTCCTGCCGGGAAGGAGTCGCAGCTGCGAGCCGGCGGGAGAGGCGCGGGGCTCCCTGGCAGCAGCAGGGATTCGGCCCCTGCCGCCCACCCGGCTCCTGCCCGCTCCGTGCTGCCCCCGCCCGGATCCACCGCGTGCCGCATATGCCCGTGGCGGGCCGGGGGGCGGGAGGCTCCGCGGGGAGGTCAGCGCGCGGGGCCGGGGCCTGCTAATGCCCCCGGCCCCTTTTAAACGCCTTTTTTTTTTTTTTTTTTGCTCCGCCCCCCCCCTTTTTTTTTTGCTCCCCCCCCTTTTTTTTCCCCCTGCCCCCCCGTCCCGATATTTTGGACTGCTGATCTGGTCACCCTAGTGCCATATCATTCACAGGCACCCTCTGGGAACAAGTGTAGAGTACTATTCTAGCCTCAAAGGGCTCTGAGAGCTCTCACAATGCTGAGACTGGATTGAACAATCAGCCACTGACATGGATTTAGGAAGAAAGCACAATATTTAATAAGAAAGGTGGCAGCTCAGAATACAGCAGTGGTCTGAAAACCCGATGGGCCTTGCTCAGAACAGTATGATCCTGACATAGGTGTTTGAGAGATGGGAAATGCTCCATAGGCCAGAAAGAGACAGAAGAAAATCCCATACTGAGATGCCACTTCCAAAAAATCCATATTCATCATCATCAAAAGGAATTAGGAAACAGCAATACTTGCTAATACATGTCTTTTAAAATTTTAACTTAGCTCTGCTCGAGACATTTTGTAAAGAGTTCTACAGAAGAGAACCACAAATAGATATTAGTTTAAATGAAGCAGTTCTCACATGTATGTCCTCCCCAAAATCAAAAAGTACTGGCATCTCATTAGAAAATCTGTCAAAGGTGTGTTAATCCTACCCCAAACATTTCTCCTGAAAATTCATTCAAATAAGTAACTGGGATTGCTTTCCGCCATGTTCTTGACACTTGTATTTGCTTTCAGCAAATATTCTGGTGTACAAATTTACTGGTGAGAACATTCACAGAAACAGTGAGTTTTGATCAAATAGTGGAGAACATGCCTGGGAAGTGGAATGTGAATTACAAAATGCAAATTGGGGGGCGGGATTATTCTAAAAATTATGCTTGTCAAATCAGAGTACTGTGATGTAGAGGTTAACCTACATGTTCAAATATTGCAAAAAACGGTGGAGATCTGGCTACATGCTAAGCGGAGCAGCCAGGGAGGCCAGATCTTTAGCCTGGCATAAATCAGCATAGCTGCATTGTTGTCCAAGTAGCTATGTCAGTTTACACAGTCTGAGGATCTTGCCCATAGTCCTGTTTAATTCTTAACCAGGGTGGGTAAATGGCAAACTTGATTGTTCCTTAAATTTTCAGGCTACATTGCATGGACAAGTATTAGCCATGCATGGTGTCAGGATGTCTGGAAGAGGAGTTTGTGACACTGTAAAACAAACTAATAAATAAAAGCTCAGCCTCTGAAGCATCCCTGCCATTTTTTTGGCCATTCTTACAGGCTGTGCTTGCTCTGTTTCATGACAGTTTCTAATTAAATACCCAGAATGTTTGCTGTAAAACCATTTAATAATTTCTGTGGTGGCTAAAATATGATCATATTCATCCAACCTGTACTTTAGTGAAATGTTTAATTATCTCTTAGCAAACAGGTGAAATCATAAAAACATACCTCCTAAAGGAGATAACAAGCTTTAATTCAGGATGTTTACAACCAAGGGGAATAATATTAACTGCAGATGTTAATTTACCATAACAAGACAGGTCTATTGCTAACTGCTCCTTCTTTTCAAGAGGAGAATGTTTTCAATAATTATTTTAACTGCAGGTGTTGAGAATAGCTCAGCAGGAACAAAAGTATAATTTAAAACAATCCTGTCACCATCACTTGTGTTTACAAAAACAGCTTTATTCATTCTAACAAATAGATAAAACATTATTCAGACCAGCCTGTTTATCTGCTGCCGTGAACACAAACCTCACCAGAGTGCCCTCATGCTTGGGTCACAGTCCTTAACCTGCAGTAAGGTTGCAGTTCAGACCTAACAGCCTTTTATTTTAACTGTTACTGACCCAATTGAGAGTAGCCTAGAGCCATTTGACGGGAAGGGATGAGCAAAGAGTTGTTTTTCACAAACTCATTGGATTGAGGTCAGATTTTTATTCACTTATTCACACTACATTCTGAAGCTAAAAAGGATCATTCCTAACTCAATGGCGCTTTGAGAATTTTAGTTTTCATTTCTTTCAAGCCAAAATTAAAATGAGTTTGAGGGTCTCAAACTATTTCCAACTGAATGTTGTTTGAAAAAGCAAAACCAACTGAACATTTCTTCCCAGGAGAAACATAGGATTAATATAATAAAAAATATTTTTTACACATTGAAATTATTATTGGAAGAACAATACTAGCTCATAATATTCCTAAAATTATCTTGGACAGAATGTTTTACCAGTTAATAACACTAAGATTAATTGTGAGATGAAAATAGACTTTGACTCTTGCAAATGTTTTCTAATTAGAAAATATGTTTCTTTATAGTTTCATATTGTCATGCCAATCAAAGTAATAATCTATCACTACATAACCATCACATTAGAACTAATGATAGAATTCTTTGTAAAGCTAAATTTAACTGTAAGGAAGGCTGGGAACAGTACTGTCAATATTAGTTGCATGTTCTCTTATCTTATCTTCCCAAGAAAATGGATTATTCCTTATAGTAAGACTCTCTTGATTCAAAAATGGTGCAATAATTAAATAAAAGCATGAAATTAAAAGCAATTTTTCTTTATCAGTTCACTCCTGACTATAACAGACTTCAGGAAAATGAGCTGACAATCACTGATATATGGATATCCCTTCTAAGAAGGTGTGCAACTTCTTTTAGCGTGCTGGAGGAATTGAAACCAATCATTTTAATATGAACGCTACCGGAACTATTTTAGAGAGAGACTATCCTGAGAATTTTGCTAAAGTAACCTGAAGTCAGATGAAAATGAGAACATTCTACAAGAACCAGAAGGCACAAAAAGAGACCACTTCTAATGCTAGCTGATGGTTTACAGTGAAGCCCAAATTAACAGTGGTCTTTGATATCACATCATCAAAACTGTATTTGCATCTCCAAATACACATTTACAGGTACAAAACGTATATTTATAATCACATCTCAGATCATTATAAGTATATTGAAGATGACTGGAAATTTTCAGTTGAAACTGCAGGGGGCCTGGGGCAAAGCAATTTCGGGGGCCCCTTCCATAAAAATAAAGTTTCAATATTATAGAATACTATATTCTCGTGGAGGCCCCTGCAGGGCCCGGGGCCTAGGGCAAATTGCCCCACTTGCACCCCCCCGCCCCCCCGGGTGGCCCTGTGAAACTGTTCTCAGCTGAAATTTTTATGTTGCCAAAAACTGTCTGGTTTTGGGGGTTTTCACAAAAACCAAAACAATTGGAAGACAATTTTCAGTGAAAAAGAAACATTTTTCACAGAAACAGAAAAAAAAATTCAGCTAGCTCTAATGTAAATCCATCTCTGACTTATGCATATCTATTCCCCTGTACCTGTCTGTGAGGCAAACCCACAGCCAAACCAGGGCTGTTCGCTCAGCAGCCTCTCCAACAGACATCCTCCATCGTGTCCCCCAATGAATGCTGCAGGCCTTATTGGCTGCCTTTTGCATTTTCCTCCAGGGGGTCCTGTGGGAGGGTGCTCCCTGCCCTCCCCTAACCACTAGCCCTCTTGCCCTCACCACTGAGCCCCGTCCCAGAAGTCTCCCCAGCCACTCCCTCCACACCACCTGAGCCAGCTGCATGACCTTGCAGCTGGCCCACCTACAAACCACACCTAGGGAACAGCTGTACATACTCATGTTCCACACCCTTCAATTGCTCACCTTCGTGTCCTGTCCTGAAACCAAGTGGCAGGACCTCCTACCACCCATGGAGAATGAGGAGCTCTGGTGGGCCAGTCTGTATTCCACCCTGGTCCCACAGTCTGCCAGGGATATTAGTTGGTGACTCCTTCACGGAGCCTAGTGTGGTTCACCCCCTTCCCTGTCATCTGCCCCTTCTATGGCGAGAGGGAGACCCTGGTGCACATTTACATCATGTGCACCAGGTTGCAACCCCTTTTTGGTCTCCAGAACCTTGTCTTTTGGTTCTGGCTGCACTTTTCCCCACACCTCTTGATCCATGCACACCCCATCTATGCCCCCATGAAGTCACGAGACCTACTCATCAACCTCCTCCTGGCATTGGCCAAGGTGGTCGTCCACCATACCAGGAGTAGGAAGCTGGATAGGGAGGTGCTCTGCCACTATGGGGCCTATTTCCACTCTTCCCTGAAGTCACATCTCCAGGCAGAGTTCCTCTGGGCTGCATCCACTGGCTCCCTGGACACCTTCGAGGAGCAGTGGGTACTGTCTGTCCCCCTCTGAATCCCTTCTTTTGATCCTGTGGCCCTCACTACCATCCAGTTGAGACCTGGGTCCGATAGCTCTTCCCCTTAGGCTGAGGAGAGGGGCTGTTAGATGTGGGCGGGCTTGACCACACCCGCCCTTCTTCAGAACTTCAAAATAGGTGCACCTCCCAAGAAGCTGTGGTGACTCATCACTCAGGCATGCGACAACAACTAGGCTGCACTAACTTACTCTTCCTACACAGCCTGCAGTGACTTAGCCTCCAGGCATGTGGCTGCAGCCTATCCTGGAGAAGAGCCTAGGTCAGGTGACCCCTCGGACTCAGGTTTTTCCCCAACCCTGCCAAAGCTGCAGATCAATCTGTGCAACAGCACTACCTAACCAGGATCCCTGCTGCTGCCTCCCAGTGTGACAGACTCACTGGACTCCCAGTCTGCTCCTGCTCCAGTTCCTGTTCTTGCCCCCGCCTTGCAGGGATGCGGGAACAATTTGTATAGTGAGGGTACTGAGAGCCATTGAACCAGATGGAAACCACTTCAAGCCAGGGGCTATGGCAGCACCCTCAGCACCCGTAGTTCCAGCACCTATGCTGCGTTGCCTGAGCCCTGTTCCAGTTTTGTCCTTGCCCTACTCTGACTTAGCTCCAGCCCTGTTACTGACCCACTCCAGCCTTGCCTCTGCCTCCTGACCCCCTCAGACTCTGACCACTCAGCTTCAACCTCTGGCCTTTTCCTGGACTCTGGCTATGATACTGATTTGTTTTTTCCACAGACTCTGTCCACCTGTCTTCAACCTGTGCCCTGCACCCGGACTTTGTCTATGGTACTGCTTTTGGCTTGTCTACGGACTCTGATCTCGGTTCTGACCCTGGCCTGTCCCCCAGATCTCGGTTCAGTGCTACCTTTGTCCCAGTTCCAACCTTTTGTCCAGCCTCTACTTCTGCTCCAACCATTAGACCTGACTACCAGGAGGCAGTGCCTGACAACATCTACATTAATGTGTATGCACATGTAATATTATAGGTGAACGCTATTATAAATTTGACTCTCTGTCAGTAAGTCAATTTCTCTCTAGTCTAGTTATCACACTAGCTCTTTCTGATGTTCTTCCTTCAAATGTTTTAAGTCAGATAATAGTTTTCTTTTTCTCAGGGTGGCATCATATTCTCCTCTTCTGCTTTGTATCTCACTGTCAAGGCATCTTCTGAGGATTCTCTTTCTTTCCACTCATTCAAAGGGCTCACATAAAATATTTGCCAGGATCTGATTCTGTCTGGCATGAGTATTTCATATGTCACTGGATCTGTTTCCCATAGTACCTCAAAAGGGCTCTAACATTTTGTTAAGTTTACTGGTATCTGTAGATAACAATAGCACTTCCCCTGCTGGTTGTTGGAAGAACTAATATGTCCCAGCACAAAGCAAATACCAAATTTTCTGGTTTTTTGGGGAGGCTTCTGGATTTTCTTCCGCCCTCTCTCTCTCTCTCTCTCTTCCTCATCTCAAAGGTATATAAGATTATATTTGCAGAACAATACAGTTTCTCAGCTTCCCTTGCATATATGTAGGGGACCTCTCCCCTGTGGCCCTTATAGAAACTCAAACCAAGAATCTGGGAAATGTCCCAGTATGTGAATAACAGAAATGGGAATCACTTGGTTCAATCATCCTGTGTTTCTGACACAATTTCCAAACTTGTTAGCATTGGGTTGAAGTCCGCCACTAAATCATCAGTTTGGGAGTGGTAAAGTTGTGTTCTAATAATGTTAATACCCATCTCTTCCTGAAGGGACTGCATCAACTGAGATATAACATTTGTTCAACTGCAATGCCCTCCCATGAATGCTAATAGATATTAAATTAACCTAGTTTGAGACCCATAATCCCTCCATCTCACATCAGTCAAAATCTGGTACATCACACAATTCAGTCATAGAGTCCAAGGCCAGAAGGGACCACCAATTCATCTAGCCTGATCTCCTGCCTACCCCAAGCCACCAACACCAGCACCCGCACACTAACCCCAACAACTGAAATGAAACCAAAGTATTACAGCCACAGGAGACTAGACTGTTATGTGTCACAAGCAGAGAATGGGATAGACCAAGGTGCACCAGTGCCCGAGGCCCCCAAAACGGCAGGGAAGTGATTAAGTCAGATATACCCAGATGTTCTCTGGCAAGTGACCCACACCCACATGCTGCAGAGAAAGGCAAAAAACCCGAAGGTCACTACCAATCTTCCCAAACCCACATACGGTGATTAGTTATACCCTGAGCATGTCAACAAGAACCAACCAGCCAAGGATCTGAGAGAGAGAGAGAGAGAGAGAGAGATTGATGCCATGTCAAAGCACTGGCCCACACTGTCCAGTGTCCCCTCTCTATTTGTGGCCATCTGTGATGCTTCAGAGGAGGAAGACAAAACAACAAACAACAAAACCAAAAAAACCCCACCACATAATACTTTGGAGGGTGGGGGAAGAATCCATTCCTGACTCCTGCAGGTTGCCAGCTGAAGCCCTGGAGCATGAGCTTTTAGGAACCTAATACAAACTGGAAGTGAGCCGAAGGGCTGCTGAGCCCTGCCCCCTACCATCACCATCACAGAATCACATCCATAAATGTATCCAGCTTTCTCTTAAAATAAGTTGTTTGCCCCCAAAAGTCAGTTTTAGCTTGCACAATGGACATAACAAGACTTCATTTCAAAGTTGCTGACAAGTAAATCAGATCTGGGGTCAGATCCTCAGCTGATGTAAATTGGCATAGCTCCATTGTCAGCAATGGAATTATGCCAATTTATACCAGCTGAAGATCTGACCTTATATCTTTAGTCACTCTCTTTGCAGGCTTTTCCCCAGAAGCAGCTTCAGGTAATTTTACATTCTCCCCAGAATTCTCCCTGTCAAATGATTTTACATGACACTCCTGCCATTCCAGGAGTGAAAATGGCCCCTTTAGTAACTACCTAAATGGACAATCAGTCCTTCATCCATAAGAGTCCAGTGCCCTACTAGAGAAAAGTGAGACTCAGCCATTTCCTTTGTGGCTAGCATCAAGTCCTTCCCATCTACTGAAAGCATACCAGAAGTAGCTGTCAGCTCTCCGCCCTGGAATTTTGGCATGGGCGAGGGGACTAGAACCCACATCAGTTGTTGACTATATGCCAAACTTTGCAACTGGGTATATCTATGGGGGATTAAAATTGGCAATAACTGCTGTGGATTTGGATCTTCCCTTTCTTCCTGCTCTTCAATTGGAGTTTCACATTGTAATGGTAACAAAAAAAAAGACTTCAAAAAAATCATCTTGGCATATTTATTCTTCCTCATCAGCTTCCATATCCAATTTCATTTCATTTTAGGAAATCTGAACTAGATATTTTAAGTGCATCCTTAAACCAGTATTTGAAGATCTTTCTACTTTATACACCATCATCAACAATAAGAAGAATTAGAATTTAGCTTGATAACTTTGTGGTAGAATAAAATATAATTTGTTCTTCCTTCAGCTATATTGGTTCTGTAGTGTAGGCAGTAATAAAAAATGTGATTTAGTCAGTAAACTGAGTGGATACGAGTTAAAAGATATAGAGGGAGTGGAAATGAGCAGTCAGGGGCCATTTTTTACAGAGCCATTTTCTTGACCACAACACTTTAAACATTTCTTTTTCCCAAGAAAATATGTGCTTTCTACCTGAGAGACTATTTCTTTCTTTAATGAAAAAAAAATCATTACCATCCCCTTAGACAATTTTAGTTCCATTTCCTCCAGTTGTTGTAGTCTCCAAAATCTAATCTATGGATGTATCCTTCTCTTTCATAACTCTGTCCTCCATTTCATTAATAGACACATGCACGTAGAAAAATAGTCAAGACCATGGTATCTTGTTGAATACAACTATGGTTGTTAAAGTCCACATTAAAATGAACTCAGTGTACTCTATATTGGACATGGTCTTGGACATTTCATAGTATCAGCTTAATAAAGTATCACAAAGAGAGGATAATCAGTCACTAACTACGCTGAGTTGGCTGAACCATTGATTGCTTCTGCTTCTCAGGATGTCCCATTATATAGAATAAATGAAAATTGTTGGAGTACATTGGAAACTGCTGTTTATGAAGGTGCCCCTGTGGAACTTCCTGTATCTTCTCTCATCTTTATTGAAGGACTGGAGTGATTTCTGTACTGTTTTCACTTACTGCAGGGCATTCATCCCCTTCTATAGTCCTGAGTGTACTATTCAGCTTGCCTAATTCAACTCATTGATCGCTTTGGGAAAAAGCAGAATGATACAGTAATCGGAATCTCTGCTACCTCCTGCTAACCTGGATGCATTCCTAAATAGCTCCCATTATAGACTTCAATCACATCTTGCATCCCAAGTGATGATAGGCTGGTCTCTTAACAGGTAGACACATCTGTTCTACTCTGTCAGACTTGACTTACACTGATTGTATTCTGAAATAATTACATCTTTTATTCCAAATACAGTGTAAATCTGTTTGGAATTAATGTATTACTTTAAAAATGGTTACCAAATTGCTACTATTTGTTGTATACCTCAATACATATTTGCATATTTTGTGTTATTGTTTATTCATTAAATACTTAAGTATTTATGGCTTAAAATTACCTTTACATCTGACATTATTTTAAGAAATGTTAGGACTTGTTGGCCTTTAATTTATGCAATAGCCACTGGATAGAAGAGGTCATTTTGTTTATTTAAAAAATATATTTTAAGAAATTGATGAGTGCAGTTAACTGTAACTGAAAAAGAAACTGCAAGCAAATTCACTTAACATGCTAGAAGAGAAATGTAATGAACAAAATGTAATAATAATATGCAACAGATACCTGATCTGTTGGACAGTGTTTAGCACATTGCAGGTGCTAGACATAATACAGATAAATATTGATAGTTTATAATTAATACAACAGGCAAAATGGTTATGTACCATACTACTTACTCTGTTTTTTATCATTCTTTGGTGTGTACACAGGTACATGCAGGCTAAATAAAAGTAGTAGTATGAAGAAAGGAGAAAGAACGAGGGGCAGAGGAAGAAAGAAAGAAAGAAAGAAATGCATAAAAATGATAGGGATGCTGAAGGTAGAAAAGGAGAGAGATGTATGTAGAGTAGTTTGGAAGGATGTTTTCCTTCACTCAGGCCAGAACTTGCTATTTTTCTTCTTCTTCTTCTTCTTAAGGGAGTATTTGGGCGAAATGTTCTTTCTTCTTTTCTTTCTTTTTATTATGGTAGATTTGGATGTTCTTTAAACCTCTGATCTATTTCTCTATTACATTAGTTGTTGGGCAATTCCATCTCCTCCAACCGCCCTTCACCCCTTTGAAGGACCAAAATCAGTCTTTTTCTTTAGACTATGGTGGGAAAAATGATTGCTGAGTTCTTAACTAGAGTACACTGTAGCTTTTTCACCATATTTGTGCACTTTATCAGGTTTAATCGGCTTCACTGGAACAGATCACATGGGTCAAACCCAATTAGAGTATTTCTGTAGCTTTCAGTGGGTTTTGGACCAGGCCCAGGGTTGTTTCTCATGTGTCCCTGACTTACCTATTGCTGGGTCAGTCCAGCCCAGCAAAAGCCATTTTCAATCAGGTTCTCAGTGACAGAGCTCTCTGATTAAATAATTAAACATTTTATCTTAGCCCTTGTAGCTGTCTGACTCTGTACATTTACCTTGTTTCCAGGAAAGGTCTCATTATTAAATCCCAGTTCTTAAAAAGTAATTTATTTCATTGGGATCAGAGTCCTTTTGTTGCAATAGAGGGCCAGTCCCACTTCCAATTCTGAACAGGCAAACCTCTATGAATGGGCATGAACCCAAACATGAGCTATGGGTTTGCAGTGACTTCAACCGTGATAAAAAAAAACAAAAACAAAAACAGATTCGTTCAATTGTGAATCTTTTCATTCTTCAATGAATGAGCCGGATTAGAATTTTATATCACTTTCTCCTGGACCTGCAAGCCAACCTCAACTAGTCCAAGATACTTGTTATCATGTTCACTGATATGGATGAGTCACTATAAAGAAAAACAAATGAGAAAAAGCATATGAGGAAAGTAACCTTAAAGAGAATTTAACAAGTGCTTAGTTTTCCTTTCTTAAAGTATACAAGGAAAGCCTGGTATCTTGGTACTAATATACAAAAATCCTGATTAGGAATGAATATATATATAAAAAAAATCCTAATGAATTTTTCTAAAAGGAAACCCCAAATCCCACTATATTGTTTTGTGACACATTCTAAGATACTAGGTGCTGACCGGAAATTGGCATTTTTATCTTCCATAAAAAGCATTCCTGGCCCTATTTTTTTTTTTTTAAAGCTGACTTAAAATTTGAGTAGAGCCAATCCATTATATATGTGCTTTCACAACCCATTCTGTGACAATGAGCTATGCCATTCGTATCTGATTCAGACCTTTTATTTCACTGACAACTTAATAAACCTCAAACTGTACCCTCAAACATTGTAGTAATAGCATAATTTTTGGCATATCTGCATAAAACAAATCTAAACAAAAATCACCACCACAACAACATTGGTTGAGAAACTGATCTGGCTCTCCATCCTTCTGTTACCTGATCATATTCAGGTATGTTAGCATACATAGTGTATAGGATCACTCATTCTTTGGAAATCAGCCTCAGCATGATGGAGACACTGGTTGTGACTCCACAGCCAAAGCCGCACGGAAAAATGCAGCTGAAGTTGAACCTAATCCCTTAACTTTATAAGCAAAACAAAATATTTCCTCTCCATTGAAGGCATTCAGACTGGATTTTTGTGAACATTTCAAGTGAATCCTCTAAATGTGTTAAAAACTGGAAGCATATAAAATGACACATTTAAAACCCAAATCACTGGTTTTATAGGGGCAGATCTTCTGCTGGTATCGATTAGTGTGGCTGCATTATCTTCAGTGTCCCTATCACAGGGGGTTGGCCCTTGCGAATGAAGTAGATCCAGCTCCTCTGTCATGGCAGGTGCCCCCATTTGCTCAATTAAGAGGGCGGGGCAGCAACTGAGGGCTATTAAAGACCAAGGAGAGTGAGTGATTTGGAGGAGACTCAGTATGAGTCAGTCAGGAGAGTGGAGGAGGTAGCTGGAGAGCACAGTAAGCTCTCTCTGCAGGTCCTCCCTGGCAAGAGGGAGGAATTGTCTAGGAGACTTTATTTTTTGGGACCTGGTAGAAGACTGAAGGCAGGACAGCAACAAGAGGGATTTGCTAACAAACTTTCCCTAACCAGGGCCAGCAGACTGAAAGCAGGAGGAGGAGCAGTGGAGGGAGTTACCTGCTGACTCTAAGTTGGAGAGCCAGAGCCGAGGACTGGAGAGGGCTAAAGGCAGGGTAGAAGAAGAGGGGCTTACATGCTGATGGCTCTATGATGGACCCAGGGGAGCAGTGAGAGGGCCAGAGGGAGTGAGGGATGATCCCCTGGTAAAGACTTCCTGGCAGTGAGGCTATGGGGATTCCTGCTGGTATGAGAACCTTGCACACCAACTGTAAGGGCTGGGGGGGTGGGCTGTACTGGAGAGGCAGATCATGGTGAGGGATGCCAGGGCATGGTGAGATGAATGCCCCCTTGTGACAGACTATGTGGGTGTTGCCCTATAAAAGTCCCATTGGATTCCTTTGAGCCCCTCTAGTTTAATAGTGCAAAAAACCCACTTTCTGCATATCTACGGTTTAGTGATCTCATTGTCACAGAATGGAATGAGAACACTCTTTGGATGGTCCTCCTCTAGATTCCCTAAGGTCCACTGGAAGCATCCAGCTGTATTGTTTCCCTCCCCCCCGCCCCCACATCTGCTATTCTAGAAAGGTTGACAAGTAGGCCCCCTCTACTCCTAAATTCCCAGGAAAGATCTTCAGGGTTGTGGGAACCCTGCACCCCAAGCATCTGTGGGACCCCACTGCTGCTACTTTAAAGCATTTGATCTCATTATGGGGCCTGATGCAGTCTGGAATGCACCAACAAATAGGGAATATAAGCAGGTATCCTGCTTCTGTGAAGAATTTTCAAAGAAGATAGTGGGATGAAAGCTCAAAGAAGAGCAGTGAAAATGATTAAGGAGAGTTTGACTTGTGAGGAGAGTGAGTTGCCTGACTCACCACTTTACTATTCCAGTTTTAGTCTTGTGTAGCTCCACTCATTTCAGTGGAATTACACTGTTGTGAAACTGAACTGACAGTGGGAAATCAGGCTAATAGTATGGGAAGCTTGGCTGAGTGAGAATTAAAGCAGGCACATTATGATTGTATACAAATATTTGAAAGGTGTAAGGAGAGGTAAGGATTAGTTAGCATGAGCTGGGAGTGATGGAATTAATCTGAACAAAGGACAATTCAGGCTGAGTATAAGGAAAACATTCCTATGGTGAAGTCTAATTGAGTGGGGAGTATTCTCCCAAGGGAAATTATTGGAGCCTGAGCACTTGAAACATCAACAATACTTTTTTCAAAAGTGGCCATTAACATTGAGTGCCCAGCTTGAAACACAAAGAGTTTGATTTTAGAGATACCAAGCACCCACAACTCCCATTGACTTGAATAGGACTTGTAAGGCCTGATTCTCTTGACTACAACAGAGTTGCTCCTTTGAAAATCTGGAAAAATCATGAGAGAATATTTGGTAAGACTGTGGTTGCCAATCTTTCCCATATCAGGACCCCATTTTCCAAGGCAGGATCTTCATATGTCCCTCTTTCTATCTTTCTTGAATCTAGCAGGAATTTAGCAATATTGGAAGGGCAGGGTGATCATGACTTCCTGACACTTGTTCATGCCCCCCGCGCCGAGTTGATAACCTATGTTGCAGAAAATTGGCTAGAGGCTAGACTTAATCAGTCTGCTGTATCTTTTGAATCTCCACTTTCTCTGAATCTATTACACTATTTGCTAATTTAATTTGTTGTGATTAATATATTGTTGCAATGTTTCCTGCCATTACAGTCTGTAGGAGAATTTAGTTATAATGATGGCTAAACTCAACAGCAAATTTTAACAACAGGAATTATAGGGCCATTATGCAGAAATGTCTGGTGAATTATACAATTGTATGTACCACAATATAAATCTCAAAGATATTAAACCTCTTTTTGTTTCTTTGAAGCAGCTAGCCTGGGTGCCAGCCAAAATGTAAAATTAGTTCACAAAAGCAATTTACAATTATTTTTCTTTATCTTCTGGGCTTTTCAGAAGACTGTTAGCTGAAGCTCTGAGTCTGTATTAGCTCAGTTGATAGAAGAGTCTTATTTACTTACTCAGACTGCATTAGTCCTGCAAGGTGGCAATAGTATTCCAAATAGAATTCAATATTTTAGAAGCTGGTTACTACCAAGCAAACATTCCAAAGTGATTTATGAATGCATAAAAGTGTCAGGTTAGCAACTCTGAGAACATTTACAAAATGAGCACATGAAATAGTAAATGCTCATCAGACATTGGAAGGCAGACACAAAGTTTTTGTTTCTCTAACAAACTTTCAATACAAATGCACACTGCTGCAAAAAAGTGAGGAAGTACAGCAGTTTGCAGTTGTAATTTGAGAACACTGTGGATACTTTATAGCACTCTAAATGCTTTGCCAGATGAGTAACATATTTTGCAAATAGTGATAGGCAAGCCTCAAATATCTGAAGGCTTGGCTTGGATGAGGCCCTCCCTGCCAAAAGAAAAGCTTTAGATGCTTGCTGAAAGCTCAGCTAATCCTTTTCGGGTCTTCTCTGTGTTGTCCAACCAACTCTTTACTCCAACTGCTTCCTCCTCCACCCTTCCTTGAATTCAAACCATTTTCCCCCTAGGCTAATCACCACAACCCGGACTCACTGGCTGCTGTTCACTCTCCCTCCTTTCTTCTTTTGTATATCACAATTTCTCTTCCCTTGGTCTGTTCTCCCTACAACTCCAGCATCTCTCTCACCTTCTCTGATATTCCCACCTAAGATCCTCAGCAGGGCCTCCAGATCTAAAAAAGTGTACTCTTTGGGGTTTCCCCTGGTCATCATCATCCCAGAGCACTTCAGGTGTATTTGAACCAGTGGAAGCCCTAGAGAAAATAAAAGTTGAAAAAAACATACCTGACCTAAGTCCAGCAGAGATTATCAGAGCTGTTGAAACCCTTCTAACTCCTCCTCCCTCATGTTCTTCCACCATCTGCTGGCAGAATCTCATCTCACTATTAGGCTTCTCCCTGGATTTTGCAAGACACCTTAAACTCTAAACTAGTAGGGAAATTTCAGAGCACATCAATTTACACTGGACACAAGTGAGTCCACTTCTGCTGCCTGCATCTATTGGTGAGACACCTGCAGTCTCCCCACCAGACAAGATTTTCCTTGGTAGGGTGGCTCTAAAAATCAAATTCTGAACTAAACCTTATCCCTCCTAATTCCAACCAGGACCGATACTCTCAGTTCTAATTCAGAGTAGAATTACGTACAACCGACTACAGACCATGCATCACAACCTTAATTCTACCCTGCTAGGAATGCCAGCCTTATATCCCAACCTTTAACTATACTTCTGCACACAATCTTTTATCATACTACCTTCTCCCAATCTAATCACCTCCTACACCAAACATCCACGACTACTAGGATATGTCTAAATTGCAATTAAACTCCCATGGCTGGCCCATGTCAGCTGACTCAGGCTGATGAGGCTCAGGTTATGAGACTGTTTAATTGCAGTGTAGACATTCAGCTCAGGCTCGAACCCAGGCTCTGGGACCCCATGAAAGGAGAGGGTCCCAGAGCTCGGACTCTAGCCTGAGCCCATATGTCTACACCATGATTAAACAGCCCGGTAGCCCAAGCCCCAGGAGCCTGAGTCAGCTGACATGGGCCAGCCGCAGGTGTTTAATTGCAGTGTAGACATACTCCTAGTGTTGGGGAAAGGGATGTGTGTAGAAGGGTAAAAATAGGGCAGAGTTAAGATTATGGTATGTGTTTTGTGATGTACTTTAGTTTTGGTAATGACGAAGTGTGTGCTTGTGGCTGAAGAAGCAGAGAGTATGCACTGCTAGGTGGCTTAACCTTTGATTTCCTTGCTATTGTGGGTTTGTGTAAGGCTCACTGTGCATGTAGTAATCGTAACTGCTGCACAATGGAAGATTTTTGTGTATTAATAATATATGGCTTTCATTCAACTTTATATTGTGTTTCTAATCTGGAGAACAAGGTTCCTAAGGAAGCTGCTAATTCAGACTCACTTTTGTGGTAGTGATTTACCATACTTTACAATTTTTATCATTTTCTGGCTGATCCAAGGACATTAAACCTAACTTGGCTTGTTTTTTACAGTGATTCTTCTGTGTAGAAATAAGGTTGAACTCAGACTCTATCAACTCAAACTCCAAAAAGGAAACTATCATGAATTCAACTCACAGAGAGAAAGATGCTGGATTACTGAGATAGTCACAATATTAGTCATTTGCCACCACTGACACATGCATAAATATAGACTAATCTAGACTTGAGCTGAGCAAACATTTTTGTGTACATTTTTCCCACAAAAAATGATTCTGAAGATTTGGGTCAATTTTGGCAAATTGTTTCAGTTGGGGGGAAAAATTGGAAATATCAAAATAGTTTGTCGCCATTTCCAAAATAAAACATTTTGATTTTTGCAATTTCCTCAGTTTTATTTTTTTTAAATAACACTTTCAAACATTTTTGAAAAAAACCTTGAAATGGAAACAAAAGGTTTTGTTTCAGTTGACCAAAAACAATTTTTTTTCACCATTTCAGTTAAGTGAAAATTTTGAAACAGTTCCATTTCAAGTCAACCAGAAATGAATTTTTTCCCCTCAGACCTGCATGCAAATGGACTATTCAGTTATTTGCTCAGCCCTAGTCTAGACATATGGTTGTATTGGGAAAAGGCACCAATTTTTTAAAAAAACAAATCAGCTGTAGTCCACTGTAAATACAATAGTACAAATGCTTAAGCAGACACAGAAAAGCTTGATTGTCTTGCTCTGGATTGAAAATAGTCAAATCCTTTTTTAAATTCCCTTTCAAAAAGAATTCTTCATTGGCTGAGACCCAGAGCAAACTTTTGTTAATTGAATTTTAAGTCTCTGAAAATAAGCAGGATTTGGCTAGAACTGTATGAAACTCAACATTTTCATTTCCTAACCTGATCTAAAAAAGAACTCTAAGGTGCTCCAAAGCTTGTCTCTTTCACCAACAGAAGTTGGCCCAATAAAAGATATTATCTCACCTACCTTGTCATTTTCATTCACACAGATTCATGCAAATCTGTATGCAAAGTGTGTTAGGCACTTCACAGAAGACATGGAAAGACTTTGTTCTTGCCCCAGGGAGTTTGCAATTTCAATTTTAGACTTAAAATGAGTATGTGGAAAATATTATAGACTACATGGGGTAAGGAGGAGGCAGGATTACAGCAATATGATCATATAGTTATTCGGTTTCATTAAGGCTAGTAAATTTTTAAAATTCGTAAGAATTTATCCCATGTTTGTAAAGAAAAAATCTAGGTCCATAATGCTCAGCATTAAGATAATACCTAGTCTGATAGTCTGTGTTGAATTCAAATTGAAGCTAATGTAAGGTCTTGTTTAAATCAGTTTTATTAAAATTATAATCCTGTATTTTCTTTGCCTGTTGTTGGGTCTTTTTGTTTCCAAAGAGGAGGACATATAATTATTGTACATGGCTTTTCACTGCTCCCATGAGATATGCCAGATATGAATAGATTATTATTTAAAATTTCACATCACTGAAGCTTCCTTTCTGAGAAATCATGTCAAAGCAGTTAGAGAAAATCTGCACTTCATAAATATTGAATTGTGTCATTTGTCTATGTATGTGTCTGTTTTCTATAAATAAAAAAATCAGCAATTATTACTGAATTAATTTTTTATCTACTTTAAAATGCAATTTATGTGGTAACATTTGAAAACTCTGTAACATCTGTTTGATGAATCTGGGCACTGCTTTCAGACCTCTTGCAAATAACATAGGGGTTGGAGACTGACAATACAGTATGAAGAGACCCAAAGGAGATAGCAATAATTTTATATAGTCTTGAAAAGCAAAGGCTTTAGAGCAGAGAAGGGCATGATCACAGTCTATAAATACCTTCAAGGCCACAAAATGAATGAAGGAGAGTAACTCACTTACATAGCAGGGAAGAATAATTCCCTCCACTGCAGGAATTACTGGATGAAATTCTCTGGCCTATGTTATATAGGAGGTCAAAGTAGATTATCATAACAGTCCCTTCTAACTTTAAAATCTATGAATCACAGTATCCAAGGATGGCAATTCAAACAAAGGACTAAAGATGAGAAAAGTTTAACCTAGATATTGGAACAATGTTCTTAATAGTAAGAGTAATATGGGGACCATCATTGTCTGATGTCCCCCACCGAGAAAGGGTTATAAATATGCACCATCATCACTCTATATAGAGAGTAACTTGGAAAACAGTGCTCACGTAAGAACTTGAGAACCGCATCCCTAAACTGTTCTGTACCAGAGGCAGCACTGTTATGTAGCATATCTACCACTGCACCTGCCCAATGCAGCCTCACTGTTCTGGAGGCCTGATCAGCATGGAGAGCACCAATAGCTCCTTGTACCTATGCAAATCTGTATGAGCTGTGGTGTAGAGTAGCCAAATGCATTCAAGGTAGTGGCCTTGTCTGTTCGTACATCTTTAAACCTTCTGTAGTGTTTATCAAACACTAATGCCTGCAGCAAAAGAATAAACAGGCACCTGTTCCTAACTGGAAAATGATTTTTCTGTTTTACTTTCATTGTCTACTTTGTTCCCTCTAAAACTCAATTTGAAAGCTAGTCCTGTCCCAGCTCCAAGAACTCCCACAACAGCATACAGTCAACAGCCAGTTAGATTATGAGGTTAGGGAGTATGCTGTATAAGTAATCCTGCAAAATGCAGGTGTCAGACTAGATGACCCAAATGTTTTTGTTTTCTCTGACCCTAATCTCGCTCTGATTCATTGACCTTTTATTCTGGAAAAGGCTTTTTGTATGATTCTTTACTTATTTCTTTGCCTCTATATTTGACACATATAGGAAGATGCAATGCCTGGTATTATAAGAAGAAATGGAGCAGGGTAAATGATTCCTATACAAAAGGACAAATATTGAAGAAAAGTGCTATATGAGAGTTAAATATTATTGTATACAGCAGCTTGTTATTACTTGCAGAGGGAAAATAATAAAATATGGGAAGAATTTCTGGAAGAGCTCATATGTGGAAGCCATATTTAATTTTCCTATGTGAAACTGTTTACATTGGGACACTTTGTGTTGCAGACTATAGATTTGGGGTCAAATTTACAAAGGTATTTAGGCACCTTTAGTGCCTAGTGGGATTTTCAAAAGTGTTTAAGCAGGTGAGACAATCAGTCTCACTGACAATCTGCATCTGCAGATTTAGGCCTCTACATACATTTGAAAATCTGGGGCCAATCCTAATAAACTGGGATTTGTGCTGTCGCTGGATAGAGGCCTGAGGTAAACTAAAGTTGAATGAGAAGGTGAGATATTAAACTGGTTATAAATAAGATTTGCTATACTTGGGTGGAAATGTGAATGTGATGGGTTGTCCCCCTGTAAGGTGACACCTGATGTACTGGGATGCCACTAAGCCCGCCTGTTCCACCAGCCTGGGACCCCATTACCCTGTCCTGCTGAGCCAGACTCTTAAGCCGCCTCTAACACACACACAGGCGGGACCACACCCTGCTGCAGAAAAACACAGACACTGAGATCAGCTCTGGGAAAACTCAGCTTAAGGGACTTGCCCCAGCACTCATGTGCCCATCTCCCTTGCAGTGCAGACCCAATGGTATATTGTCTTCTCTTAAAAAATCGCCCTCTCCCTCAATGTGAAGAGAGATATGCCAACTTCCCCCCCCCCCCCCATTAGAAATTGCACAAACTAGGTTTAATAATAAACAAAAAAAAATATTAACTTGATTTTAAGTGAATATAAGGGATAGCAAACAGAACAAAGCAGACTATCAAGCAAATAAAACAAAACATGTATACTAACCTTAAGATCTGAAAGAGACTGGTTTCAAGAATTTCTTACCCTAAATGTTATTTTAGGCAAGTTGCAGAGTTTCTGTAGCTTAGAGTTCCAGTTATTTCTTCTTACAGACTGGACTCCTTTCTCAGTCTGGACTCACCCCTGCCTTTCCCTTCAGGTTGGTTCCTTTGTCCCTTCAGGTACTCTCAGCAGTCCATCTTCTTGGGTAGGCAATGGAAGAGAGTCCAGATCAACCCCCTCCCCAACCCTGAAAAAGGACTTACCTAAGATGGGAATCCTTTCTCTGATCCCCACCCCCTTACAGTGGAAAAGTACCAGCAGTGTCCAAGGGGATATTTTTCATCAGATGACATTATCACTTGACCTTCTAGTGTCAATGCAGCATCCCAGGAAGCACCTCAGGAAGGTGGGAGATTAGTATCTTCAGAGTTCTATTGTCCTTCTTAAATGGGTCATTCAGGATGATTGCCTACTGTCTGGTAGGTGTTCCCCGCCCCCCGAGTACACACACAGTTGTAATTGTTACATAGTCAATATTCCTAACTTTAGATACAGAAATTATACATGCATACAAATTGGATAGTCACATTCAGTAAATCATAACCTTTACAATGATATCTTACATGAGCCATCTTGCATAAAGTATGTCTTAGTTATGCCATATTCATATCATAACCATATTTCTATGAAGAATATGGGGTGTAACGTCACAGTGAATTTATTAGCTTAATGATCATATGAAATATTTGTGTAACTTCAAAGATTTTTTCAGTTCATGAGTGTTAATAATGACAAAATTAAAAAGAGAGAGACTACTGTTAAGTGTATATGGCACTTTAGCGCACACAAACCACAGGTACCTTGTCCAGATATTTAGCAATGTGTTGAGAGGGGCAATATATTGTATCCCGCTTAGGGACTGATCCAGAGCCAAATGAAGGCAATCGAAGTCTTTTTATTGACTTGGGCTTTGGATCAGGTCCTTCCATGTGCAATGCAAAGCACATCCCATTCCACCTCCCCTCAGCCAACCACACTTCACCTCTGCAGAGCCATAATTGAGTACTATGTATCTCTAGAAATGACCCCCTTTGCCCTTCTCCATTTCAAGATTGTCCACAACTTAGTGTTTGTTCTCCTTGGCTCTTCTCCCCGATCCAAAGAGTTTCATAGATGAGCCTATCTTTAGGGGGAAATGAATGCTGCTTCCTTTCGGTACCCTGCAGTGCAGTGGGATATCTACTCTAGCACTGCAACTTGCAGAGTCTCTGCTAGAAAGGATTGTTTTACTCTGTTAAATTCTTTTCCCTTTCCTTGTGTAACCCTACCAACACCAGGGAAGACGAATAGCTGGGAGGCATCTAGTTTTATATTGTATTTTGCTTTTGTCTGGCTGCTTGTAGAATCCCGTCTCTGTCATGGATATCAAACAGTGTAAACCCTCTTTCGGGTTATTGAGTTTCTTGCACAGTGGGATATGATAATATCTCACAATATAAACTGGATCCTCTTTGAGATTTCAATCTAACACATCTGACTATATTTGTTTTTGTTTTTCCTGGGAAAGGTGTTTGGGACAGAGCCCATTTTCCTGCTTCCAGTACATGAACATGGCAGGACCAAATGTCATTTTCTAGCAATTCTGTTGTTTTTCTTCCCCTGAGGCCATGAAGTTTTTAGTTAGAATTTATTTTATGCCTCATTACTTCAAGAACCTGCTCCTCATTAGCTTGTGCTTTACTGTTTTATGAATCATACTAGAGTCAAGGTTAGCTGGGGGTGCAGCCATGAGCCTGATTCTCCACTTCCGAGCATCCTACATACATAACACTCATGCTAGGTGTTGTTGGCTAGCAAAGAGGCTCAGGTTCAATATCTTGAGGTTCCTCTTCAAATTTACAAAACACCCAGTCTCCACCCAGAAACCTAGGAAAACTAAATACTTTCTCTTGGCATCTTCACAAGGAATGCTTCCCCTCCTCCAAGCACTGAGTCAGTGTATGGAACAAGGAAAACTTTAAGGAAGATAGCATTAGTTTGGGGAAAAACAATAATAAACAATATGTTTATACAAATAATAAGTAAAAACTCCCATCCCTACAGTATCTTTCGCAGTAGCCCTTCACCTCAGTTTCCCCATCTGCTGGTGTAGACATCCAATAAACAAGTGTCCCTTTAACACAGCACTTCCCCCCTTTCATCTCTGGTACACCCCCATGCGAGATTTGTTGTCAGTGGTTAACAAAGTCCCAGAGCATGGCAGTGCATTTGGGCAGGTTCATCTCCAGCTGCTGCGGGGATATGCTGACTGGCTTGTGTGATGAGACACCTTTGCCACCCCATCTCACCGCAGTACTGAGTCCCGGTCTTCAGGCTCCACTACTGAACCCAGCTATAGCAATTACAGCTCTGATGGTGAGGGTAGAGGGGTTCTTATTAGAGTTAACTGAGCTCTGTCATTCTGCAGCTTCAGCAAAGAGCCACTTGAGGAGAGAGTTAAATGACTTATACAGTATGTCCTTTGAGCAGTCCTTGCCACCAGAGATTTGCTCCTTACCACAGTGCAGAAGCCCCTGCTCTATTCTGTTTGGTTTGTGTCCAAGCTCCATCACCCAGTGGTGCAAGATTGAGGTTTGGTTAAGTAACTCATGGCATATTTAGTACTGTTCTGTTGCCATTTTGTCTCACAATAGGAATAACAACATTACCATTATCCCTGGACCCAAAACTTAAACTTTAAATAAAATCACCACAATGTACACACATGTAACAAACCTGCAAATAAAGTCTGTTCCATTTTGTCTCTTCTTCTGGTTCACCAACATGTGGCAGCATAGAATCATAGGGTTGGAAGAGACCTCAGGAGGTCATCTAGTCCAATCCCTTGCTCAAAGCAGGACCAACACCAACTAAATTATCCCAGCCAGGGCTTTGTCAAGACGGGCCTTAAAAACCTCTAAGGATGGAGATTTCTCCACCTCCCTAGGTAACCCATTCCAGTGCTTCACCACCCTCCTAGTGAAATAGTGTTTCCTAATATCCAGCCTACACCTCCCCCACTGCAACTTGAGACCATTGCTCCTTGTTCTGTCATCTGCCACCACTGAGAACAGCCGAGCTCCATCCTCTTTGGAACCCCCCTTCAGGTAGTTGAAGGCTCCTATCAAATCCCCCCTCACTCTTCTCTTTTGCAGACTAAATAACCGCAGTTCCCTCAGCCTCTCCTGGTAAGTCATGTGTCCCAGCCCCCTAATCATTTTCGTTGCCCTCTGCTGGACTTTCCAATTTGTTCACATCCTTTCTGTAGTGGCGAGGGGGGCCCAAAACTGGCTGCAATACTCCAGATGTAGTCTCACCAGTACCGAATAGAGGGGAATAATCACTTCCCTCAATCTGCTGGCAATGCTCCTACTAATGCAGCCCAATATGCCGTCAGCCTTCTTGGCAACAAGGGCACACTTCTGACTCATATCCAGCTTCTCGTCCACTGTAATCCCCAGGTCCTTTTCTGCAGAACTGCTGCTTAGCCAGTCAGTCCCCAGCCTGTAGTGGTGCATGGGATTCTTCCTTCCTAAGTGCAGGACTCTGCACTTGTCCTTGTTGAACCTCATCAGATTTCTTTTGGCCCAAATCCTCCAATTTGTCCAGGTCACTCTGGACCCTATCCATACCCTCCCCTCCAGCATATCTACCACTCCCCCCAGCTTAGTGTCATCTGCAAACTTGCTGAGGGTGCAATCTATCCCATCGTCCAGATCATTAATAAAGATTAATGACGCTCTTGCTCTCTAGAACTACAGACCACAGGCTTACACATACTCATTTAGATCTGTGAAAAGTGGGCCAGATCATCTGCATTAGCAGCAGCACAAGGGGATGGAAAATTACGCTAACCAGGTATTCCCCTAGCTTTGGGGTGGGGGAATTCCATCCCCATCCCATCCCATCCTTCACCTCTAGCACTGGGATGTGGTGGGGGAAAGCAGGGAGGAGGACATGGTCAGTGTACTGCTGCATTCTAATGATCCCCTGCCAATATAATGCCACTGTAGAGGCTATTCCTAGCCAACGTAAATTAGGACAGTACTGAGACTACTGGCTCTCAGAAGTCCTAGGTTAATCAGGGAGGTACAAACATAGCACACAGCCACCTTTGTCCTTCTCTTTGGATCCCTGTGCTGAGTGCAGCTAGGCTGGACCTGAGCATCAGAGATAGTGAGTGCAAAGAGGGAGCAAAATGCTACCAAAACAGAATGTTAGCAGGGTATATTTGCTTTGTCTGGTTTTAAGTGACTGCCCAAGTGTGACAGGTAGCGGAGAAGTACCATCCATGTTTCCCAAAATGGAATTTTCCAATGATTCTAGCTTCAAACCTACTACTTCCCACAGTGATGGAGTGGGAATAGTTCCCCCCATATCCTGCTGTGGAGTTCTCCTCTACAGTCACTGAACGAGGAGGCACCAGCCAGTTGTCCTGTGCAGTGTTAATACATCGTGCAGATAATTTTTTTATCATTCTTATTCTGTCATTACATTATTATTTCCTGTGGAGTTTAAGTCCTGAGTGTATCAGGTCATCAGCAGTACAGGCTTTTGTCGAACAGCTAGCTTAAATTAGCTGAATATTAAAGGTTAGGCACTGGTGTTGTGGAACACCAGTGCAGCGATTCTAATCAGGCTCATATCTAGACTCCATACATAGATTCTGAGCCAGATCCTTAGATGTTGTAAACCAGCATAGTTCCATTGAGCTATTCTGATTCACACCAGCTGAGGACCTGGCAGTGAGTCTTTATGAAGGTTTATCTTGGGTATACATACAATACAGATAGATATTAGTATTCAGGCAAATTATTTTGTGTATACATCAAAACTTGGATGTATGCATTTGCTTGGAAGTCATTTTACTCCCTGTGCTTCATGAACTCATCCTTCGCCCTCCCCAGCAGACATTTAAATAATCCCTTTAAAAATCCTGGAATAAGAGGATGCCAACCCTCCAATTTAATTTTTATTTTACTATTCCAAACTGTCTCTCACCGGCTAGTGGTCCCATAACAGACCATGCCTGCGTCTGTGGGTGTGTGCTGCACTCCAGAAGTGATTAACACTCCAGCGAGACATGATGACGTCTCAAGGTCTGTGCTAGGGAAGGTACATTTTAATTTTAGACAGGGTGCCATAGGACCTCTGCCAGCAGAGGAGGCCAAGGTTTCATAGTTTCCAAGGCCAAAAGGGACCATTATGATTATCTAGTCTCATCACCTGTAACACAGGCTATAGAACTTCCCCAAAAGAATTCCTACAACGTATATTTTAGAAAAACATTCAATCTTGATTTTAAAATACTCAGGGATAGAGAATACATTATGACACTCGGTAAATTGTTCCAATAGTTAATTACTCTCACTGTCAAAAATTTACATCTTATCTCTGAATGTACCTAGCTTCCACATCCACCTAGCGGATCATGTTATACTTTTCGCTGCAGGACTGCAGAATCCATTGTTAAATATTTGTTTCCCAATATAGATACTTATAGACTGTAATCAAGTCACCCCTTAACCTTTTCTTTGTTAAGTTAATAGATTGTCCTCCTTGAATCTATAACTATAAGGCATGTTTTCCAGTTCTTTAATCATTCTCTTGGCTCTTCTCTGAACCATCTCCAATTTATCAAAAATTCTCTTGTGGGCACAGGTACTGGACACAGTATTCCAGCAGTGGTTGCACCAGTGCCAGATACAGAGGTAAAATAACCTCGCTACTCCCACTCAAGATTCCCCTGTTTATGCAACCCAGAACCCCACAAGGTGTTTTGGCCACAGCATCATAGTGGGAGCTCGTGTTCAGCAGATTGTCCACCATGACCCCCAAATCTTTTTTCAGAGTCACTGCTTCCCAGAATAGAGTCGTCCAGCCTGTAAGCATGGCCAAAATGTATACATTTTGTATCCTAGATGTATACATTTATATTTAGCTGTATTAAATACATATTGTTCCTTTCACCCCGTTTACCAAGTGATCCAGATGGCTCTGAATCAGTTACCTCTTCATTATTTACCACTCCACCCATTAATGTCATCTGCAAACTTTCTCAGTGATTATTTTATGTTTTCTTCCAGGCCATTGATAAAAATGTTAAATAGCACAGGTCCAAGACCCGAATCCTGAGAAACACCTGCTGGATGATGAATCTGCATTTACAATTACACTGAGACCTATCAGCCAGTTTTTAAGACATTAAATGTGGGCCATGTTTAATTTATAGTTCTAGTAGGGTGACCAGATGTCCCGATTTTATAGGGACAGTCCTGATTTTTGGGTCTTTTTCTTATATAGGATCCTATTACCCCCCACCCCCGTCCCGATTTTTCACACTTGCTGTCTGGTCACCCTAAGTTCTAGGTATTTTTTAATAAAAAAGTCATGTGGTACCTTTATCAACCAAGCTTGTAATCTCATCAAACACAAAGGTATCAAATTATTTGACACTTTAATTTTCCATAAACCCATGTTTATGTGCATTAATGACATGACTTTCCTTTAATTATTTATTGATCTAGTCCCATATCAGCTGTTCCATTTTTTTTTGCCAAGGATAAATGTCAGGCTGAAAGGCCCATAAATACCTGGGTCATCCCATTTACCCTTTTCAAAAATTGGCTCATTAGCTTTTTTCCAGACTTCCTGAACTTCCCCAGTGATCCTAGACTTACTGAAAATCAAACATTAATGGTCCAGACAGTTCCTCAGACAACCCTTTTAAAACTCTTGGATGCAAGTAATCTGGACCTGCTGATTAAAAAAACATCTAACATAGCAGCTTCTGTTTAACAGCCTCCAGTGACACTAGTAGAATGGAAAGCGTGTTATCATCACCATCTGATCGGACTATATCATCTGTTTTTTTCCTCCAAGCACAGAACAGAAATATTTATTGAACACCTCTGTCTTTTCTACATTATTATTGATAATTCTGCCATTTCCATCTGAATAATGGATTTATACCACTATCAGGATTCTTTTTGTTCCTAATATATTTTTTTAAAGATTCCTTCTTATTGTCCTTAACTCTTCTGGCTATAGACTTCCCTTATCAATTTTCTACAATTCTTAACTTCTGATTTATATTCATTACTATCAACTTCCTCTTTCTTACATTTGTTACACAAAGTGATGTCATCTCAGCCCCTGGATGCCCTGGTCATTAAATTGGTCCATATCTGACTGGCTCTGTCCAGTTTCTGAGCTGCACCGGACAGCTTCAGCATCCCTAGAAGAGCAGATTCTGCATTTGCCTCATACTACTGTGACATTCTCCCACTCTGACGCCCTTCCAGTGCCCAGGTTTCTGCCAGCAGATGCTGGTGGAAACCATGGAACAATTGAGACCAGTGTCAGCTCTTATGAGCAGTAATGGAGCTCTAGAATATCATGTGATTTTTTTTTTTCATAACAAGAAGAGAGGAAACAGCAAAAGATACACTGTGTCTAATTCTTCCTTACTTTACACCTTGGGTAGTCATTTGAACAAAATGAGGAGAAAGTGGGTTTTAAACACTCACTGGTGTAAATAAATAGAGAATTCTGACTGGTGGCTTTGTGCACCCACTTTGTACAAATGTATGACTGCATATGGAGAATCATGCCACATGTCTTGAAAACATGCACAGCACACTCACCCACGTAGTGTAAAAACATGCATATAGCACACTCTAGCCCACAAAGAATGAAGGAAAATTGTATACAACTCTTTATCCTCTAACACTGGTAACTAAGACTCTCTGCAGCTTATAACGTGTATAACTATAGAAATTATAAATGTATATGTTCCCAACTGTATATTATCTAGTATACTTTTAAGTCTACTTTTAATTGACTCACACAATGGGAGTGTCACCCACTGGAAGTGGAGGAATGGGGAGAGGCTGCACCAGGAAGCAATGCTGTAAATAATGTAGGAGCTGGCTATATTTAAGGCTTCTCATCAAGTGCTATCATGCTACCTGCCTATTAAGGATCTTAAGAACACAAGAACAATCATACTGGGTCAGACTGATGGTCCATCTAGCCCAGTATCTTGTCTTCAGTGGCCAATGCCATGTGCTTCAGAGGGACTGAAGAGAACAGGCAATCATCAAGTGATTTATCCCCGTCGTCCATTCCCAGTTTCTGGCAACAGAGGCTAGGGACACTTCAGGGCATGGTTTTGCATCCCTGCCCATCCTGGCTTATAGCCATTGGTGGACCTATTCTCCATGAATTTATACAGTTCTTTTATGAACCCTGTTATAATCTTGGTCTTCACAACATCCTCTGGCAAAGAATTCCACAGGTTGACTGTGTGTTGTGTGAAGAAATACTTCCTTTTGTTTGTTTTAAACCTGCTGCCTATTAATTTAATTTGGTGGCCCCTAGTTCTTGTGTCATGAGGACTAAATAACACTTCCTTATTTACTTTCTCTACACCAATCATGATTTTATAGACCCCTATCATATCCCCCCTTAGTCGTCTCTTTTATCTCTTTTACAAGCTGAACAATCATAGTCTTATTAATCTCTCCTTGTATGGAAGCTGTTCCATACCCCTAATCATTTTGTTGCCCTTCTCTGTACTTTTTCGAATTCTAAAATAACTTTTTAAGATGGGGCAACCAGAACTGCATACAATATTCAAGGTGTGGATGTATCATGGATGTGTCAAGAGGCATTATGATATTGTGTGTTTTATTATCTATCCCTTTCCTAATGATTCCCAACATTCTGTTAGCTTTTTTGACTGCTGCGGCACATTGAGTGGATGTTTTCAGAGAATTAGCCACAATGACTCCAAGATCTCTTTCTTGAGTGGTAACAGCTAATTTAGTCCCCAACATTTTATATGTATAGTTGTGAAGGGTTAAAATCCATGTGCATGTTATATAACAACCTGGTATATGGATTGTGCCAGCTCTTTCTCAGACCCAAAGTCCAGAGTTTGGTCTGGAGACCAGAGGCCTAGCTAATAGTGATCAGCTAAGAGAAAGCTGGGGTAAACAAGATGACATTGCCTTTGCTAAGATCTGCTTGGTCAGTAGAAATGCCAGATGTTGAAGCAATAACTGAATAATTATGTTTCATCCAATGTTTCAAATTGAACAAAGGATCCCTGTTCCTATTGTGTTTCTCCTGAAGGGAAAACAGTCTTCCCACAGATCCAACCTTGAGTTTATGAAAATTGGCACATGTTAGTATAATGATATGGCATCCTTCCACCTCCCTTCCCAGGGACCAATGCCCTGCCTTAAGGCATAAAGGAGACAATCTGTATTACCATATCCTTTCACTGTTTCTTTGCTTTAACCCCTAGGAATGTACCTGTCGGACAATCAAAGAAGTTGCTCCATTCCTATGGACCCCAAATCAAAATTCAACATATATATTTTATACTAATAACATTTTATCAAAGTATTAATTAAATGTTAACTTGCTAATTTGAGACCATGGGCGGAGACATTATGTAACCTTTTAACCATTGGCTAATGTGCTATCTTGTCTTGCTGCAAAACCTATCCTGGGGTGTGGAACTGCCTACCCCGTCACTTTCCCCTGCCCATGGAAAATCTATATATTTCATTGTAATCAATTGATTGACAGTGTCTCTGAGCCTAATAAGCCAGGTGACACTCCGCCAGCGCTGTGTAATAAACCCCTATGCTTTGACCTCTACATGGTGTGGATTTATGTCCTTCAAGTTGCATTTATGTTTTCCAATGTGCATTACTTTGCATTTATCAACATTGAATTTCATCTGCCATTTTGTTGCCCAGTCACCCAGTTTTGTGAGATCCCTTTGTAACTCTTCACAGTCTGCTTCGGACTTAACTGCCTTGAGTAGTTTTGTATCATCTGCAAATTTTGCCACCTCACTGTTCACTCCTTTTTCCAGATAAGAGATCTTATCTCTTGTGTTATCCAATGACCATGCATTTGATGTGATAGGCCCAAGGGCATGGAACTTTCTTGCACCTAAAATCCACCTTAATCCATCTCTTCCCATGAAAAACACCTTAACATTTTTATTTCAAGGATATCTGGGGGGCTCAATTCAACATCTACTGAAATAAAAGGGCATTAGATCAGGGCCTTTATGACTACCATTAGCTCCATATTTGTTAATCCTTTTAGCATTGACTCCTTGTTTGGTTTTGCTTGTTTGATATTTATGAGGTTGGGTTTATTATGCTTTAGCTGTTTTTTTTTCTTTAATTATGTTGTACACTGTTTCATACACCTTACTTCATTTCACTCCATCAATAAGCACCATTCATGCAGTTGCATGTATGCAGATATGTACTACTGTGCAACTTAAGCATCCTGTCTGCAGTCCACTAGTAGACAGCAGTCAGTTCGAAAATCATATTTCACAACAACACAGAAAACCTAATGGCCACAGAGACATCTTCCTGCATTGTTACCAATGCCAGTACTGCTGGGGTATTAATCTGAGATAGTATTCTCTCTCACCATTCTTTCTATTATATTTTTGTGCTATTCTCAAGCTCATGCCTGCAGCCTGAACATAGCACAGGAATGATGCAAACTCATATTAAAGCAATAGCGTGAGATTACCAGCACAATTATTTTCAACTAGGGATGAGAATATTCCTTTTCTGCTATTAATATTTGGTTTAAAAACATCCAACCTTCATATCACTTCATAGTTTCACATATCTGAAATTAGTAGCACTAATCTATTCTTCTGCAATAGCAGATAGTGCGTGTAAAAAACTAAATAGTACTAGCTCTAACACCTTCCATTTTAGAATCAACATTCTAAGATAGATTTTCACATTGCTGCTTTGACACATTACTCTAGCAGGGCAGGTTTGTCAGTATAGCGGCAAACATTCTTTTGTTCCTTTATTTGCTTTTGGTTCAGCTGAAGATCACAATATTTCTTCCCCTAGCCTTCAGAAATTGTAAACATGGAAACTGGGGGATAAAAGGGAACCAGCCATTTTCTCTTTTCTAAAGAATGCATTAAAAGATTAGCTGTATACAAGAGGAAAGCAAAATATTGTGTCCTGGACTTAAACACCCAATGGATTACTGCAAGTTCACACTATTAGGTTAGCTTGCTTTTCTTTTCGAAGACACAGCTAACTAGTATTCCAATAAACTAGAACTGCAATTTTGTGCCTCCCATATTCTAAGATTCTGAACCTAACAAAGGTTTCTTATGAATTCTAGTCCTTTTCCCCTTCAAATGAATTGTACTAAGCAAAAGGGAAGATGCAAGCAACAGCCTTCTCCATTAAAGCACTGCTCTTCCTGTGATAGGAGTAGGTTGCCATCTACTGGTCTCTGGCCTTTACATAAAGTCAGGCAAAAGATATTTTGGACTGGATTTCTACAGATTCCTTACATTTCCTCTTGTAACAGAAAATGGTGTATTTCGGTTTCTCTGTTCATGAAAGGCACATTTTAAAATGCTCATTAAATATCAGAGGAAATTAAAGCACAGTATACAGGCACAAAAGCACATCACTGGTCACTAGTTCCAGGCAGGGAGTCAATAAAGTTGTCACTATCTGATGGCTATTTAGTAACCTCCATAAAATGAGCTGGTGGGCTCAGTCCTTCCCCTTAAAGGACCGGGCTGAGCCACAATGGCCGAGAAATATTGGGAATTTGACAGTTACTCTCCATACCATACTTGCTTTGCTGATAATGATACTTAGCTCCTATGAATGGAGAGGGTTTAAGTTGGGGGAGCTCATAAAGTGGGGACAGGGGGGACAAGGGCTGTGTGCACAACCTTGAGCTGCAGCATCTCTGTGCCAAGACACCAAGTTCATGAAAGTCTTCTCCCATTGCTGCTACTTTATCTCCTCAGTGTATCAGTGCGTTGATGTGTCAATGTCTTGGTGTAGACACACTCAGCTCTTATGGTGTTGCTGCCTGGTGTGTTGAAGAGCCAGGCAGCAGTGCTAGAGGACTTACATATCTGTGTCAAAACATTGGTGCTTGCAGGACTCACCACTGCACTGCTGCTTTGGTAGGCTGGGAAGCTGGTGCAGCAGTATTGGGAAACCCTTTCCATTTGCTGAAGTCTTGTTGCAGAGTAATACCAGACCTCCTACACACAACAACTTCGCCCCCTATCTCCATCTCTTCCACATTGCTGCTGGCCACCAGCTCCTGGGGTGTGGAGCCCTGGAGAAGGGCTTGAGGGGGATTAAATGGCTACAGGAGGGATGTGGAGAGGGGGAATAGATGGGCCTATAGACAGTACAGGGTGGATGGAGGGGAGAGAGGGTTTTGGTTGGAAGAGACAGCATTAGGGACAGTGGGTATGTGAATGACCTTGAGTGGGTGAAGCCCACCGTCTCTGTGCCAAGGCACCAGCACTTAAAAGGATCCCCAGCAATACTGCTTTGATTGGTCAGCACACTGTACAGCATCAATACATCAGCCCAGAAAGAGAAACACTTGTTTCTCAATGCAGTATGTCCCCATTCCCCCACTCCTGCCTTAGAGCCCACCTCTTTGTTCTCTGCTATTCAGCCTGCCATCCTGCTCTGTGAAGAATGGAGCAGGTGGGTCAGGGAGGCAGGCTGACAGAGCTAAAAAACCAGGAGAAAGCACTTGACTATTCTGTTAGGTTATCCTGAATAAGGGGGAAACTCTGTGTTTCATTTTAAAATGGGCATATGTCAAAATGTATATATGTATGTAGGTTGGAGTCTGAGGCCTGTGGGTGTTTTTAGCTAGAGGAATCCAGGAAAGAAGAGAGCAAAATCTCTAATAGGGAGCATTTTAAATGCTGTTTGCAAAAGTTCAGGAGTGTTTTACTAATAAAATGACATGGAAAATTCAGTCATCCTCGACAGAATTATCATCCCAAATGTTCAATCATTAAAGCGTTACACTGAGGAACTTTAATCCTGTTTTAAGTGTAAATCTCAATCCAACCTTAACTATGGAGATGCTGGCAGCATCTCCATAATACATTGTTAAACAATACATTCTTACTGCTGCAGCGCACTGGATTCATGTTTTCAGTCATTTTTCTATAACTCTTCCAGGTCTTTCCTAATCAGTATGCTACATGACTGCTTTATTTAGTATGTATTCCTTAGACTAGTTCCTTCCTCCCAGCTGAATTGTTTAACATTTCTCTACAGTGAACTGCATTTGCTATCTGGTAGTTCACTTACCTAAATGATCCAGAATGTTCTTGGATTTTCTCTTTTACTATTTTATGTCATTAAGAAAAAAAATACAGCACAAGTCAACAATAAATATCAAAAATCCTAAACAAAAAATGGTTCCCACCTTAGACGCTGTCTATATTCTTCTGTGCAAGAAGATTACACTAGTTGTTTCCCTATCAAAAAATAAAATCCACACTTCCAACGAATTTGGTATGTAATAGTTCCAAAGACAAAGTCTGTAATAATTTAGTCAGCCATAAATTAAAGTAGGTGGATGTGAATCTATTGGTTTTGTAAGCATGCATTTACAGTCTATAAATAAGGACAGCAGGTCACAAAGGACTTATCTACATGCAAATGATTTATAGTTTCAAGCCTTGCAAGAACAGTGTAGAATTGATATAAAAATGTACATTCAACCCAAACACATATTGGACCAAAATACTTCTATAAATAAGTGCAGAAATTATTACTCTAATTACCTGTACTTTTCCCATATAGTGGGGTGTTAAATTTGGAATTTTGTAAATAACCCTTCAGAGACATTTAGTCCTAGGGAATGGCAATATAAATTGCCTTCTATCATCTGATTAGATTCTATTAACCCACCTAATACGCTGCTCCCATATCTGACATTCATTTGCAACAATTCAAGCCTTGTTCCCACTGTCCTCTCAGTTTGTCACAATGAGGAAGTTTTCTGTTATTCAGAACTTACTAACTAGCTGAAACATTCATCATTCAATCTCCCAACAAATGGAACAGTAAGTTATACTGTGAAGTATTTATGGTCCCACCCCCCAGAGACGAGATACAGGCCCAGATTTTCAAATTGTTACGGGTATGTCTACACTTGGAGTGGGAATGTGATTCCCAGCTCAAGGATACATATGTGCACTAGCTCTCATCGAACTAGCATGCTAAAGAGAGAGTGTAGCTGCAGCAGCATGAGCTGCGGGATGGGCTAGCCACCCCCACGTAGATGCCTAGGGTCTCTGACAGGCACATACATGGGGGAGCTAGCCCATCCTGCAGCTCATGCTATGTTCTATGGTTCAATGAGAACTAGTGCACATATGTCTTCTGGAGCTGGAAACACACCCCCAGCTCCCAGTGTAGACCTACCCTACATGCAAAGTTTGCCTGTCTGTGTTGTTTATTCAGAATGAGTGATATTCACGCTTTGCAGAGTACCACCACATGACCAATGCATCATTGAAGCCACACGGAAAACTTTGACAGAAATGTCACGTGAAGGGCCAGCATAAGGCCTTCCTTCTCCCTCAAGGAAGCCTGGAGAGCATGTCTCTGGCTCAGTTCCCTCCAGACCTCCACTCTGCAAGAGCAGCCAGTTCTCTGAAACCTGCTGCCTCTTTTTTATTCCTTCCAGATAACAGAGAGCCTTCCCTACAGGCCTGACACCTCTGACAGGGCTTGCAGGATGGAGCTGACTGCAACTGCTTCCATTAACCTCTCTCTTCCCTGCTCAGTGTGGGATTTGTATGCCT